>NC_056741.1:1718747346-1718824846 GCF_019279795.1 Protopterus annectens | reverse complement strand
GGTGTTTAATCCCGGGTAGTAGGTTCTGCATGACTGGTTGGAGGCTGATCAGTCTCGTGAACCACTACTGCACAGACAACTTGTGTCTAGATGTCTACAGGACTGGACATCATGTCATGATACCAAGTCTGATGTTTACACAAGATACTTATCCCATGAGGGTTATCCAAAAATTGAACAAGACAATAACCTTTGATCTTTTTGGATTTACAAAAATGTGATAGGGTTTTACATGCAAGGGATACATAGTTTGCAATCCTGACACTGCCTAGGGTGAGACTGCCTACTAGATATGAGTAGTGGTCACTATGTGCAGATATGGATGTGCCAAGCTAGCAGCCCGAGCATGGTTGGATTTGGTGGACGTTCAGGAATGGGGGGGGGGGGGTTCTGTGCTGTAGAGGGGATGATAGGTATTCAATTATGCATCCAGGTGTGTTGTAGTTGGATGGCTCAGGTCAGTCCAGACCATTATGTGGGTATGTGCCGGTGACATTTCTGTACATGTGTAGTGCACATTTTAATATTCATATGTTTGTGGGATCATGTTCTACAGTATGGCCTGTCAGATTGTATTGCAGATGTGTATGTTTGTTCTTTGTGTTTCTTTCTGATTCACCCACTGCTCCCCCATACACCTCCAGTTCACCTATTGTGCATCCAACACAGTCTCCACTTTGCGAATTATAACATTACCCACCCCCCCCAACACCCATATTCCACACACTCCATCCATCCCTTCTCTGGTTGATGGCCCATGGCACGGTCAAGGTAACACATTGCATACACTACATATCTCTGGTACCTGTATGGTTGTGAGGACCACCTTAGCATTTTTCACCTTCCACATGCTGTACATCATGCACATAGGTACACGCAAATACTTATCTTTCATGATATGGAAGGTAGACCCGGGTAAAACCCGTTCATCTTTGGCCCATCCTGACAAGGATGCTTTGGACCACAAATGGGCAGATTTTGGGTGAATGCTCTGACCATTGGTAGGGTTGCCACCTTTTCATATGGCCAGGATGGGATATATTCAGGACACACATCAGATTTTACAGGCCAACACATACCCGAGGTCAGTACAATGGATAGTACTTTTGTTTTATGCCTAAATGTAAGCTTATTGTTGTGGCAGTTTAGCTGCTTCTTCTGTTTCGTTTACTTGCTTATTTTATTTCTTGTAACATATAGGTATGTTACATATGGAAATAACTATTGTATGTGACTATTACATGAGATGGGGGACATAATTATGTACTACGGTAGCAGGATACTTTACATTTATAATGGTTTTGGTATGGACACAACTGCCCAGAGGGGGACTGTCCCTCACAATATGGGACAGGTGTTAACCCTGACCATTAGGCTAGACTTTACTATTGATGGCACGCTAGCACGATGTGTTTCGCTTCCACTTGGTATAACTATCAACACTGCAATAAAATATGGGCACGGGATTTTAAATGTCATTTGTTCAAGGGATGGGGACTCAATATTCAGCTACGTGCATTTGTGTTTGCTTCTTATTTTTGTGTTTGCAAAACTGTCTTGCATGCATTGCATACGTTTCAGTATCCATGGACACTGACAGGTGTGATTACTATTGGAGGCAGGCTGTAATATTCAGCATTTTAGGTTCCACGTAAACAGCCGACATGTCCATGCCTCCATGTGGTGCTTTGACACGCCCCATGCATTCACACACATTTCCTATGCACGTGGATGTGGCGGCAGCATGCCTTCATTAATATGCATATGGTGCTACTGTGCCATCTGTACGCTACACGGTCGGTGCAAGCCTAACACCGTCCTTGCGCCAAGCTTCATGAATCCTGGGGTTCAACTTTAATTTGAATGTAAACAATTTTAAATCAGTTAAAGATTCAACCATCCCTGATGTTCTGGTCATTTGACTTACTCCACTTAGGGCAACCATGTTTCAAATATTACTAGGAGCATTTGGGATTATAAAAAAGTGCTTAGCAGTGGACAAGTAGACCAGTAGTAATTCATGAGAAAAACATTAACCTGAAGGAGGTTACTAGAAATGGATCTTAACAACAGTTTCTAATGGAAATTCCAACAAAACAAATATGCTTGAAGGAAATAATCCCCATGTGTTGATTATTAACACTCGCCTAGTGTTGGCACTGCCATACATAAAAAAACTGTTGGTGCAAAAGGAAATGTAACTGTAATTCAATTAAAACTGAGTACATAGCTGCATATATACAGGTATATTTTATTTACAAGGATTGTGTGAATTGTGAATTTGCTGTTTATTTATTTTTATTTTTTTCCCATAATCTTTATTTATTTTATACAATAAAAAAACATGTTTAATAGAAGTCAACAATAACAGTAACATTCAAGGTTATAGATAAATTAAACAACATGTAACTATAATACACATATTTACACAGGTGTCATTTACCTTGAAGAATGTAAAACTTACTAATGTTTCAAAAGGAAGAAAAAAAGCAGGGGAAAAGAAAGGGATAGAAGAATATAGGGAAAGAAGTAATAATGTACCTTAGATAAAACTATTTAGTTCCTTCAATATAAGTTAGTAATTAGGAAAATAGAAAGGCAGGTGGGGAACTCTAGATTAGGGATGCTACAAGTTGAGTAATTATTGCAATACATGTTTGAATAATGAGTTCCAATAATCAATGAAATGAGTGTATACTTTACAATTAAACACCAAAAGTTTATCAGCTGTTAGGCATTTGATTGCCATTTGTCTAAACCCCTCCCATGTAAACAGTTGATCTATCTAACCAATTTAATGTAATATATAGTTTAATTAATATAAAACGGTAATCAAAATACAGGTTTGTACTGTAATCAGACCAGGGGGAGGAATGTGAAGCATGGTAAATTCCAATGAAAAGGTTGATTATTTGTACCCCATCTTTTGTAGTTGATCTTTTAGGGAATTCCAAAGTTTATAAACACACTTGCAGCTCCAGAATATATGGAGGAGATCAGCTCTTTGACAATCACAGTAAGGACAAAAAGGGGATTTCAAGGGGTTAAATGTATGTAAAACTGTAGGTGTGAAGTAGGCATTATTAAGGATCATGAGGTGTGTGTATGAAAGTTTTATTTCAGGGGAGTTAATCTGGAAGTTAATTTTATAGATTGTTTTATTTGATTAGTAAAAATAGAAGGGATTCTAAACCCATTAGTTTGAAAACAGGATGTCAGTCTGGTATCTAATCTTCTGACAATAAAAAACATCACTTCCTTCTGTTAAAACCATTTGAAATTCCCTCCTTCCAATACTATTGGTCCATTTCACAGAAATAAGTAATGTCAGCAAAGTGACCCTTCCACCCTAAACACACAAGGCTGAAGCATATACCATATGTTGTTTTGATAGAATTCCACAGTATCTTGATAAAATTAGATCCTTAACTATTTTATGGATTGCTTTATTTTTGATTACAGTCAAGTGGGGGTATAATCATAGCAGATTGGCTGAGTTTAGAGGGAAGATTCAGATTTGTCAAGATTCAGTTTATAATTGGAGAGATTTGAAAAAGTTTTGATTGACTTCAGTAGTTTAGATATATCAGAACTTGGTAAGGTAAAGTATAAATTCAAGTCATCTGCAAAAGCTGTTAAGGTAATTCTGGTATTAAAAATTGTTCAAGGTAATGAAAGGTAGCTTGGTTTATAATTAAAAATAAAGGTTCCGTATATAGATTAAAAAGATACAGGGATAACGGGCACCCTTGTCTAGTCCCATTTTTAATGGCAATTCTGTTAGAGGTATTTCTATTTGTATATAAAATGTGTATGCCTTATCATATATTAACTTAATAAAGTGGATAAAACTTGGGGGAATAACAAAATGTGGTAAGACCAATAGCAAAAAGTTTGTTAAGCCTGTCAAAGACTTTGCATGCATCAAAAACTAACATAAATATTGGGTATTTATTTTGCTGAGAAAATTTCATTAGAGTCTCTGAAGTAAGTGCATTGTCACAAGTTTGTCTAAAAAAAATAAAACCTGACTGTTCTGGAGATATAATATGTGATATTATAGGTTTTAGTCTATTACCCATTATTGTTGTAAGTATTTTAGCATCTAAGTTGATTAGGGAAAAGGGTCTATGACTTTTAGGATCCTTGTGGTTAGCATCTTCTTTAAGAATGAAAATATATTTTTTTAAGAGTTAAAGTGGACACCTGTAATAGTATTATTAATTATGCAATTCAAAAGGAACAGCAGCACTCTGGAAATTGCTGAGTGAAAAGTTTTATAAAATTCTGCTGTGAAGCCATCTGTTCCTGGCACCTTATTGGTTTTTAGGTTGTTTATTACCATGATTATCTCTTGTTGAGCTATAGGAATTGGCAGTCTCTTTTGTTGTTTTTGGTCAACCTTTGGATATGTTAAGTTTTTGCAGAAAATGAGTTTTCATTTGTTTTGTTCCCGATATATTTTGGAGTATATATTTTTAAAAAGGTTCAGAATCTCTTCATTAGAACTATATGTCTTATCCATGTAATTTATCTCAGAAATAATAGGTGAGCATTTATTTTGGTTAATTAACCGAGCCAGGAACCTAGATGGGATCTGTGCCCCTTCTGCATAGTTAGTTAAATTTCTAGTTTCGTGAAATGTCAGTTGGTTTACATTAAGTAGATAAAGATCTTTTTGAAGATTAAATAGCTGATTCTCGGCTTTCTTTTTAAAGCTTATTTGCAGTTCTGATCCCAATTTGAAAATGCTTTTTTAATTGTGCTTTCTTTATCATTATCCAGTTTCTTATAGTGCATTGCTTTATTGATGAGGAAGCCTCTTATCTGGGCTTTAGTGGCAGCCCATTCAATGTCAAAGGGGATTTGGAAAGAGGGTATCTTTTTCATTAATTCATCAAGCAACAGGTTAATTCCTTCCCCAATATCTGACTTTAAAAGTAAGTTAGGATTCAGAGTCCAGTCATACCCCTTACAACCCAAATTCTGTTTATAGGATGAGTTTATTGTAAGTGTAATTTTGGAGTGGTCAGAAAAGAATCTTACATTGGTGTAACATTTAATGTTTCAATTCAGAAAGCAATCTGAAATAAAAAAAAATCAGTTCTAGACCACATTTTATAACATTGATAACAAAATGTAAACCTTTCTTTTGTTAAAATGTGATTTTGGCAATTATAAGGGTCAAATAGTTCAAAGTCATTTTTAAGTTCTGATAATGCAATAGTTGCCTGAATATTATATGGTTTGCTTGAGTTTGTTCTATCTATTAAGGGATCTTGGTATGTATTCCAGTCACCTTCTATAATTAAATAATGATTCTGGAAAGCAGATAAAATTTTGTATAAGGATATGAAGAAATCCTGTAGCTTGTGACAAGGGGCATAAATATTTAGTATGAAAATTATTTTATTAACATGAGGGCTTCTGCAGGTTACATAACACCACCTATCCTCTGAATCAGTATCATATCATATTATACTCTCCTGAAATGATATCTTAATTATTACAGCTACCCCAGCACTATTTGTTTCTTTGCCAGAAGCAATTATCATCTTAATCCATTTCCCCTTATAGTGTGACCATTATTCCTTCATCATATGTGATTCCTGTATTAATATTATTTTAGCTTTTGATTTAATTACAAGGTGAAAGAAAAGTTTCCTTTTCTTGAATAACTGATTACCCTTTATGTTCCATGAATCAATCTCCCACATTCTGTTATATGTAGAGGTAAATTGGGGATGTACATTGAGAATTTAGTATAGTTAAAAGTAGGGATCCCTTTAGCTAGATTGGGTAAATGACACACCACTCTTCTTGCCTTATCCTCATGCCTAAACACTAACTCACCAGGCCCAGAAGAGAGGGGAAAGATAAAGAAATTAATTCCATTATAACAATAAAGCCACATTCTAAACATCTAACAATACCTAAATAAGATTCTATTAAATTAACTTTCCCCTTAATAACAACATATCTTAAGCAGAAAACGCCTAACATACCTACCCCAAAAAAAGACCACTAGCATCAACTAATCCAGCTCCTTAATGTGTTTAACTTACATACCAGAAATAACAGAGCTAGCATGGTAGAAATGAAAAGAGATAAATGCAGAGGTGATTGAGGCTTAATTTTTAAGTAATTTACAGTACAAAATAGTTTGCAAAAGGAAAGAAAAAAACAATTACAATTTCAGCAACAGGTATATTTTAGATAATATTTATTTATTCAACAATCTATACATTTTTAACTTCACTAGTAAAGTTAGCAAGCTTGGTAGAATAAGTAGATCTATCTTGTGTCACTGTTGGAAATGAAAATACAATACTGGTGCTATGTTTGATTATTCAGCCATCAGTGTAGATGTTTACACAGATAGGGCCCTTCTCCCAAGGTACTCTTCTCTCAGAACTTCATTTTCTGTTCATTATCACTTTGTTTTTATTACAAGTTACACACTGTACATCAAATAAGTCGGAGCAAGTGGTGCTGCTACGTAGTACTAGAGTGTAATACAAAGTACAATAAACATACAGTAACAAATTGTATATAAGCCCAGTAATACAATACTCCAACCTACTAAAGTGAGAGCACTACATTTCAATATGGTTTATGAATATCTTGTAAGAACTAAGTTCCAAATCATCTGCTCTTCAGAAACAGGAGGTCTTTTAAACTCTTATCTGAACCATTAAACTCATTATAAGAGTAAAAATGAGTAAAACTATAGAGCTATACTAAGCACTACATGATCCAACAAACTGTCAGACTCCCAGAACTATATAATCTGCAAGCATTCATTACCTCAAGCAATACTTTGTTTAACCCCTTGATGATGTCATCCAGAGAGATGATACATTGTCTGAGGTTACTGTCTGTACGAATGGCTTTAAAATTAAGCCTTAACAATAACTACACTATGTTGCTGAAAAAGGGGAATGTTTCTGTCAGGAAGCATGATGACATAACACTAAATACCACAGGAGTAGTAGTATTATAAACAGAGCTGCTGACTGGAGTCACAGTTCAAAAATAACAGGCCATCAACAATTTAGTTAAACCTAAGCACAAAAACAACACAGGATGTTGATTGATCCTAATTATGGAAGTTAGCATAGTTAGCTTTCAATATTAATAGGCATTTTATATTCTTTTTCCCTTGTTGTGACTGAAATTAGAGGGTAATTCCAGTTCTGAATACTTCCTCTAGTAGAAACTTAAGAAATATATCCCAAAGCTGCAAGAATTGAGAAAGCTAACTGTATCCAATGCCATCCCTCAGGGAAAAAAAAAAAAAGAACAGCAACCTAATCATTGTGCATTCTCTTAAAGGTTGGCATCATGAACTGAGCTCATTTAACGTACTGTTTCCTTTCTTTTAGCCTTCCAACTCACACACGATGAGATTTTACATATCAGGGTAAGACGAAAGATTCAATCCTCTTCATCGAGATAGACCACGGCAATGTGAGTGTTAATGTCCACTGGAAGGAAAGGCATAGATTTGCAAGATATTAAATATTGCAGGTAAGCTCATCACCCGGATGTACCATCATACAAGGAGCTACGTCACAGGACAGAATGTGTTATACTTTTTGAATAGCAATTAGCATTCTGATTGGAAACTTAAGCTTTTTTCTTTTCCAGCTGTTTTTGACTATAAGATAGCGGAGCCTCTTAAATGGACTCCTGGCCTAGCAGGAGCCACCAGAAACTCACCAACACCCCCATAAGGGAAATATGGATGAAGCTGTCTTGGATCACTCCATTTCATATCATTTGGTGGCTGTTTCAGATTTAGGTAATTCCTGGAAAACTGACAGAAATACATCCCTTGTTTCGTTTACATCTGAGGCTGAATATTTTATTTCCTAATGTATAAATAATAAAGTGTTCAGGAATTTCATTTGAAATTTGATTTTTTATGTGTTATGAAAAGGCAGTAAGGAAAAAGGGACTGTCTTGCCTGTCTGATTTGGAGTGAAAGGTCTTGCACAAAGGATGTCCTATGTCTGTTTCAGGTAAGTGGACCTTTCATTTTAGCTGCTTGAGGGGTTTTTAGCACATATTGGTGGTTTAAGACTTTAACATAGATTTGTCTTGCTCTGTCCGGTGTTTGGGTATTACATAGTGCCCAGTGTGTTCTTTCTATAGTTATTTGTTTCACCTCCACAGGATCTTCTAGTAAGGTGTTCAGTATCTGTTTAATTGTAAAAATCAAGTTGGGGTGAGTAATGTGTTCAGGGATACGATGAATAATAATATTCTTCCTTCTTGAACAAGCTTCTAAATCTGTAATTCTTGCCTGCATTTCCTGAATGAGTTTTACACTATTATCCAGTTGCTGTTGCGGTTTGTCTATTGTCAGTAATCCTTGTTTCGGATTTTTCCATTCTTAGCAATATTTGTTTGAAGGAGTCACAAAAAGATTGAAATTGTGCAGAAAGAGCCTATATTGCTTGGTGTATTGGTTGGCGAGCCGTTTTAAGGTCTTCCAGGTTTGCCAGTTGGTCCAGTTTTGTTTTTCCTGTGGTTTTTACTAAATCCTGTTGCTTATTAGTTCTTGGTCTTTTTGAGATAGTATCCTTCTCCAGAGAAGCAAGCACTGAAAATGTTGTTTTAGTAGTTGAAGTCTCCATGCTTGCATCATCGTTAAACATTTTAGTGTTTCCCTTGTAGATCAATGGACTATGCAAAGCCGTTATTACCTCGTGGCTGTTGTCAGATGATCAGTCCAAAAGATCTGCCTCTTCACACTCTTCACACATTACGTAGTTAATCTTAGGTCACAGCATTAATTAATTAGTGTAGCTATTTGTATCTTTAGCTAATTATTTTCATTTTAAATTTCAGCTCTGTGCTTTTTTGGTTCATTTTCTTGATGTTTTGGACAGAGTCAGGAATAGCAGTGTCTATAGGACAGCAGCCATCTTTTTCTCCTATTTATTTATTTATTTTTTAATTTTTATTTGTATGGGGTGCAAAATGGCAATGGAATGTGTGCATTCTTCTAGGACTTATAAATATATAAGGACAATGAAAATGAAATAAATTATACAATAGCAATTATTAAATGTCAAAATGTTCCCTTAGATAAATATTGCATAATGGCTGAACAGGAGTGAGAACTGTACAATGATGCTTATTTTTTACATTTCTCAAGTTATTATGACTTAAAAAGTTGTTTGCATGCAAATCATCAATATCTTAATAGTTCAACACAAGTAATGGACAGTACTTTTTTGGATTAGCTGTTTAAATGTTTTTAGTCCCTTCAGTCTTATACACAGGTCAGGCATATTTTTATCAGCCAGAAGAGAAGTTGTCAATAGCAATTAATAAAAAGCTGAAGGACTTTATCTGGGAGGGGAAGGTGGAATGCGTCAAGTCGGATAAGTTGATTTTTCCAGTAGAACAGGTTGGAATGTGATTACCCAATTTTAAGGGGTATTTCAAAGTTACACATTTAGGGCCCCTATACACAGCACAAGTGGAAAACTATAATTCAAAGTAGAAAGGGATGATGTGAAACAGGGGGAAGCTCAAGAAACAAGGAGAGAGTGGGATTTTGGATGCAGGCCTTTAAAGAGAATAACAATAATCATACAGAATATTATATCCATAAAGTAAAAGAAAGTATTCTAAGAACTAAGCCAACATGGGAATGGAGAAAGGAGATTTTCTGATAGGGATGACTGCAATTAGGGATATAGACAGTAGGAAAGAGGGGGCTGGAATTTTTTGGAGAAAACTGGCAAAGAGACCAAGGGAGCTAATAACTAGAGAGGGAAAGGTAATAGAATGGGAAGAGGTCAATAATTTATTTAGACTGCAGGTTAAAGATTGTCTTCCCTATCAAGGACTGATATCACAATATAGGCAAAGAGAAAGAAATGTGTGGGAGGTCATAAATGAAAGACAAGCACTGGTAGAGTTATTAGTAGATTCTAGAACACTAGCTGCCATTAAGAAAGGAATAATTAGTAGAGCATATAAAATATTGCATGATAACTATAAAAATTAATCAGAGGAGGTTATAAAGGATTGGGAAGAGAGACTGGATAAGCAATTTCACAAAGAAACAATAGGAAGATATAGGTATGACTCCAAAATATGGAACAAAATCTAGAAGATTTAGGATTATTTCTTGGAAATGTTTACATAGATATTTTTATACCCCAAGTACACTCCAGAGAAACTTTCCTCAGGTAGACAGCAAATGTTGGAGGTATGACAGGGAAGAGAGATATACTTGGGAACATATTTTCTGGGAGTGTGGTGGGTTGGCACTTTAAGGATTCCCTCTGTGATGCACTGTCTGAGATGATGGGGGGGGTGGACTGGAGTGATCAGGTAGATGATTTTTCTGAGCTATGATATGGAATAAGAATTGCCTAGACATGGTAAGGTCTTGTTGGGTCTAATTATGTTGGCTGCCAGAAAGCAATTACTAGAACATGGAAATCAAAATCTAAACCAGCTATACTAGAAGTAGGAACTATAGTAACAGAGATAACAACTGGAACTGAGATCTTTAGAAAAGGGTAAGAGCAAACTACATAGAAAAAAATGGTAATTGTAGAAACAATAGCCACAGGAGAGGAATGAGGTTTAAAAGAAGGCAGGACTTAAATGAGCTATGTAATGTTTGACTGAAAATGATTGGGGAGATTGTAAGTGATGTATAATGTTTGTAACTAGCAGTGTGTCATTACTGTTTGTGATGTAAAATGTTTGCAACTAGGACTGTGTTGGTGTTGCTCATTTTCATTTATAAAAATGTATGATTACTTATGTCTTAAGTGATGGTTTAATAAAGATATTTATTTTTAAAAAAAGGGGCAGGAATTAAATAATTTACATAATTTTGCTTAGCTTGTATGATATATAACAATATATGTGAACTATTAATGTTAATTTAATACAATTTGATTACTTTTGTATAAATGTTAATTTGCCTGTGTCACAAGTGATAATTCAATAAACGTGTTTAAAAAACAGTCACTGCCTTAACAAGAATAATGTGCATCACCTCAGTGATTCAGGGAGTATAAAATCCTTTTCATAACACAGAAAATGTTTAAGAACAACTGTATGCATTGTATACAGTTTTTTGTACTGATGAAGAGTGAAAAACACTTCCATGACTGTACAAGTGTTCTGGCCATGTTGAGTCTGTCATTCCAACATTGTAATATTATCAAAATAATACCCCAAAGCAATTCTGATGCTGATATTTAGTGGCATTGTCTCTCTGAACCTTACACATTTAGAATGATTCATCTCAAGACCAGAAAACTAAGAACCATTGGTAAGCAAAGAAAAACTTGAGGTAGCAATTCCCAATCTTTATCCAAGAAAATGATGTCATCAGCATATCACACAGTAACAGGCAACTGCTATGTCATTTACTAACCCCCAGCAAGTATGAGAATGACTGCTTATTATACAAAGCCATTCATCAGCAGAGGTTGCTCAGTGAACAACTTTATTTAAAGCTACTTTGCATCATGACTACAAGGGAAAACCATTCTTTGTCTATGGGAATTATAGATGTAGATTTACAAACACACCAATATAGCTTCCTAAAATGTAGATCAAAACCATAAGACACAAACAGCTGACATAAAGCTGCATTAGACACTGTATCAAAATGCTGTGTATATATCATGAGATAAAAGCTTACCTTCTATTTCTCTACATTTTACTAATTCCCATAATGGATGTAATAGTTATGTGGGACCATGCCCTGACACACCATAAAACAATCCCAGACTCTTAAAATCTAAGTCAAAACAGACTTTAAATGGATTTCTGAAGTTTAAAAAGAAAATTCTAATCTATATTATCTGATCTTTATTTGGCCTTTCTCCCCTCCTGACTCGCCCTTTGATGTGCCTGCACTGAGTTTTTTGTTTCTGTTTCATAGTACGTCTATTGAACTTTTCCAAAGGTCCTACGCTCTCAAACTGGACTCTATTTTCAACATTCTGTAACTGCAAGAGGGATCCCACCACTACCGACACACTCATGTCTCAACAACGACCTTCTACACAAGTAAAAGCTGTAAAGCTGGTATGTTCACACTTAATTGTTTTACCTGCAAGAAATATTATAAGTAGTTGCAGTAACAGCACATCACCATAGCCCCCTTCCCCACTAGCTAACTCATTCCCCTTTACTGGCTTTTCTTTATAGCCACATTTCTTCTACCCATACCACAGTTCCCCTTACTTACCTGAGCTTACTAGTTGCCACAGTCAGCTGCTAACACCCTTTTACCACTGAATTGTGGCTCAACCTACCTTCATATTGCATGTGAAATCTTACATTTAATGATTATCTATTGTTCTGTCTTCAGCATAAACTTTTGTTGTTGGGTCAACCTGCTCGATTCGCCCTCACTTCACTGGGGCTCACTCAGCTCCCCTACCCTACCCCCATTCCCACCCACCCCTGTATACCCTGCATTTATCCTTTAAATGCCTTGTTGCAACCCTCCCCACCTCTAATTAACTAATAGTAGCCAATACCTACCCTAACTGTAATCCTTCCCTTTTCCTTGCTCTCTGTCTCTCTCTGTCTCTTTAACATTACTCAATCCACCCAATTACTTTTCCCCTAGATCTAGCCCTGCCTATACTTTTCATCTTTCAAACACTCTTTTTCTTAACTACTTACCTCTTCCTGCTATCTAATTTAATACCTTACTTCAACCCCCTTCTGTCATCAATGCAGTCTCTAATCTACATGTTCACCCATGCCATATCACAACATGCTAGTGAACTTTTTCCTACCCCTCTTTCTCCTCATTCTCTCCTAATTATCTTCTTATCACACTCAACTATTCTATTTTTCACCATTGCCCACTCTTTCACATGATACTCTATCTTGCAATATTTCCCTACCCTTCCTAATCTCTCCCTCACTCTATAATACCTCCTACACTCAGTTACACAAAATAAAACTTTTCAGCCATACTCTTCTACCCCCAAATATAAGCTAAAAGCCTCTACCCACTACTCATATTACATTAAACCTAATCTTCTTCTTTCAACATTCCTGTTAGATGGAGACATTCATCCCAATCCTGGCCCATCCCCTAAGGCGTGCTTATATTACCCTATTGTATGATTTAAATAGTGAATGCTATTTCATTGTATGTAAAATATCTAAACCACAAAATATCGAACATACAGAATAGCAAATTTTTCCCAGGGAAAAAATATGCTGTTCCAAAACACAAACACACAACACAAGGACACCAAAATAAATAAACCACACACATACACTTAACAAAACCATAATTCTAACCCTACACTACTACCTATCCACTCACCTTAACCCAACCCTAACCCTAAAGTCCCTAACTACCGCACACTCACCTTACCTGCTCCCTAACCCTAAAGTCCCTAATTACCGCACACTCACCTTACCCGCTCCCTAACCCTAATGTCCCTATCGCACACTCATCTTACCCCAATCCATTCCCACACTTACCTTAACCCGGTCCTTAACCTCCGTTCACATATTTACCTTACCCCAGTCCGTAACCTTCCCACCACAGTAGAGTAAATAGTGAAGCCATGGAACGGAAAACTGAAATCTTACACTAGGTAAGATGTTGAAGTTTTGTGGCTTCGTTATTTTGAGTTTTTGACAAAAATGGGTCAATATTATAGCATTCAAAGTTTAAAAACTTCAATACTATAATATAGACCCCCCTACCACTCCCCCCACTGTCACCAACTTACCTAGTGTAAATCAAAACCCCTCCTCTCTAACAAAACACATCTCTATCTACTCGATAAACTTACAAAGTCTAATCAATAAAATAACTAAATTTCCCACTTGGATAGCCATCATTCTCCTCACATCTTAACACTTTCCAAAACTTGGCTCAAACCTCATATCTCAAGTTCTGTAATCCTAACCTCCCCCCGGCTATAACATCTTTTGTCATGACAGACTATCCAAAAAAGGGAGAGGTGCTGCTATCCTGTACTTAGAGCTATTTAACCTAACCCCTTTCTGACTTTCTTCCAGATGAGCTTATCATTCTCAACTGTCACCTTACCCCACAAAAAAAATGCTATTGCTGCCATATATATTCCTCCTGGCAGCAATATACCTTTTCTAGAATCCATTCAATCCTGGAACTCCCAACATTTGCCCTACATAAAAATCATAACAGGAGACATCAAGATTGATTGGAATAAACTGTCACTAAATTCTCCCACTCTTAGTATCAACCTCCATGGTTTCAGTCACCTTATTGCAATCTCCACCCATATTAACAAAAACACCTCCTCAGCTCTAGATTGGATACTAACATCCAGCCTTAATCACTATCACAATCCAACCACTTTACCTGACTTGTTAAATGACCACCTCCCTACCTTCATTCAAATGCTGCCCTCCCACACCACCAAAACCCACGTCTATAGATAATGCTGCAATCTGGCTAGCTTTAATGAGGAAACCTTTAACAACCAACTCTCTCTAGTTTATTTGTCACACCTCTATGACCTTCCTCTAAATTATGTTGTACTTGACTTCAAAATACTTTCCTCAACATACTAGCACCTGTTAGAAAAATCAAAATGAAAACAAATCCTGCTCCCTGGCTCACCAAAGACACCCTCTCCTTAATGAAACATAGAAACAGTACTCAGAGGCAATGTTTCATAGGTTCATAGGTGTGTACTAGGCTAATGGCCCTGGAGCCTTTACAAGCTTCGCCCATAAGATTACACTGGCATTGTGCCACTCGACCTAAGTTCCCAGTGCCTCTGTCAAGTAGAGCCACTGGAGTGATCCCTGGGCTGAATTTTCTATTTCCCATCGACTCATCAAGATTTCTCTTGAAGAGGGCCAGTGAGGTGCTCTGCTTGACATGTATGGGAAGTCTATTCCATAGCATGGCAGTCTCTGGGTTATGAACCTGTCCGTCCAGTATGTTCTGTTGATTCTGGTAATGAGGTTGAGGTCTCTGGAGCATGTGGTGTGGAGGGATTGGGATTTCTTTAAATGTAAGATTTCTAATAGAGCTGGGTCAGACATGGCTTTGCAAGTCAAGCAGAGATCGCCTCTAAGTAGGTGATATGAGACAGAGAATAGTTGGTGTTTTTTGAGTCTGACCATATACGACAAGTGTTTAAGGCTTAGGATCCTCTTTGTGAGGTACTTTTACAGCCTCTCCAGTTGTTGCAGGTGCCTAGTGAGGTGCATGCCAAATGATTGACCTAATGAGGGAAGAGTAGAGGGAGACATTGACCTCTTTCTTCCTTGATGCAAAACCCTAAGTAATGAGATGTGCCACATAGAAGGACTTTCTGACCACGGTGGCAATGTGGTGGTCAAAAGAGAGGTTGCTGTCAATCTGTATTCCTAGTTCTTTTATAACGCCTTCTGTGTTCAGTGGACTACAATCAATGTGGTAATTCATGGGAACCTTTTCTCAAAGGGGATGACGACACATTTTTTGGCATTGAGCTTAAGACCATGGTTCTGACACCAGTCGTTGGTCTCAGTGAGGCCTTTCTGTAGGATGTCAACATCACTTAGGGAGTTAATAATTGCTCCCAACTTGCAATTGCCTGTGAACTTTGTCAGCCAGAGTCTATTTGTGTTGGCCTGGACTTCAAAGAAGTAGATACCAAACAGAAGAGGACCCAGGACCAATCCCTGTGGGACTCCACTCATGACTGGTCGGCAGTATGACTTGGAATCAGCTACTTTCACACTGTGGGTTCTATCTGTGAGACAGTTTGCAACCCACCTAGTGGTATAGGGGTTGATGCTTAGTGAGTTTTTCTATGATTCCTGAGTGGGGAATGGTATCAAATGCCTTTGCCAGATTAAGGTAGGCTGTATGAACCACCTTGCCTTCATACAATAGCTCTGATGACTGACTCAAAGAAGTCGACCAAGATGAACAGGCATGATATACCCTTCATAAAACCAGACTGTGTGGGATCCAGAGTTTGAAGAATCCCTATATCCTTGTTTATTAGGTCCATGATGATGACGTGTTCCATAGCTTTGCATATCAGACTCATCAGGCTAATGGGGCGATAGTTCCCAGGGTTTGTAGTCACTCATCCTTTGTAGAGAGAAATGACTGTGGTAGTGTGCCATTCAGTAGGGCAAAGCCTGAGGTGAGGCTGTGATTGAACAGGGCACACAGGTGAGGTGCCAGTTCACTCTGTAGTTCATGTAGAACAGAGCCGGGGGTATTGTCATGTCCCATAGAAGCTATATTCTTGGCCTTGGACAGTGCTCTTTTAACCTGTGCAGCAGTAATACTGTGTGCCTGGCAAACTACTGGTATTGTGATTGGTCCTTTTGGGGGGGGGGGTGGTAAAGTTGGCACTGAATCTGTCAGCCAGTATATTGGCAATATCTGTTGGCTCAGTATAGGAGGTACCATTGTGCAGTAGCTCAGAGAAAATCTGAGTATTGCATTGGAGATTATTTACATAACTATAGAAGCCCTTGTGGTTGTCTTTACTATCTACTGCAATTATGTTTTCATAGCTAGCTTTAGAGGATTTGATGAGGGATCTCCACATTTTGTTGAGGCTGATAAGGGAGTTTTTCCAGTCTTGGGACTTCACCTTATTCTGCATCAGTTTCCTCCTTCTGTTGTAGGGTTTGTTTGTGGCAGGGGACCACCAGATTGGCTTCCTTTTTTTGGAGGAGAGAATCTTGGTTCTATTGGACATGGCGAGATCCATGCATTTGTGTACGTGTTCGTACAGTGCATTCATGTATGATTCGGCGGTCATGCAACTATTCTCCATTTGCATGGGTGTTGTGAAGTCAAAATCCTCCTCCCTCCTCCTTAAATTCAAATAACTAAAAAACCTCACAGAAAACACATTATTCAGGAGAAGAAAAACATTCTGTCAGGAAGCCCGATCTACTCACCACTCAAGCCCTAAAAAATTTTGGCACACAATGAACAAGATTCTTCACCCAGGGAAACATACTACTCCAAACCCTTTCCCCAGTAAGACATGACTTGAAACTGCCACTTTACTTAACACTTACTTCATAGAATCCATCCATAAACTAAATCTCCTGACCAAAACCAAACACAGTCCCATACCATCCTCAGCGCCTGCCTCCTCAATGCCTTTAGCCTAAAACCTATTTCTACTGCCTATATAAAATCCCTCTTACTGAAACTTAAATAGTGTTCTTCCTCCTTTGACAACCTACCCCCATATTTTCTCAGACTTGCAGCTAATACTAAAGCATATCTTATCTCCAACCTTATAAACCACTCTGTCAAAGAATCCAATGTCCCTGACATCTGGAAATCCTTCTATACTGTTCCCCTTCACAAAGGAGGTAACTCCGTGGATCACTCCTGATTTTGACCCATAACCATCCTCTCCCCTATCTCATAAATCCTAGAGAAATGCATTCATAAACAACTTCTCAAATACCTACTTCAGGAAATCCTTTTGACCCCCTCTGAACATGGCTTTAGGCCCTATTACAGCACATCCACATCCCTTCTATCCTTCACCCAGTCTGCTGATGAGGCTAGCAACAGCAATAAATGTGTCATGTCTTTTCCTGGACCATTCCAAGGCATTTGACAACATCTTCCACCCTAAACTCCTATCTAAACTATCCAATCTCAACCTCTTCTCCTCCACTATTCTCTGGTTTTCTAGCTGTCTTAACAACAGACTACAATCTGTTAGATGGCAAACTTCCTGCTCTCCTTTCTTATCTGTCCAAACAGAGGAGTCCCTCAAGGATCCATCTTAGGGCCTCTACTCTTTAATATATTTACAAACAATCTACACTCTACCTGCTGCACATCTTCGCTGATACAATATGTGGATGATTCTACTCTTGTCACCAACTCTAATAAGATTACTGCCCTCCACACCCACACTCAGAGATCTTTCAACACCATCGAACACTGGTTTATTAACAACCAACTCATTCTTAACCCTTAAAATACTAAATGACTTCTTTTCCTTCCTAAGTCCATGTCCAAGCTTAGTGCCTCTTTCTGTATCTCTTTCCTGGATAACACTACCATTCATGCTGATGTCTATACCAAACACCTAGATATTACAATGGGTCTACTTCACATGACTTGAAATTTCATTTGACTGACTTTAATTTGACTGAGGCCATAATACCAAATTTTCAAAATACTGAAAACTCATTTGACTGAAACTCATTATATCGAATTGTAAACCATAGTCATGATGTGGGTTTCCTTTCTCATTTGATTTGCTTGTAATAAAAAGAATTACTGTTACTTATAGTGCTGACTGTTAGAATATTGATAGTTGCGTCGAAATTAGTGTTGCAGTGTTTCCAAATGTGCGTATGTCTGCTTACATTTTTATGGTGAGTATCTCAAGTAATATGGTAGATGTGTTGTGCATTCCCAGCAGTAGTGGCAGTGTGTAGACTACTGTAAGGTAAGTACAAGGTATATGCCCTTTTCCCTGGAGTTAATATCTATAGTTGGGGGTGTGGGGGGCACAGCCCCCCACACTGTGAGGCATGGGGGGTGCACCCCCCCCCTCCCATCTAGTTTGGTTTTATATCATCCAGTTTCTGTAAAGAGGGTATGTAAGTAGTTTTTAATTTCTGGAAAGAGTTAGTCATTGATGTTGTAAGTGTGCATGTCTATGGTTTACAAGTTAGTATTTTGAAATGTAGCATTTTAAGGTTTCAGTATTATGAGTTTCAGTCAAGTGAGTTTTCAGTATTTTAAAAATTAGGTATTTTGGTCTCATTCTAAAGAAAGTCAGTCAAATGAAATTTAATTTATGTGTAGTAGACCCATTACAATAGACAACCAACTAAAATTCAACCTTCACATTCAACATTGCATAAAAAAAAAACAAATCAACAACTTGGTTTATTGTATAGAAACAAAAAATATATATCCACTGTCTACTTTCTCTTGCCCAAGCCTACCTCCTCCCCTGCCTACTCGACTCATCCCCTATATTTATCCACCCACAAGCCAACCTTATAGCCAAACTTGAACAAACTTACAACCAAATTGCTAGATTTGCCTGTAATCTCCCTTACATTTCTCACCACTGCCTCACTCTTAAACAACTAAATTGGATTGAATTCCCTCAACTACTCCAACTATCTCAGCTACATTCACTAATTAACAAACCCTTAGACTGTCCGTATCTTCCCACTCTTATATCCCTCTATATACCTACACATCCTGCCCGTAGCTCAGAACAATTCCTACTCAACACCTAAATACCAAACGGGTTCCGTTTAGAATTTCAAAGCTCAAAACTTCAAATTTCATATGATCAAAGATCATATGTTCGAAGTTACAAAACTTTGAAATCCTGAACAGAGATGAGCATACAGCTTGGACCAGGAGATTTCCCTTGTCCTTGCTGTAGTGCAGTCTTGGAGTTGGTATATTTATGTTGCGGGGTGTGGGGAGTGCAGCCCCCCACATGGGGGTGCAGGGGGGCTCACCCCCCTACATACATATGTTTTAGTGTGCTGGGTGGTGTTCTTTTTTTGGGGGGGCACAATTTTGAGATTACAAGATCTTGAGATTCTGAACTCAATATTTTGAAACTCGAGATTTTGGGATTTTGAAATTTCGTAATGAACACAAACCAAACATACCAATAAGCAGATTGCTCTATAAATGCTCAATATCCCATATTTGTAACAAACTTCCCAGTAATATACATTCTATCAAGTCTACCTTGCTGTTCAAAAAAGAACCAAACACTACCTTGCTAATTTACCTACCTGGTCTTGCCAGCATCTTACCTAACTCATACTCCCTTAATATGTCTTTAACATGCTTTCGTTTTCTTAAGAAAATATAACTAATAATTGTATAACCTCTCTCACTCTATTAAACAGTTTTACACTTTATTTCACTGTCTTTTTCCTCCAAAATAAATTAACTTCTTGCTTCTCTCTTACTTTTTATTTCCTTAAACTTAAGACTCATATATGCTTAGATACTTTTGATTATAAGACTCATTTATGCTTCTATATCTCTCTGTTCTACCTCACTATCATCACTTTTTTTTCTTTTCCTAACTACTTAATCCTACAAGTTTTAAACAGGTATATTCCTGGTTTATTTGTTATGTTAATATGAAAACAATGATCATTTTTTATCTTTTGTATATAACTTATGTACTCTGTTATCGTCTGTATTGTCTTCATTTTGTATCTGTTCACTTGTATATTGCATGCATGTCTATTATTATATCTTGTTAATATTTCTTGTATAGTTCAACATTTTGTATTTTTTATGAAGCTTTTCTCCTCTGGTCTCCACTGAAAATGTGTCCTTGACCCAGTTGGACTAATCCAGTCAACAGAAGACAAATAAATAAATATAAATAAATATATTACCAAGTACATTGGTCCAAAAGTTAAGCAGCAGATGCTTTCCCTTGCATTTCCAAAGAGATGGAATAACTGTAGTTAGAATCCTGTAACCTGGTGATTCTGAAAAAAAATTACTTGAATAATTGTAGTTAGAATCCTGTAACCTGGTGATTCTGAAAAAAATTACTCAATACTAGGAGAAAAAAACTCTCTCTCCCCTCATCTAAGAAGGCCATGTAAAAATTATACCCTGATCCATTCAATTCCAGGACACTAACTTTGTTAACCTGATGCAAAACTGCATCTAATTCCACTCTTGAAAATGCTCTAATAGCTTTCCATCTTCTGGAAACAATCACTTAACAAACCAGTTAAAAAAAAAAAAAAAAAAAAAAATATATATATATATATATATATATATATATATATATATATACACACACACACACACACACACACACACACACACACACACACACACACACACACACACACACACACACACACACACACACACACACACACACACACACACACACACACACTCACACACACACACACACACGCACTCTAAGTCTAAGATTGCCATATCTCAAGACTATTCCTCTCCTTCAAGGTACAGGAATCTCGGGGTTAATATATAAAAGTATCTGATGTTGCTGCTGGTACATCCCCTACATCTGGGGTGAAGAAGGCTTGCACACTATAGAAATGCTTTTAAGGCATTTTAACAATTCCCTGTTACTTTCCAAAGGTTTTACATAATTTGTTAGAACCTTAAGACTTGCTTTATAGAGACACATACCTCTGATAGGCCATTCATATGCTATAAATACTGAAAAACAATGGCTTCCAAATGAGGCTAGGAAGTTCAAAAATATCATGTCCATCCTCTAATTAAGAGAGAGGAGCAGTGACACTTTTGACTGTATTGGACAAAAAGAGAGATATACTTTCCTTCTTACCTTGATTTAAAACCTGCTGTCACCTAATGAGATTTCCAGAGCTTTATGGCTGACCTTAGAAAGTGTTGCATGCAAGAGAAAGTGGTAAGAAGTCTTAATGCCTGAATTAAACATTTTTCAGATAAAATATAACATGAACCATAACTTAAGGAATCAGCCAGAATATAGTATAATCATGTTGGAATTTCTACTTAAAATCCATTCATCAGACAGTGATGCAGAGAAATATTGCTGTCTGTGTATACAACTGAGCCCTTAAATCCTGAAATTACACAATATGTAAAAGAAGCACACTCAATTTTTGTATATCCTTTCCAATCCTGAAAATAGCAGGACTGCAAATTAAGTCCCAGTAAATGAATGGGTTGGAGTCAATTTCAAACAAGGGATGGAATGAATATAAATAAATAAATCCATTAAAATAATAATAATAATAATAATAATAATAATACATGTAGTCTTGTGTAAAAGAAAATTGCATGAAAGGCCTAATGTAAAATTATTTATTTTGTAAAGAAGGTAGACTTGCTTCACATACTTACTACCCTGGTTCTGTCTGAGAGGTACATTTAAATCACTCATACACATAACAGGCAGCTTTACAATAACAAAAGGCACAGGTTTAGAGAAGTAGACATTCATGGTGAGTGAAGAAATGGGAGAATTGCCAACAGTAAGCCACAATATAAAAATTATTAAAATTTAAATTCAGAGCTATATAGCATCCTGGAATAATGATGATAAGATTTAAAATGTATATAAATGCTTTGTACAACAAAGATGTCAACCCTGCACCTAAACTACACACAACAGAGACCAAACAATATTTCACCTGTGCCTTCCAAATCAGTAGGACAGCTCTAATATTCATCAAACATGAAATGGTATATTGCAGTTTCTGACACCAAAGGGAAACCAACAATCATCAATAAACAGACTTAATATTCTTTGCATTTAGGAAAGTAAAATTAATGTTATCCAATGTCACCAGTTTAAAAAACACTAGAGCCATTTCAGTGTCAGGCATCTTTGCCTCCTACCACATTGAAAGGTGATCTCCACTCTCCTGCTCATCATCAGCTACTGATGTCTGAAGCAGGACATCCAGCAAGTGGGCTTTCAGGGGTTGACTTTGTGATCTACAGCTCCATTTTTGGAAAAAGGGGATAGAAATGACAGGGGACCTTCCCCAAAATAAATAAACAGTACCTTGCTAGAAGTGGTAGTGGTCAGTATGTCAAAAACAGTTGTAGGCAAAAATGTGAGATGAAGAAATAGGCTTAGCCAAAAAAGGGGACAGGCTCAGGTTAATTCACAATTCACATGATAATTCACAGGGTGATGCATAAGCACAATTTCAGCAAGGGGTGAAACAGTGTAGGCAGCAAGCTGACTATTGGACAACCAACCAAAAATGTCTTACTGCCTAGGAATGTATGATGATGCCACATAGGCCAATGCAATATGGCCCTGTTTGCTTATTTTTGTGTATTTACTGTTGGGATAGACAAAGAGAAGGTGAGTGAAGTCTAAACAAAACTAACAAGCCTTAGGTTGGAAAAAAAAAAGATATCTTATTGTGCGCTACAATTGCAAGTTATAACATTTGGAAATGCATTAACTGATCATTGACTACCTTCAGGTCTAGCCATATCTCCCAGCAACCTGACTATGTACTCTGAAAAACGTACCTCCAGCCACCTGCCCATGTACTCTGAAGGACATACCTCCCAGCCACCTGGCCATGTACTCTGAAGGACATACCTCTCAGCCACCTGACCATGTACTCTAAAGGACATACCTCCCAGCATACTGACCATGTACTCTGAAAAACATACCTCCAAGCCACCTGCCCATGTACTCTGAAAAACCTACCTCCCAGCCACCTGAACATGTACTCTGAAGGACATACCTCCCAGCCACCCGCCCATGTACTCTGAAAGTCATTCAGACTTTTATCTTTAAGTATTGTTTCACAAAGTTTAGATAAATGTGAGTAAAGGTTAATGGCATCCAGCATATCTGTTCAAAACTGCAGGTATCATTCTTTTGTGGTTGAGTGGAGATTTATGCGTGGCATACAGGGCATTGTCAGACCCCACTCTGATGGACCTTCTGCATATCCACAAAACAAGTAGCACCAGAATTACCCATTCTAAAGACTTAAACCTTGCCTGTGATATAAATAGGACTTGCTAGAGAGACAGGTATGTATCCCAGAGACTATCCCATCTCTGGAACATGCTCCCCATCTGTATGAAACAGAGTTCCCCCAACCCAGTTCAAGTGTAACTTGGACAGTTGGATGCAGAACAGGAAATGTATCCCTGGTTTGGCACCTGTGGTTCTAATGGACACAGGCAGCCTGTAAATGCTTCATCTCCCAGGCTCCTGCTTGCAAATGTTTCATCTTCCAAGCCCCTGCTTACACTTATCAAGGGTGCCAGAAGTTGTCAGAGATTTGGGATGCATGGTTAGGCTTCAAAAGGCACTTGGGTTGTTAGCCTAGTAAACACCTATGAACCTATAACTGAAACTGTGAACAGTGCAGTCACTCCCCAGTATTGATGCTTGTTTTTCAAAGCTCTGGGTGCAAACTCTCAAGTGCCCAGTGTGATATCTACAAATGATTTTGAACGCCAATGACTGATAAACCAGATTTGAAATGAGCAAATACCAGGGTGAACATGATACAGTCTCAAATAAAATATCTGTCCAAATCTCCAGAAGTCTTTAGAAGAAGATATATATGAGGTCTGCTTCAATGCTGGGCAAAAAAAAAAAAAAAAGAAAGTAACAGCCCAGCTAGAGTTTTCACCATGTGATACCTTTAACCGTGTGCAATGAAGGCCCATTGGATATATACACATGGCTTCTCAACATCCATGACTTTTTAAGTCTTTATGGTTACATTCAGGCCAAGAAAACCAAACAATTTGGTACTTTACAAAATTGGCTTTCCAAAGCTGTATGAGCATAAGAATGAGGAAGAATGGATGAAAGTTAAACAAGTGCGGTATTAGCATAGCTGTGAAGCCTGTGATCTGAGCTCACAGCAGTGTAGGAGTGAGGCAGTATGGCTGAATATGTAGCAGTAGTGCCACCAGAAGAGGACATTGTAATCAATGAGCAGGATCCCTCATGCCATTTCTTTTTAACTCTCTCACTATCTTTCAACATCAAATCTGGAGTAGTGAAAAAAATTACAATTTACTCTGTCCAGAATGTGTGGACAAAACTTTATACATGATAAGGTGAGGTCTACTTACCCGCAGCCGTGAATGTGGTAAGGATTACTCAGTTTTATGAAGCCAGGAGTGTTGGGAGGCCTACTGATTTTGCTTTAGGGTCAGAATACGGATTACTTGCTAGGGTATGATGGTACTAAACTTAATGAAGTCAGTATTTTTAAGTTTAAATGAAACATTTGATACACAACAAGATAATAGACGGATGCTTGTGACATTTCAGTAATGTGTAAAGTATTAGATCATTTTATAACACAACAAAAGTATTTTGAATTCTGTAGAGCTTTTTGGTACCACTGTCCTTAACAGTAAGAGGAAATCTGTGTGAAGGTCAAAACAGAATATTGTGACTGTATCAGTAAAGAAAATATATAATTTGCAAATATAAAGGGGATATATTCTGTTAATAAAAGCATGTCATTTAATACAAGAGTTAAATGATCAGAATAATGCTGGTGGCCGTGTCCAGTATTAACGTCACAAAAAAGAGTGCAAAAAGAATGGGAAGTGATATGGAAGTCAGAGACTGAAGACAAGCCTACTTTTTCAGGTGGGGGCAGACTGGGGGGATATTTGAAGCTCAGCATACTGGGTGTGGATTGTAGGTAGGGCTTCAAGGATGCAGTTCAACTACAAGGGCCAGAAAGATACAATCTGTGCTGTGGCCACTACTGGGGTTTTGAAAGTGGCAAGTATTAAATGTAGATACAGGTTGGAGTGAGAGTGAATGCCTTGACAGTATGACAGGTATTGCTTATTCACTGGTATAAGGCTTGCAATTGCTATTTGGAAACTTGATGAAAAGACAGCATGCTGTAAACCTTTCTTTTTTTCTATGGAATGCAAATGTGGATATATTGAAAATAATTATTATAGCAAATGTTATTGTTGTTTGCAGCATATGTAGTGGTATTTATAGGGGAGATGTTAAATCTAGTTTGATGTTTGACTTGCATAACAGAGAATTTTAATCATGCTTTTTCTTTACCAAGGAATGCTGGTAAATACTCTGACAGTCGCCATATTTATGCCAGCATGTATGATGATGTCATCACATATTCAGAATGTCTGCAAGCACTATTAGCCTCATAAGAAGGCATTTGATGCCACAGTGATGTTCTGGGATGTCCAGGGTCACTTGACTGACACCATGATGTCACTAGGGGATCAAGGGGCTTGGAAGCCATTTTATTTGTGATAACAAATTGATAACTGCATTTTAGGCCTGCAGTAGGACTATTGATTCAGCTCTTGCTTTAGCTAATTAATTTCAAGGATCTTGAGCATCAGGTGGGATATACTGTTGTTTATTCACATGATGATTATGCATCAGCAGGTGTTTTGGATGATATTAAAGTTATCAATGCAATGAATGGTAAACAAGGAACAAGTATCTGTCAATGGACATAAGCAAACAATAGTCTGGCAGTGATGCATATGTAAAAAATCTTATATTGTCTTTTGGCTTCTCCCATTAGGGGTCACTACAGCAGATCACCAGTCTGTAGATTGACTGGCAGTGGAGTTTTTTACAGTGTTGAGTTGCTAGCCCAGCACCCAACCTTCACAGAAGGCATATGCACATATACACATACACATACCTGCATGTATTTTAAGACTCACTCAACTGTAGGGAGGACATGCAGACTCTGCACAGAAGATGTTTCAGCTGAGAGAAAAAACTGGCAAACCTCTTGCTGTGAGGTGACGACGCTAACCACTGCACACCCGTGGCCAACTCAAAGTCTTATAATAATTATGATAAATATAAGTAATATATACTGGCATTGAGGAAAAAGAGAAACAATACAAAGCCAAAACTAGGAGTACAGAATGGTCAGTCAGGAGTTTAGAAAACCTGATAGAGGACATCAGGGTAAAGGGACTGCATTTTGTTTGTGTATTTGATTGTAGTACTGTCTTTGCACCAAGACAATACTAATAATCTCATATTCTCCTCTATCACCTACCCACCATCTTTGGCAGAAGCATAGCAAGGGTGAGGCAAATGTGGCAGTTCCCCTGAGGTGTAAAATATTAGAGGATGAGATCAGGAAAAGATGTTTCTGCATTCTCTTGTACTGGCATTTCTGAGTGTTAGCATAGAAAGGCAGTTCAGGGCTTCCTGTGTGTGTTAAGCTGTCTGTCCATCTTAATAAACTGGTCTGTCAAGGAAAATTATGTTCCCACAATGCGAAAAAAAAATACTACATACTTCCCCTGCTTAAGAGTGGAAACTCCATTGACCCGTCCAGTTACAGGCCCACAGCCATCCTATCTCCTCTGTCTAAAATACTTGGAAAAGTGTATACAGTCTCAGGTTCTTACCTACATTACTGAAAACTCCCCTCATACCTCTTAACTTCTTAGAACAAGAAATCAGTACAAAGTTATAGATAAAAGTGGGACTAAGGCCCAAAAATAGGGGCAATTTTTTAATATTACTCTTACAAACTTAAAAAGTTGATAGAGTAACAGATTTTGCATTAACAATTTTCTGAAGGGTATGAGGTCTGAAACTCAAATGTCTGTCATTATTTTCTAACTTCAGTCTTTAATGATTTGCCACTAATTTGCCAGATACCCACAATTTTATGAAAAAATGGACCAAAAGTATGAGGCAAAACTCTGGACATTCTGCAAAAATCTGTACAGTTGAGAGGTAGTCTCCCCTATACAGCCTGATTTCTGTCTGCATCACAGCACCACCACTGTACTACTAAGTTTTATTTACAGTAGTAAAACCTTGTCTCTTCCGTATTACTTGACCTGTCCAAAGCCTTTGACATAGTATCACACCAAAAGTTGGTAAGCAAGATGTCTTTTCTAGGTTTGATAAACTGTCACTATCCTGATTTAACAGTTACCACTCAGATAAGTTGGAGAGTGGCAAAACAACTTCTCTTTCTTTCTCTGAGTAACTGTGGGAGTCCCTCAACACTCTATATTTCATCCACTGCTTTTTAATGTATTCATTAATGGCCTGCATTTGGCAACTAATCACATCTATATCAGGTGGAAAAAATTCCTTATCAAACTGTGACTAACTTATATTGACCTAAAATGCATTTTTGATTATTGTATAAAAAATGTGTCTATTCTTTTATTGCTTAAGCATTTTTATTGTGCAGCTTTTTCCCCAGACCTATGCTAAAATGGACAGCTTGTCTACCCAGTCAGACCATCATGATAAACAAATGCAATAAATAAATAAAAAGCAGTAATGAGCTGCAATTGGCTTTCTATAGCTTAAAAAAAGGAAGCATCTTTTTTTCCTCTTCATTAGAAGAGTGGGGGTTAGTCTTCTACAAATGTTGCAATCAGCTTATTACAATTTCAGAAGTGCGGGACATGGGTTTATCTATAGTATGCCGACTGCTAATTGACTTCCTACAGTAATGTTAATTTTTGATCTTCACTTGAACAACAGAGGGGAGACGGGTGCTAGATCAGCACTGGCACTGGCCAGTAGATAAGCTGCAGCTCTAATATTTGGTATGGTTATTCTATGTTTAGTCTAATTTCAAATATGAAATCAGTAAGCATAATTATACAAACAACAGTTAAGTTCTAGCTAAGCAGACAGAAAAGTTGTTTGAATTAAAGGAAAAATATTTCCCACAGCTCAGACAGACCTTTATGTACTGTCCAGATATTACCAATTATATAGCTAACAGTTTGTCATGATTTCAGTTTAGCTGGTAAAAAATGTAGGCTACTGAAACAGATGGGCCCAAGACAAAGATGCTACAGGATGTAAGGGTGAGTGGTGGCATCAGGCAGATCAGCAAATACAGAATCCTGGACAGGAGTGCAGTACAGTCTAGAAGTCATACCTGGATTCTGTAGAAGGACTCAGTCCTGGAGAATGGAACATGTATGTTGAATTGCTATTGACTTATACAGTAGCTAGATGGCAAGTGTAGGACAAAGGTAAGAACAAGAATGGTGTACTTAGCTTCACTAACCTGGGATTCAGTAAACTCTGTATATGCTTAGCATAAAGCCTACATGGAGTTTACGTGTTTGTATAATGAGCAGCAGTGATAATCACATATGCATGCCATGCATTGTGCTTACACAGACGCAAGTGAGACTTCATGGCCAGCAATAGTATTGCTGACCAGGAAATCATGAAAAGCAGCACAAACACATTCAGCCATGCAGACCTGTTTACCTTATGGGCAAACTAGTTCAGCAGGATTGTGCGCACAGCCACAGTGACTACCAGGGTTTAATTTAAGAAAAAGAATGCATTACTAACACATAATAAGAAAGTGTACTCAGTGCAAAGTACAGTACAGACATGTTTTTTGCCATTCGGAAATAAAGGTTTGGGGTGATGATCATCAAGGGCACATAGACTGCATTATAAAGACAGTAATTTGAGGACGTATGTGCATTAAAAAGGATCACATACAGGAATGGTAAGAATGAAGAAGGAGTAAGAGGACAAGTGAAATATGATAATGTACACCAGATAAGGGCATGTCAATGTACATACACCACAAAGACAAGACAGTTGTAGCATGAACAGTAATTACATAGCTATATATTACAATACTTAAAGCTGATTACACCTCATGTGTGGGTATATTCATATCATCACACACTTAACGGTATATTATATGACTGTCAGATAAGGTCGCATATCATTGAAAATGGTGGGTTGTGATATAATTACCTGACATGATCACTGGGGAGGAAATTTAGTAAGGACAGTATATACAACAGGGGGTATGTGCATATTGTGAAGATCTGGCAAAACAGTTGCTTGAATATGTATGCAATGTCAGCATAGGTCTCAACAAATTAGGACACCTTGCAAAAGGCTCATAGACAACAGTAGACAGAAGCATGCACACTCATGGACAATATCAGGATGTCCATGGCTCTGTCAACAATCACTTTTGTCAATTAATACTTTCTTCAGTATATCAATAGCTTCTTGGATTCAATGATTTTCCACAATTTGCAATCATCCACAAAGCTGATTAGACAAATAATGTTGAGGTTTGTCTTGACTAGTGAGAGTGAAATGTTGAATGGAAAAGGGCATAGTACAGAACTCTGAGGTACGCACCTGATCACTCAACTCTGCCTAGGGGTCACATCACACACTTCAATATAATGTGACTTGTGTGTGATGTATTTGTATAACCACTTGGTGATGTAGGTGTTTATGCCCACTTGAGACAATTTTTGTGTAATATCCTAGTGTGGTTTTCTGTCAAATGCATTGCTCAGATTAAGTTATGTAGGATGACACTCCTCCTGCATGCCCTTGGTGACCTGCTTGAAAGCATCAACCAGATTAACAGACATGATGTAGCCTCAACAAATCAAAAAAGGTTTGGTACACTGTCATGAGATTACCTGTGTCCTTTTTGATAAGGTACATGATGAGTCATTGGTCTGCCTTACAGATGAGAGGATTCATGATTATGAGTGTATATTTCCCTGTATCAGGTGATGCTCCCCACTTGCGCAGGTGAATGACTGTTGTTGTACATCCTTCAGAAACAATATAGTCTGTCTAGAGGTCTTGTTTAAGTAGGGATCCAACTATGTCTGCTAGGTTAGGGTTTAACTCATGGTACAGGCAATCTGAAATGATGTCAGGGCCCATTGATTCTGTGTTGTTAGCCTTAGAAAGCACACTGATGAGATCCTCTCCTGAGAAAATAAACTGAGTAATGTTTGCATGTATACTTTGGATGATGACTAGTGGGGACAGGGGGTGAAGTGTCAGACAAACTGTTAGCTAACAGAATGTCTGTTGCCTCCAGTTGAGTATGGCTGGTGGCATCCACAAACAACTCTTTGCTTAGTTGTGTATTCCCTTTAAAATTTCACACTTATTTAAATAAATGATTTGTGACAACACCTCCAAATACAGCCTCAGTTATGCATCACATGTCACACACTGGTACTGTTCACGCAGTCATACAACTGTACCATTGTCATGTAGTTATATCAATTGCACAGCATATGCCTATATGATCTTCATTGGAAAGCTGTGTTTGAGCTTCCTGATACCATATAAGGACACATTACAAATTAGTTGGTTGTGGCACATGCAGAACAGTTACTGACACAAATGGTGATAGTCACAAAGGGGCTGGTGGCCACCGGAATAATCCCTGGAAAGAGCTACACAATTAGTGCATGCATTGAATTCCACAAGGTTTCAACTGAATCAGGACATGTGTTATTTTTGTGTGTATCATAGCGTTACAACATGTGGATGAAAGAAGACTTACGTGCCCATGTAATCAGTATAAATATATTTTGATGTATGTCATGGGGCATTTACTGACTGTTATACACATGCACACATGTGCCATACTGCAAGTGTCACTGTGATGGTAGAATGAGAACTGCATAGAATGTTGATATACTTCACTAGAAAAACGTATGCCTTACTAAGCCAACAATATATATATATATAGTATCGTCCCATGTTGACGGTTCTCAGGAGCCATGTTACTACAGCTGGTTATGTACAGCACATGTAATTAAATGGCAGCAACAGCCATCAATAAACTACTTCACATCACAGATTGTAATACCCTCTTGTAGGCCTACCATACATCCACACCTCAACAAAGCATACGTCGATGACAGCAACATTGATATGCGAAATGCTCACAAGGTCATAGGACATTACAAAGCTTACGGCAAAAAGCACATAAAATCCTAGCCATTATTATACCATTTAAATCAAATTCCCAATATCTATATGATGGAAGATAGTAAGTATTGTGCTTATGTGTATATTTGTTTGCATTACATACTTCCTCTGTCCATATGTAACATGCACCACCACATGACATAATTAGCAATCACACATACAGTGCTCTGGAGCTGGCTTGCAGAGTCTCATGAAAGGATTCTACTTCATGATGTGTGCATCCATCTTTGACATGATGACATCCTCCACTCCTCTGCAGGAAGTAAGTCATGCAAAAGAGAAAAAAAAAGGATGTTAGATGAATTGGGCTATATTAAAGGTTCCCGTAATTGGTAGTGAAATGAAAAGCAATTCATAAGATCATGCAATGACACACACACACAGCAATAGACTGGGCCTGATTTGAACATTAAAAACTACAAATTAATGGGCATGCAAACAGGAGAAACTAAATTATTTAATTATGTAAGCGCTTTCATTCAAAACAAATAGTTGAACTTCATCAGACACACAGCATATATTTCAAAACATTTAAATACCCCTCCAATAAGTCACATAATATTAATTAACGAATCAAAGTCTAACATTTAAAAGAAGACATTAACAACCCCCTCGCTTATCCTAATAATAACCAAAAGGTACATTTTTGTTCTAAAAACAATAAAAATACTATAACCAAGTATACATAAAATGATTAAAAACTACAAATTAATGGACATGCAAACAGGAGAAACTAAATTATTTAATTATGTAAGCGCTTTCATTCAAAACAAATAGTTGAACTTCATCAGACACACAGCATATATTTCAAAACATTTAAATACCCCTCCAATAAGTCACATAATATTAATTAACGAATCAAAGTCTAACATTTAAAAGAAGACATTAACAACCCCCTCGCTTATCCTAATAATAACCAAAAGGTACATTTTTGTTCTAAAAACAATAAAAATACTATAACCAAGTATACATAAAATGTAGCAAGTCATACTATGTTCCATAAAATCATCATCTAGATAAACGTCTAAGTTTTAATAAACAAGAAATCAAACAAACATGATTCAGGTCAGGGTATGAATATGCATTCAACCTGACTTGCCACAATAATTCCTGCATTTCTAATTTTAATCTTACAGAACCACCACAAATGTCGGGTTCAACACAATCTATAACCCTAAATTTAAAAATATGACCTGGGTTTAAAGAAATGTGTTTAGCAAGAGCATTCAAAATTTTTCCTTTATTAATACCGAAAATGTGTTCATAAATATGACCCTACCCCTACATTCTGTTTTTCCCATGTAGAATCTTTCACAGGCCTGACAACTAGCAAGGTAAATCACACAGCTTTAGAATTGCAATTGAACCTGTATTGAATACTATATCTATGATTTCTTATTGAGAAGGCTCGACCAATATATTTACAGAAAGAGCATGCTTCACACTTGCCCATACCTGTGCTCTTAGTCTTAGGAATTTTTTTACTCTAAAATACATTTCAAATTAGGGCCCTTTTTAAAATTAAAAGTAGGATGTATGTCCAACTGTTTTCTAATATCAAGGTTTTCTATAATTAAGGACCAGTTTTTAGTCATAATTTGCTGTAACATACTCAAATCTAAGCTATAGCAAATAATAAAACTAAGACTAAAATTATGTTGAGTTTTACCATCCCCTTTAGGTGTGAATAACTGACTAGGGATAAAAGTTGTGCTCATAATGTTGTTCAAAATAGGTCTAAAATGTCCAACTAATCTTTTCTGAGAAACTTCACCAATTAAGTTGTCCACCAATGAATGTGGGTAACCCCGTTTAAGGAACATTTCCCTTAACTTATTACATTCAATAAGAAAATCCTCCTCCAGAGATGTCATCCTGGCTGCCCTCACTAACTGACCTTTCACCACCGAACATTTTTGGTGAAAGGAATGGGCACTGGAGAAATGTAAAAAGGAGTTTGAATACATACTCTTCCTAAAAATGTTTGCTATGTATCATAGGTTATTCCTGTTTTTGGTTAACTCCACATCTAAAAATGGAATTGTTTCCATATCAAATGTACTACTAAACTTCAAGAAATCGGTGGTACTACTGAAATATTCAACCAGCTCAATAGCTATCTTCTCGTCTCCCTTCAAAGTAATAAAAATGTCATCTAAGTAACGGGTAAAATGCAGTATTTTGTCAAATACTTGTTGATTTTTAAACAAATATTCCTGTTCCCAAAATGCCATAACTAAATTGGCAAAGGTGGTGCCACACAGGGAAACCATAGCTACCCCCTGATTTGAACATTACACCTATGTAGTTATAAAAGCTGAATTCCATACAGTGTAACACTATCACCACCACATATGTCTGACTTTATCACTGTCATGTAGCACTTTATGGATTGTGATAGCATCATTGTATGCTGAGATGAACATGTTAGGAGGAGTGTCTGACATTGATGTGGAGTCACATTTTGGTGTAACATTGTCTCAAAAGTATTATTTGGATGTATACACACTCAAGTTGCCTGCTGTCAGATAAGAAACCCTAACTATCTTGTTACAGAAGCTGTAAAACACACTACTTAATTTTACTGCCACAACACTAGTTTGCCTTTACTACAGTCAGAGTGCACTTTAGACAGGATGACATCATCAGTGTATGTTACAAGATGTTCAGAGGAATGTCTGACATAACTGTGGACTCACATGCCATTATAAAATTGTCAACATACTAATTGTTGAATGAGCACACACACATATACACACACATATACACACACACACACACACACACACACACACACACACGCACACACACACACACACACACACACACACACACACACACACACACACACACACAAGTTGACTACAGTCTGACTACAGCCCCTCTCTAGTTGTGTACAGAACACTGTACTTAACACAAGAGCCACAACACAAGTCTGGCTTTTACATTGGCAGAAAACACTTTAAAGATGATGAAATAAGCAGTGTATGGTGAGAAGAAGAGAGGAGTAAGAGTGTCTCACATGCTGTTTAAAATGTTTTTTGGAATGTGAACCAACTGAGCAAAAACACATCAGATGTTCACAGTGAGATTAGAACCCCTACCTAACTATGCACAGAACAAAGTACTTATTGCAAGCACCACTGCACAAATCTGGCTTTGATAGTTTCAGACAACACTTTATAGATAATTGCATCAGCAGGGTATGTTAGTGAGAAGATGTTGGGAGGCCTGTATGAAATGGCTGTGTAGGCATGTACAACTGTCAAAACATTTGTTCTGTATGGGCCTGAATTGCTGACAGTAGGAAAGAGACTCATGCTGTCCTCACTACACAAGCACACAAGTTGACTACAGAGAGATTCAAACACAAGCTAGAGAACTCAGTACTTAACACATGTGCCACAGCACAAGTCTGACTTTTGTACTGCTGAAACACTTATAGTGGATGACACCATCAGAGTTTGTGAGACCTATATGAAATGGCTGTGCAGGCATGCAGACCTGTCAAAGTATTTGCTCTGCATGGGCTTGGACTGCTGACAGCAAGATACTGACTCATGCTGTTCTGACTACACACACACACACACACACACACACACACACACACACACACACACACACACACACACACACACACACACACACACACACAGACACATACTAGTTGATTGCAGTGAGGTTTGAACCCCTGCCTATTTACATAAGCTAAGCAACTTAGCCACTTAATGTAAGCACAGTGGCACAAGTCTGACTTTGGATACTGCTTCTGGACAATTTATAGTTAATTACATCATCATTGTATGTTTTTGAGAAGACGTTGGGAGGCCTGTATGAAATGACTGTGTAGATATGTACAACTGTCAAAATATGTGCTTTATATGGGCCTGAATTGCTAGCAGTAGGTCATGATCTCCAGACTACAGTAAGATTTGGAGCCCTACCTAACAAATTACATAAGCCAGAGAATGCAGTACTTAGCACACTTCCTATAGCACAAGTCTGACTTTTATACTATTGCTGGAAAATTTGCAGTGGACAAGATCATCATTGTATGTTTGTGAGAAGATGCTGGGAGACCTGTATGAAATGGCTGTGTAGGCATGTACAGCTATAAAACATTTGTTCTGCATGGGCCTGTATTGCTAACAGTAGGACACCGATTCATGCTATTCTAACTACACACACACACACGCACATACACACACACACACACACACACACACACACACACACACACACACACACACACACACACCAGTTGACTGTAACGAGATTAAAATACCTACCTGACTAGTTACACAAGCTAGAGAACTCAGTACCTAACACAAGTGCCATGAAACTAATCTGACTTTTATACCACTGCTGTACAATTTATAGTTGATGACATCATCATTTTTTGTTTGGGAGAAGATGTTGGGAAGCCTGTACACAATGGCTGTGTAGGCAGGTACAGCTGTAATAGTATTTCTTTTTCTGAATGGGACTGGATTGATGACAATAGGATACAGACTGATGTCCTTCTGACTCATTTCCTTATGACTATGCACACACACTTACAAATGCATAGAGAGACACATAATGTGGCTGTTGTGTTAAGATAACCCACATGTAAATATTGTTTTCCCATATACAGAACACAGTAGTTAATGACTGCACCATCCCTGAAGTATGCTTTTGCCTTGTTACACTGGTGTTTATAGTTGATGCCATCATCATTATATGATGTTGGTTAAATATCCTGTTATGAGAGTGGTTGCAAATTGTAGATTTGATATTTTCTACTGTGTTTCTATTGTGAAGGTGTACTTTAAAAGATGGCTTCTCAAACTAGAATTGAGACATATGCAGCTGTTTCTCAATATGTTGTGTACATTACACACAGATGCATACATGTTTTGTGATCAGAATGTGTGCAACTGCATATGTATGTGTGCTCATATTTGTGATGAATCATTGTCTACATTAATATATGTATAAAACAATCTTAATATATCTATTGTCATTATAAAGCTTTAGATGATGTAACAATGCAGGTATGCTATTTTTTTCTGTAGTGTAGTTGACATTTGGGAACTACTACTGACATACCCATTTTCAAGTGCATGGGTTCAGAGCATACATGTGCCTGAGTAAATATGTATTCAGTCAGTAGCAAATGCCTTCCCTTTGGTTGTAGTTTTACATGGAGTATTATGGGATGAGGAGTAACTATGCAGTAAACATACTGATTCATGCCAATCAACTATTTCCATAGTGCACCACCAAGCATCTGGTTTGCATGATCGATGGCCAAGTGTTTGTGCATGCGAGATTTACATTTCATGACTACTACTTGAACTTGAGATGAATTTGTGTATATTGGTTATTGCAGAAATAGCTGAGAGATACTGTGGTGTTCATAATGTATTTTATATTGCAAATGTTGTGTAAGATAGTGCAAGAAGGATTATTAGTACTACTTTACCTGTTTGCACAGAGTTAAGCAACAAGCAAACGCAGGTCTCTGATTCATTGATAAAATAATAAGAGTTGTGTTGGTTCGCTTTCCGCCACCCAACCATGCTAAGCTGAGAGACATGGCAGTCAGTTCTTTAGACAGTACTGAGTGTAAGAAAAACAGCTGCTGCTTTATAGTCTCTGTAACAGCAGTGATTTTTTGAGCACAAATGATACAGGGTTCGAATCCAGCTCAGTCTAATCTTTTTAAATATGTATTCAGAATGGCATTAAATAATTAAACGTTATATACTTTTTTATAAATGTGAGACAGAATGACTACAGTGAAGTACTGTATAAAAACAACCACCTTTCGATTTATATCAACAGCAGACATGTGAATTTGCATTTTTATACATTCATCAGTCTAAATAAATAATATCAGAAATATTTAATATTAGTGTCATTAATTAGGTGGAGAGCAACATCAGCAAACAGAGATGAAGGCAGTTTATGAAAAAGGAAGAGTAATGTGACAGTTGATGTTAGTTTATGGGTTGGATGCTGATGTACCTATTAGATGACTTTAACTTTTCAGACATATATTGGAATGTATAGATATTATGACCTAACTATTTGTGATGGCTTTACACACTGATAAAAGTAATTTGTACAATGTGAGATTCAAACCTATGTAAAATAGACAATACATAATGTTCCACATAGATGTTTTTACCTCCTTCCCAAAGAGGAAGTGCTTGTCAAACATGCTCATTAATTACATAGACACATTTAATAGAAATGGTTAACCATGTATGTATGTGATCTGCCCTGGTTTATACATCCATGTGACTAGCATTGAATTATTAAGTCTAATCCAGGGCAGAAAAGACACTTTTAGTACAGAAACATAATTGTCAGTATACCCTTAATCAAGCATATAATTAGTATTATATCCGCTACTATACACAGTTATGTTATGTCTAATTATTTTTATATCGTTCTTTATTTTTAAAAATTGAGTGGAACAGCATTAATACAATTCAAACTGAGCTAGATTAGACCCCTGGCTCACGTATATTATGTCTATGAATTTATACCATTTGTCATGGGGAAAAGTGGGCAGCAGCTCTAATTTTACAGTCATTACTGTGTAGACTTATTGCAACTGAAGACATGTTTGTCACACATGCTCATTAGTTATACATCCACATTAAAGTGTTGCATGATTAACCATATATATGTGTGTGACATGAAAGTTCAGGAAATACATGCTTAATTGTAGAACTATGATTGTACTGATAACCACGGTTAGACATATAATATATATGATATCATGTATATGCTCAATCCCCTGCTATACAGTTATTTTTATATTGATAATTTTTATATAAATTACAGTGGACCAGCATTAATAAAACTTAACGTTTGCTGGATTGGAACCCTGGCTCACCTGAACTGTGGTCTTAACATATACCTGTTGCCGCAGGGGAGATAGGTAGCAGCTATATTCTTCACACTCGTTACTGTGTATAAGTGCTGACTGCAGCACAATGCCATTTAGAGTGTTTGCACGATGGAAGGTCACACGTTACAATGTATCTATTTGGAAACTGACATGTCTGCAGGTGTTGTGAAGCATGCTAACTGCTGCGCAATGGTGCTTAGCATGTTTGCACGATGGAAAGCACAGGATGTAACAATGTATCTTTTTAGAAATTGACAATTTATACTTATTGTCTGCAGATGTCATGGAACTGGAGGTGTTGTGGAAGTATACTGACTGCCGAGCAATGCCGCTTAGCACATTTACATGATGGAAAGCAAAAGCTGTAACAATGTATTTTTTTTAGAAAATGGCAATATCTGCTTGTTGTCTTGGGCATTATGACATGTTTGCACCATGGTGAGCACCATGTGAGACAGACAAATCTAAATTAGTATTATTCTTGCAAAATGTGTTTATCATCAAGATAAATATTATAATAAAGATAAATATTATCAAGATAATATTATCAAGAGTCTCATGTACCCGTAATCTTGAAAAAAGGCTACATACTCCCATTTCACAAAGGTGGCCCTAACATAGATTTCACCAATTTCCAGCCAATTGCAATACTCTCCCCACTATTCAAAATCATGGAGAAATGTATCCATGCTCTGCTCCTAAATTTCCTAACAAAAAATAAGATATTTTCCCCATCCCAACATGGATTCCACCCATATCACAGTACCACCACTGAACTCCTATCATTCATGGACACTGTGACCCAAGCAAGGGACACTGTAAAATTGTCTCCTCCTCCTTTATGCACCTCTCCAAAGCCTTCAACACCATATCCCACCCCTTACTTCTGGCAAAGCTATCCAATCTGGGAATGCCACCCCCACTCTTAACTGATTCTCTGATTATCTGACCAACAGACAGCAAGCCACTAAATGGCTCCACTTTTTCTCACCATTCCACAATATACACACAGGAGTTCCCAAAGGATCCATATTGGGACCTCTCCTTTTTAGCATATTCATTAATGACTTCCACTCCACCCTTCCCCTATATCCTGTAATACAGTACGCAGATGATGCGACCATTATCTGCATTGCTGACTCTGCTGATAAACTCTTAGCCAGGACCCAACATGCTTTCTCAATCACTGAGAAATGGATGAATAACAACCATCTAGCCCATAACCCCAGTAAAACTAACCTACTTCTATTCACCCCTAAAAAATCAACTCCCCTAAATAGAGCAGATTCTAGTATCTATTCATGAAACAGTACCTGCATTTGAGCAGTATCACAAACTAAACTTCTAAGAGTTATAATAGACAAACACTTAACCTTCGATCTCCATATCCAAAACTGCATAAAAAAAAAACAATCAGAAACTAGGCACCCTCTATAAGCATAAATTGTACCTCACACCCACTGCTAGACAAACCCTTGCACTATCCTGTTTGCTTCCTTCACTTTTTTGCATTGCCCATTTGTTCACTAACATTCAAAGCTCCTTAAAATCCAAGACTGAGTCCTGTTATAACAAGGTTGCCAGGTTCGCTACCAACAAAACCTACTCCTCCCATCACTGCATCTCCCTACGCAAAGTAAAATGACTCGAACTTCCGCATCACCTAACATACTTGCAGTTCTCTATATCATTACCAAACCTTGCAATTGTCCATCCCTCACCTCCCTGTTTACTGTCCATAAGCCCCCGACAACTCAGATCTAAACATCAATTCCTTCTGAAAGTGTAAATACCCAGTCTAGCAGTTGGTCAATCTCTCTACTCATGTGTGACGCCTGTGCACTGGCCCAGCAATCAAGGAGCCTCAATCCATGCCAGTAACACCAGTGAGAGGTGTCCATATAGGGAAAGGATAATAAATACACACACAGTAAGGTACAATTTCCCTTAAGATTATGCAGAGATCATAGTCAGTCTGGTCTGGGGCTGGTTTCTCCCTTTCTCTCCAGGTCCCCAATATGACTCCCCACTGGCACAATTATAGAGTCCAGATCTCAGCCAGCTGGACAAGCTAAAACCTCCAGCACCCTCTCTGTCCAACCAGTGATTTGTGTCCCTCCCATGTAGTTGACGCACACACACACACACACACACACACACACACACACACACACACACACACACACACACACACACTCTTTGAGATAAGTGTTTATACAACCACACAGCCACTCCTGGAAAAGGCTGGCACAGATTCTCCAGCTGTGCCTCTTTTACCCAAACTATATGGTAGAAATCACTGCCACCACCCAGCTAATATTTATCAGCTACTCAAAGGCCCTTAAAAGGGTGCCCAATTATTATGGTGCAATATTATTATCCAAATGGTAAGTGCAACCTAACAGTCAAGACTTATTTGGAGTGACTTGGTACAGTCTCACTGTATACAAGGACCAAATGTGTCACCTAGTCTATAACTTTAACCATTCCTAGGCCTGGAGTAGCCTACCACTAGATATAATATCCCTTGAACATCCCAATCAATGCAAAACTGCTACAAAATAATACCTTCATGAAAAATGGACTTGCCAATGTAATTATCCCCTGTAAACACTCCCCTATAACCTTCTACTTCTCTCCCCTCTTCCTTCCCTTCAATAAACAAACCTACTACTTTATCTTCTCCTCTTGGTACATCACTGTACAAACATAACTAGTCAAATATTTCAGCTATGTAACTATTGCTCTATTATGTATATAATATGTAATTATGAATGTATCCCTCTGATGAATGTATTTCTATGTATTTCACTTGCCACAATTTAATGTATGACACTGTAATGCAATGTGTGGTTGTAATGAATGTAATGTATGGCACTGTAATGCAGTAATCTGTGGTACTAATGAATATATTTCTATATGTATTTAATATGTAAAATTTCTAATTTCTGTTGAAGCTTTTCTCCTCAGGCCTCCATTGAATATGGGCATTTAACCCGGTCAACAAATATAAAATAAAATCAAATAAATAATACATGCAATACAATCTTAGAGCTTAAATTATCTCTACACAAAACAGCCACAGTTGAAAGGTTTAAAAATATTTAATAATAAATAATAAAAACACAAGACAATACTTCTTACTACAGAGTGCCAGTCAATAGTTCAGAGATCACAGAGAAATACTTTAAATAATACCCTAGAAAAGTTCTGACATCACAGAAAAACAAACTAGTATACTCTTCCTATTTCCTAGCTATATCTAAGAGAATACGCAGTTCTAAAATCCTACTTACACACAGAGCAAGACAGTGCTAGTGATGTTGGATGTCCTCAAGACAAAATGCCCTGAGCTCTCTGATTCTCTCTCTTTAAATTGATAACACAGAGCTGCTTCACATGACATCATTCCTCACACTTTTCTGGTGTTCCCAGGATAACAGAAAGTACATTAACATTCTTTACATCTAGTCAGAAACCAGAGCAATAAAGGACATTTATAGATGAACATTCTAGCCATTAACTCTGGCCTCAAAACAATAGGCAGAATTCTTTCATCCAGACATATCAGAGCTGACTTTAAAGATCAAAGGCAGCCATAAAATGATTGACTTAGCTTTCTTACAGCAGCGTGCACTGTTGTTATATTTTTGAAGTTTAACATTTACCAACATTTTTCCCCATTTAAGAGAACAAGCCTGTGACTTATATTAATATTTACAAATGACAGAATTATCTACAGAGTTCTATATGGCTAGACTGGCAGCCTTTACCTATCTTCACTCATCCCCCCCCCGGAGAACTCAAGTTAGTTTTTCAAGTGACCCTTGAGAAACACTGCTTGAGAGGGTTAGGTCTATCTGAGTATTCCTTACTCCATTTCCTGTCTTGAGAACCCATCTGCATTGGCATTACTAATCCCACAGCAGTGCTGCTCAGACATATCATATGCTTGCAACCCTAGTCTCCATCTTAGCAACTTGGCATTTTGCTGTCTGTCTCTGTTTTACCATGTCAGGTCTGTGAGGGGAGTAACTACAGTACTATAACTGAGTACAAACTTTCTGTAGTACCGTGCTGTCCCTAAGCATGCCCCCACCTGCTTTTTTGTAACAGGTGTAGGCCATGCCTGAATGGCTTCTACTTTGGCAGGTTCTGGCCTGATCTTACCACTCTCCATTCTATGTCCCAGGTAGGAGACCTCTGCCATACCCACCTGACATTTGCTCAGCTTAATGGTCAACCCTGCCCTCTGTAGTCTGCTCAGAACCTCCCTGACATGTTGAAGGTGCTCTTGCCAAGAATAGCTGTAGATGGTAATATCATCTAGATAAGCAAGGGCAAACCCTACAGCTCCTGCTAGGATATGATCTACCAACCTCTGGAAAATCGCTGAGGCATTTTTCATCCAAAAGGGATATCTTTGTAAACTCATATAAGCTGAAATGAGTCACAAAGGCTAACTCCTCTTTAGCACTGGGAGTCAAGGACACCTGCCAGTAACCCTTGGTAAGATCAATAGTTGTAAGATACTTAGCCCTGCCCAGCTACTCTTTGTCTGTCCTAGGCATGGGTAAGCATCTGGCTCTGTGTGACTATTTAATTTCCTGTAGTCCACACAGAACCTGGTACTGCCATCCTTCTTTGGCACCAGCACCACTGGGGAGGCCCAGGGACTTTAGGACTCTTGAATCACCCCTATTTCCAACATCTCCTGTATCTCCTCCCTCAGAGTCTATTTGACTCTCTCTGGCACCCTATAAGGGGCCTGCCTAATAGGTCTTTGGGGTCATGTATCCACCTGATGCTGCACCAGGTGGGTGCACCTTGGTTTCCCAGTGAACATGTCCCCAAACTCCCGTAACACTGCTCGGATTTCTCGAACTTGGGTAGGAGGGACATTGCTACCCCACCCACTGAGGTGTCAGTCTGAGCCTCACTGAGGAGATCAGTCACCAGATCTCCCTCAGACTCCTCCTGCAATCCACTGCATGCTGCCTGCTCTTCTGGACTAACTAAGCTAACAAAATAAATAAAACAATTGTGATCTGAACTCTGAGTATTCACTGTGTGGCTGATTTAGAGTGCAAACACCTTCAGTGATCACTGTACATAAGCCACAGGAATTCACTCTATCCACACCACTACAAGCCAATTAGTATTTTCCAAACAATTGATATGTGGTGTGAATATCCCACCACTGCCAAACGATTACTATGATGCCCCTGCACTGGCCCAGCTATCAAGGAGCCTCAATCCTCACCACCAACACCAGTGAGATGTGTCCATATAGAGAAAGGATAATAAATACACACACAGTAAAGTAGAGTTTCCCTTAAGAGCACACAGAGATCACAGTCAGTCTGGGGCTGGTTTCTCCCTTTCTCCCCAGGTCCCCAATAAGACTCCCACTGACACAGTTATATGGTCCAGATCTCAGCAAGCTAGGCAAGCTAAAACCTCCAGCACCCTCTCTGTCCAACCAGTGCTTCATGTCCCTGCCCAAGTAGTTGACACACACACACTTTGAGATAAGAGCTTATTCAACCACACAGACACTCCTGGGGAAGGCTGGCACAGGTTCTCCAGCTGTGCCCCTTTTACCCAGACTATACGGTAGAAATCACTGCCACCACCCAGCTAATATTTATCACCTACTCAAAGACCCTTAAAAGGGTGTCCAATTATTATGTGCAATATTATTGTCCAAATGGTAAGTGCAACCTAACAGGCAAGACTTATTTGGAGTGACTTGGTACAGTCTCACGATATACATGCAATGCAGTCTTAGAGCTTAAATTATCTCTACACAAAACAGCCACAGCTGAAAGGTTTAAAAACATTTAATTGACAGAAACACAAACCACCAGTCCCAGCCAGCAGTTGAATCCCACAAAATTCAAAATGTAAACCACATAAAAGACACAAAAGGATCCAAGGATAGTGAGGAATTCCAGTATAAATCTCTCCTTTAATATACAAAAACAGGTACATAAGCGCTTCTGTAGTAAAGCTACTTCATCAGATGTATGCTTAGACACAGACAGAACCATTTATATAATCAATTCAGTAAATCACATGACTATTTGCACTTAATACTAAAAGGTATATTACATCTATAAAGAACTACATCCAAGGTTAGTGACACTTCATCAACAACTGAATGGCAGACACCAATACATTATATTGAAAGATAAATAAAATAAAACATTCCTAAAATAAATATTCATTTCAAAAACAAATATTCATATTCATTAAACAATCATAAAAATCATGAATACATATATTATTTCTTCAAACATCTGGCTCTAAGCCTTGGTTTGATGGGTATCCTATCATTAAGGCCATGCCCAAAGTCTCCTCTTAACCTGATTATCCATTTGGATTCTAACTGCTCTGTTAAATTATTGATATCTCCTTTCCTAATACTATCAAAAATACATTCCACTACCATAAAATTAAAGGAATGAGAGCTATATGTACTTAATATATGCTTGGACAGGGCACTAACATTACTACCTTTGTTAATGTGGTAATAATGTTCTTTGATTCTCTCCTTTAGTGTCCTGTCAATTTTCCCTATATAAAATTTGAAACAGTTGGAACAATAAGCCAAATATACCACATGAGCAGTGTCACAAGTGGCATAAACTTTAAATTTATATATTTTCTTTTGATCAGGATGGGTATACTCTCCACTGCTGTCAATATACTGGCAGTATTCACAATGTCCAGATGGCATAGTACAGTGTTTATTTAGCAATCTCTTATTCTTCTTATGGGCACAAAGACGCTGTTTTAGAGATTTCATATTTTTATAAACAAATGTAGGTTTCTCAGTTATAATACTTCTCATAGCTTCATCAGTAGTTAAAATTTTCCAGTGTTTGTCTATGATATTTCTATAGCATTTAACATCACTAGAGTAATGCATACAAATTTTTAGTTTCTCATTCTCTTTGCTATATACATTATCTTCAGTATTCCTAATATATTTCTTACCAAAATAAGGTTTAGCTCTGTCACTTCTTAATTCTGTGACAGTCCTAACACTTTCATTAATATGATTCTCAGTGTAACCCCCAGCAATAAAAGCTTTCTCTAAATATAGAGTTTGCTAGATAAATTCATCATTTTTAACACTGAGTCTGGATGCCCTGAATACCTGACTGTTGACAACACTTTTAAATACATGAGTAGGATGCATACTATTTCTATGTAGAAATTGGTTACAATAGCATGGTTTCCTTTAAAGTTTTGTAGTTACTCCAGCCTTCACATCCATTATAACACTCACTTCTAAAAAATCCACTGACTGACTCGAAATAATGGAAGAAAATTTTAAATAAGTAGATGTTAAATCAAGATATTCTGTAAAATCTCTAAAGGATTGGGTGGTCCCTTTCCAAAGTAGAAAAATATCATCCACAAAGCATCTATAAAAGATCACCTGTGGACTGAAAGGCCCTTCAAACACATGGTCTTGTTCACATGTCACTAATACAGCATTGGTGTTGCTTTTGGCACAAGATGTGCCCATAGCTACGCCATGCGTCTGCCAATATATACAGTCATTAAAGACAAACAAGTTGTTTTGTAAAACACATTCCAACAGGACAGTCAATGATTCTACTTCCTTATCAGAAAACGTATTGTGCTTCTGTAAGAAGCATTTCAATTTCTGTATACCATCAGTATTAGGAATTACAGTGAATAATGATGAAATGTCTAATGTAGCCAGTAATAAATCTTCAGTGATAGATAAAGATTCAATACAAGAAAATAAATCACTTAAAAAGTGTTGAGTGTCTCTTAACACATGTGGAAGTTTGAAGAAATAATATATGTATTCATGATTTTTATAATTGTTTAATGAATATGAATATTTGTTTTTGAAATGAATATTTATTTTAGGAATGTTTTATTTTATCTTTCAATATAATGTATTGGTGTCTTGCCATTCAGTTGTAGAAGAAGTGTCACTAACCTTGGATGTAGTTCTTTATAGATGTAATATACCTTTTAGTATTAAGTGTGAATAGTCATGTGATTTACTGTATTGATTATATAAATGGTTCTGTCTGTGTCTTAGTATACATCTGATGAAGTAGCTTTGCTACGAAAATGCTTATGTACCTGTTGTTTTATATTAAAGGAAAGATTTATACTGGAATTCCTCACTATCCTTGGATCCTTTTGTGTCTTTTATGTGATAAAAATATTTAATAATAAATAATAAAAACACAAAACAATACTTCTTACTACAGAGTGCCAGTCAAGAGTTCAGAGATCACAGAGAAATACTTAAAATAATACACTAGAAAAGTTCTGACATCACAGAAAAATGAACTAGTCTACTCTTCCTATTTCCTAGACAGCACACTGGCCCTACACAAGCTATAGAAACCTTCATTGTGCACTTCTGAGGGCTGTGAGAAAAGTGAAAGAAACAATGACCATACTGGCCTCAGTCCAAACAAAAGGTACAATGAACTCGTGTACACACCTCTAAGGTTTGTCTGTAATGAAAAGTAAAGAAGTAATAACTGCACAATCCCCTGACCCATCCCCCACCCCTCACATAACCTACAGTAGCTTTCTGTACACACATACATCTGAGCAGAGCTGGTTTTAGAATAGGTACAGTTGAGAGCAGAGGCCATTATTAACTGTATCCTAAGAGGGTCATCTCAAAGCCCTGTTTGTGTTAAAGAGGGTAATCAGAAAATTAATATATTTTGTCTTCCTAATTTTTCCCTAACCAGCATCAATTTTTATGAGGTCAGCACACAGTCAAGAATGATTAGGGGGGCCCCCTTGCAGCCACAGATATTGCAGGTACCTAAAGCTACCTATGTTGTTATTTTTAGTAAAGAGAATGTCTACCAGCAAGGTTTAACTAACCCAGGGGCACTATGTCAGTTGTATAATATTTAATGGAATTGTGAAGCCTGACCTCTTTCTTCCTAGATGCAAAACCCTTAGTAATAAGATGTGTCACATATAAGGACTTTCTGACCACAGTGGCAATGTGGTGGTTGAAGGAGAGGTTGCTGTCAACCTGTGTCCCCAGATCTCTTATAATGCTGTAAGTGTTCAGTTGGCTCCCATCGCTGTGGTAATTAGTGGGAACTGAGTTTTTATCAAAGGGGATGACAACACATTTTTTGGCATTAAGCTTAAGGCCATGGTTTCAACACCAGTCATTGGTCTCAGTGAAGCCTTTCTCTAGGATGTCTGCATCACTTGGGAAGCTAATAATGGCTCCCAGCTTGTAGTCATCTGTGAACTTGGTCAGCCAAAGTCCCTTGGTGTTTGCCTGGACTTCTGAGAAGTACACGCTGAACAGTAGAGGACCCAGGACCAATCCCTGTGGGCCTCCATTCGTGACTGTTCAGCAGTCTGACTTGGTGTCTACTACTTTCACACTGTGTGTTCTATCTGTAATCAAATTTGCAACCCACCTAGTGATATAGGGGTTGATGCCTAGTTTGGTGAGTTTATCAATAATTCCAGAGTGAGGAATGGTATCAAAGGCCTTGGCTAAATCGAGGTAGGCTGTATGCATTGCCTTACCTTCATCCACAGCCATGGTGATTGACTCAAAGAAGTCAACCAGGTTGAGCAGACATGATCTCCGTTTCACAAAGTCAAATTGCATGGGGTCTAGAGTTTGGAGATTTCCTATATCTTTGTTAATCAAGTCCATGATGATGCTCTCCATAGCTTTACATAACAGACTTGTCAGGCTAATGGGGCAATCATTCCCATTGTGTGTAGTTGTTCTCCCTTTATGGAGAGGGATGACTCTAGCAGTGCACCATGCAGTAGAAACAAAGCCTGAAGTGAGGCTTTGACTGAACAGGAAACACAGATGTGGTGCCAGTTTGCTTTGTAGTTCATGTAGAACACAGCCAGGGATATCACTGGGTCCCATGGAAACTGTATTCTTGGCCTTGGACAATGCAGCTTTAACCTGTGCTGCAGTAATGCTGGGTGCCTGGCATTCTTCCGGTATTGTGATTGGTCCTTTGGTGGGGAGAGGGGTAAAGCTGGCACTGAATCTGTCAGCCAGTATGTTGGCAATATCTATTGGCTCAGTATAGGAGGCACCATTGTGCAGTAACTCAGAGCAAATCTGGGTATTGCTGTGGAGGTTCTTGATATAACTATATAAAGCTTTGTGATTGTTTTTAGTGTCTGCTGCAATTCTGCCTTCATAGCTGGCTTTATAGGATTTGATGAGGGATATCAACTTTTTGTTGAGGCTAATAAAAGAGTTTTTTCAGTCTTGGGACTTCCCCTTTTTCTGCAACAATTTCTTCCTTCTGTTGTAGAGTTTATTAATAGCAAGGGACCACAAGATTGTCTTCCTTTTTTTGGAGGCGAGTGTATTGGTTCTGTTGGGTATGGCTAGTTCCATGCACTTGCATTTATGTACATGCTCATACAGTGCATTGGTGTATGATTCTCCAGCCTTGCAGCTATTTTCCATTGGCATGGGTGCTGTGAAGTTAGCTGCCTCTGTTTTTAAGAGCCCAAAGTCAGCTTTGTAGAAGTGTTTCAAGGTAGTTACCTTTGCAGGGGGTGGGGTGGGATGTGGATTTCCATGTTGAATAGTTTATGGTCAGATCTGACCAGGGAGGGATTGACTACTGGTGTAGAGCCCATGTTAGTAATAACCAGGTCAAGGATGTTGCTTCCTCTAGTGGGGGTCAGAATGAGCAGGTCCAGGGCATTGGAATTGATGAATTCCATGAAGCATTGGGCCAATGTTTTGGTGCTTAAGTAGTTTTCCCAGTTGATGGAGGGGTAGTTGAAGCCTCCTAGTATGACATTGTTGGGTTGGACCTTGATAGATTCCAGGGTGCTTAGGAACATAGAGTGAAAGTCTAGGGACATGGTTGGGGACCTACAGCAGGCTATGACCAGGACCACCATCTTACCCAATGTTAGTTGTACCTGAAGTATCTCAGATGTGTTATGCTGGGCTACTAGTCTGGAGGTGTGCATATCCTTTATGACTATGGAGATACCACCACCTTTGGAGCTAGGGTCCATGTTTCAGGGCCAAAAGGTGTGGAATGAGTTATAGCCTGGTAGCACAGAGGTGCTTTGTGCCTCTTTAAACCAGGTCTCCATTACAGCACAAATGTCAATGTTCTCCATTTTAAGGAGTACTTTGAGCGAGTGCATCTTGAGATTTAGACTTCTAGCGCTGAGCAGCATGACCCTCGGATTGCATTTATTTATAGCTGTTATGGTGGTAATTTGGACTTTAGAACACCACCTGAAAAAGGCACTATAGGGGTTGCAGGAGCCTAAGCCAGTACCCAGAAACCCAAGGGTGACAGATGCAGGCCATCTCTGGCAAAGCACTGGTGTCTGTCAGTCATGTCATCCCAAGCAGACAGATACTAGATCCCCTTAGAATGACACCAGAAACTTAGCCAATTGTTGAAGTCAATCATTTTTTTGTTTGTAGTGCGGTATAATTCTAGGTGATGGTAGGATACTGCTCAGTGCTAGGGTCATTCCTGCCTGGGCCACAAAATCTGAGAGCTCCACCATGTCTCTTTTCATGTACTCCAGGGAGGTGTGTCTCAGGTCATTCACACCCACATGGACAATGACAGAGTCATACTTGTACTTGTGGAGTGACCTGAGTGCGTGTGTTATGTGTCGGATTCTGGTACCTGATAGACAGCTGACTGCTAGCTTCTCCTTATTTAGCCTAATGAGTGGGACTTCTGTGTGCCTCACTATTGAGTCACCTATAATTAATTAGTGTATTGGGCAAGGTGTTTAGCCTTAGGGGCTTAGGTTGAGGGGCACACTGTGGAGGTGAGATATCTGCCCTGTGGTTTATGCTGTGTTGTTGTGGTCGAGTGCGTTTCTGTCTTGGAGGTTTCTGCTGTTTGGGTAAATTTCTATTGAAAGCCTCTGCAAAGATGGGTGTGTGGCTTGTGTGTTTTTATGTGAGAGATGTGATGGTGGGTTTTCTGGAGGGCTATGTGTTCCATATGGTGTGGTGCAAGTGTTGACCTCCTCTTGACCAGCTTGTCCATTCTTGGCTGGAGAGTGCGTAGCTTCCAGTTTGGTGCATCTCTCACAAGTCTGAGTGTTGGGAGGTAAGAGGAGAGGGTTGTCTGTGTACATGAAGCAGTTGCTAGACTACCTCACAATGATCAAGTGCACCAGATTAGTAGGAGAAAGCACAGGGAACTACCCTTTAATCATGCCAGGAGGGGTGGTCATAACTACTAAGTACTGGAGCTATTTCCGTGAAGAACAACTAGTGCTGATGGCACTTAGGTGTGCTACAATAATTGCTACAAAAACCTGTTGAAGTGTAAAGCAATTAAGGTATTTGAAGTGGAAGAGAGAAAGAACTAGCAAGATTCAAGGAAAAAACTGAAGAGCAGACTTTCTGGCACCAGTAATAGTTTACCTCAGCTTGGTGCTACTAGGCAGAGCTTAAACAAGTGTAAACCCACGTAAACACAGGCTTTTAAACCAGAAAGTTGAAAGGGATGGAAAAACTGCCCATACATCCAATAAACTACAATTTGTGGGCCAGAAACCACTCCTCTTGTGGTAGATAGGCTACCTAGTGCTTACTACTCCCACTGATAAGCTAGAAGGCTTCCCTCCAACACAAAGGCTGGGGAAGGGTGGCGCAGAAGCTTACAAACAGTCCTTAATACAGCAAATCTGTATCTGGACTACACTAGTTACAGGAAAGGTGGGAAACAAGCTTAAAACTGTTTTTTTTTTTACAGAAGAACAGCTAAAACAGCAGTGAAAACAATTAAAATGCAGTGCAAGCTAGCACACTTGAGTGTGTAGCAATATTAAAGCAAATACAGTTTAAATAAATGCAATTAAATTTAAAAAATGGCTAAAAACAAGTGCAGAAAGCAGTAAATTAGGAAAAAATCAAAATGGAGGCACTTAGAATATCTCTTTCTACTTCCTGATGCTCTTGCAGTCCGCAGCACACCAAAACTGGATCCACGGAGCTTAAACAAGTGCAAACCCATGCACACATGGACTTTTAAACCAAAAAGTTGAAAGAAATGGAAGAATCGGCCAAATGGCCAATAAACTATAATTTCTTGTCCAGAAACCACTCCTGTTGTGGTAGATAGGCTACCTAGTCCTTACCACTACCACTGATAAGCTAGAAGGCTCCCCTCCAAAACAGAAAAGCTTGGGGGGGCTCAGAAGCTTAGAAACAGTCCTGGATACAACAAATCTGTATCTGGACTGGACTAGTTACAGGAAAGGCAGGAAACAAGTGCAATGTGGGCTTTTTGTACCAAAAGGTTGAAAGGGATGGAAAAACTGCTCAAACATGCAATAAACTACCATTTCTGGGCCAGAAACCACTCTTCTTGTGGTAGATAGGCTATTTACTGCTTACCACTCCTGCTGATAAGCTAGAAGACTTCCCGCCAACACAGAAAGGCTTGGGGGGGGGGGGACTCAGAAGCTTACACACAGTCCTGGATACAGCAAATATGTATCTGGACTAGACTAGTTACAGGAAAGGTGGGAAACAAGCTTAGAACATTTTTGTTTGTTTTGTTTTTTTTTACAGAAAAGTAGCTAAAACAGCAGTAACAACAATTCAAATGCAGTGCAAGCTAGCACACTTGAGTGTGTAGCCGTATTAAAGCAAATGCAGTTTAAATAATAAATGCAATTAAATAAAAAAAAAGACTAAAAACAAGTGCAGAAAGGAGTAAATTAGGAGAAAATCAAAATGGAGGCACTTAGAGTATCACAAAACAATGCCAGCAGATATATAAATAATTCAGTGAAGCAAAAATTAAGACAGTGCAGAACTCTGAACAGTTAAAAAGTGCAAAAAATATACTTATCAGCTCTATATTTCCAGATTGTTCAAGAAGCACACTCAGTTAGAACACAAGGAGATTCTAGTAATGGAAGTACAACACAGAAAATACCCCTCAGACAATGACACACAGTTAAGATGGGCTGGCTCAACAACCCCCACCTGAAACTAGCTTTTGAGCTACCCTGAGAAACAAAGTGCAGACAACAACAAAGGACATAAACAATACAGCAAATATATAAATAATAAAGCAAATATATAAATACGGCACAGTGCAAACTGAGTTGCAGAAAGTGTACTTAGTTTGGAATATAAGATGGGAAAGGTTCTAACTCTGCTCACAGTCACGAGACTTTAGCTCTCTGCTATATCATCTCTGTACAAATTCACATAAATGCGGTGCTCTGAATACTTGGTGGACTTAGGGAGAGCAGGGTTTGATAAGGGTTTGTCCACAAAAACCCTCAATGCAAAATAACTGTCCTGAAGCACAAGTGATAAAACCAAAACTAAGATGCATAGAATAGCAGACAAATTTAATCAGGCTGCTAACAACAGTAAAGAAGGTAAGAAGGCAGTTACAGTAAGAGCAGCTGAATAAAGTAAAGTAATTTTTTCTTTTGCTAGTGGAGAGGGATGGAATACAACACAATTAAGAGACTACCGGGGTTGTCCTTCCCAAATGCTCTCTCTGTACACAGTGGATAGAGCTGAAGAGATGGGACTGGTAGGAGTGTCTGAGATCAAAATATGATCTCACTGTACTCAGTTGAGTGATTAAATGAGATGGATCCAGGAGGAGTATTCAAATACAAATTTACAGGAGGGGAGGGCAATTCCAAAGCCACCAAGATTAATATCGCAACAAGAACAGGGAAGGAGTGTGGGAAACTAATTGCAGAGAGACAGAGACCACAATATTCAATGAAACAAATAAATAAACAGAAAAATAAAATGCAGTACTATTTGTAATACTGTGAGATTATACTTAACTCAGCTTGTAATGCAGTTGATTGCAGGTAGATAGCAGCCAGCCAAGCAGCTCAGATACTGAGCAGAAATAAATTCACAGATATGTGACTAACACTTTTAAGCATATATAAACCCTCTAGGCTAATAGTTAAAGATCAAAGATCAAAGAAGTGAAAACAGCAATAACCCCAAATGAAACCAGTTTGCTACCCTTGTAGCAAGCTAACTGCAGAGAGACAGAGAGACCACAATATTCAATGAAACAAAAAAATAGAAAAATGAAATGTGGTGCTATCTGTAACACTGTAAGTTTATACTTAACTCAGCTGGTAATACAGTTGATTTCAGGTAGATAGCAGCCATATGCTGGAATGTATTTAAGAATAGTGTGAAGCAAAGGCTTTTACACTTTAATCTGTATGTATTACTTAGAAGTGTACTGATGGCATGGGCCTGCTTGTCTAGCCATTTCAGGGATACACATGATTGACAATACATGAAAATAGAATGTTGTGTGATAACTATGTAGAAATGTGTCATGGCCAGGTCCTTTAATAGCACTTTTAGTATTTCAAAGAAGTTTTATTAGCAGATGGGTCATTTGCCTTTTCCTTTTTGGGGGCGGGGGAGCAAGGATGAGTTACTGTTATGGCACAAGCGAGAATGGACTGTTGTTTTGGGGGGAGCAAAGGTGACTTATTGTTATGGCACAAAGATATGCTGCTCTTGTTAATGTTCTTGTTTTGCATCATGCTGTTGTTAGTATTTCACATCTGTAGGCTCTTTTATGTTTGTCAAGTGGGTAATACTGACTGGTTACCTTTTCTGTTTTACCTGGAAACAGTTATTTTGTAGTTATGTGATACTTATTTGTATTAAACTTCTGTTGTCTTTTAGGAGACCTACACGTACGTCACTCAGGTGTGTCAATCCATGGAGATCCCCCTTCACTGATGATGAAAATCAAGTCATAGTCAATCACTTTTGGCAACATGGTGTTTTTTTCCTGAAAAAGGGATGGGGAGATATGGCCTACATGATGCAAATATGGCAGCAGATTGTTCATGATGTCAATGCCATTGGTGGCCATGGCAGAACATATGAACAGGTGTGCAACAGGGCCACTGACATAACATCTGCAAGGAGGTGAGCAGCTGAAGTATTCCATGATCAAATGGTTACTGGGGGAGGGCCTGATAGGGAAACACCACTAATCCCCAACAAAAAGTTCCTGGCCAATCTGAATGCTCCCAACAGCTCCCAGGAGAGTGCAGTACAGTATGTCCTGGATGCCCTCAAAACAGTTTCCACCACTTCAATCAAAAGTATGCTCTCCAAACTAAAAACCTCATCAAAAGCAGTCAACCTACTCCCCAGCTATTTCCTGAAACTCACAGCAGATGCTATTGCTATCCCAATCTCCACTCTCATGAACAGATCAATTGTTGAAAACTATGTGCCCAAACTCTGGAAAATATCCTATGTTACACCCATACATAAAGGCAGGACCTCCACTGAATGTAATAACTACAGACCCATTACTTTACTTTCCCCCCTGGCCAAAATCCTAAAAAAATTCATCCATACCCAGATGCTAAAAGATCTCCTAGACAGCAACATCCTGTCACCTACTCAGCATGGTTTCAGACCTGCCCATAGTACCGCTACAGCCCTTCTCTGCTTCACAGACACAGTAAACCTTCTAAAAAATGAAGGCCTGCAAGTGTCAATTCTTTTTATGGATATGTTCAAAGCATTTGACACAGTCTCACACCAAATCCTGCTAAAGAAACTAAACCAATATCACCTATCAATTTCCACTCTTACCTGGTTCTAGAGCTACTTAACCGACATATACCAAGCTGTAAAATGGGAAAATTATCTCTCTGCTCAGCTGCCCATAACTATAGGAGTCCCACAGGGTTCTATCCTAGGACCACTACTATTCACAATCTTCACAAATAACCTCCATACCTCCACACAGCATCCATTCAGTATGCAGATTACACTACCTTAATCTGTGCTGCACAAAACATCCCCACCCTCCTGCAAACAACTCAACTAGCATTCTCTGACATTGAAAACTACCTTACCAAAGCCTAACTTATCCTCAATCCAAAGAAAACTCAGATTATGATTATAACCAGTTCTAACAAAAACACTGATAACAGTCAATTCTCTATCTACTCCACAAATGCTACTCCAATCGCTCCAGTGGCACAGGCTAAGCTATTGGGAATAACCATAGACTCCCACCTAAAATTTGATAGTCATCTCAACTTAACTATTAAAAAAGTACATGCCAAACTGTGATCACTCTACAGTATCAAACCATTTCTTACTGACAACACAAGATCAGCCATTGCTCACTCCCAACGTCTATCCACCCTACTCTATGCATCTCCCATTCTGATTAATCTCAACAAACTGAACTAAGCAAAATGGAGGCTTGCTATAAAAGAATTGCCTGCTTTGCTGTAAATTGCTCATATAGAACTCATCACTGTACTGCTTTGAGACAGCTCCACTGGCTTGAACTGCCCAATCTCCTAACCTACAATCAGCTCTGTCTCTGTCATTTGATCTATTACCTCCCCAATAAGTGTCCTGCCCTCAAAAACCTAGTATAACATCAATCAGCCAAAAGGCCTTTTAGATCCTCAAGCAAACTACTACTAGAAGTCACCAACAGCTACAATAGCTTTGGAGATGCACTATATAGTAGTTCAGTGGCTAAAAAATGGAACTCTGTCCCTACTAGCATTCAAAACATATCATCCAAAGCCTCCTTTAAAGACCTCATCAGGCAACATCTCATGCAAAGTTGACAGTGCCATGATTGCTCCCCAGGCTAGTGAAAGTGGATAAGGTACACATACTAAACCTAGAGTACTTCATAATAGTTTTCAGTCTTACAAACACTGGCTAATCTACAATGTACTATGTATATATTCTACCTATGTTCCAAATTTCAGCTGTACACCACAAATCTATTAATTACCTTTATTTTTAAATTAATATATTTTTGTTTGTTCTCTCCACTGTAACTGTTGATGTGCTGCATACCACTGTAAAAACATGTCTTTTGTAATTTGTGTGTATACTGATCATGTCTAAATAAATAAATGTATCTGTAATTTTTCTATGTGGAGCTTTTCTCCCTGGGCCTCTGCTGAAAAATGGCCTTTTTGACTCAGACACCCCCAGTTAACAAATGTAAAATAAAATAAAAAATAAAATGTGGGAACAACACCTTCTGAGTCACCATGCAACTCCCAGGAGGAACATCCAGGTAAGCATTGCTATCTCAACAATTGAATATTGTTTATAGTAAAACAATTGAAATGAATAAGTTAATTCTGTATCAACATGTCTTGTCTTGTGGGGGGGGGGGCAGGGATTGAAGATTACTACAGTCATAAACTTAGTTTGGAGTTGTCAGCCATGTTCTTGTTCAAAGTACCATTAATGCACATATATTAGGGTATATGTGTTACCTCCTCTGTTACTGTTAATTGTGATGATGTTGCCCTTACCTCTTGCTAAACTTCTTTCTAGACCATCAGAAGGACAGTGCAGTATGTCATCTGCAGATGGTAAGCCAAAAATTTTATGTTAGTAGTGTGTAGTCATTTAAAGATATATTGTAGTTTATGCTTTGTATCTCAGGCCTGTGGTATATATTGTGTTGTACTGTCTGTAAATGTGGCAGCACTGTTAGTCTGTTAGCATATATTGCACTATAGTAGTGCAGGTATTAATGTTTTCCTATGTTTTATGCTTTTTATCACAGGTGATCATGAGAATGGGTGTGTGGGCTCTATGCCACCTGATGTCAGTGGATCTGCAGACTGTGATGATGATGATGATGGTGGCCAAACCAAGGCACAGTTGGTGGTGCAGAGGATGAATCTAACATAGAGGTTGACATACATCCATCACCTGCATTTACATCAGACACAGCCAATAGGCCTACACCAACCCAGTACAGTGAAAGATATTGGACAGGTGGAGAGTGAGAACATTAATCAGGGAAGTGTGAGTACTATGGCTTCAGTGCTTGTTGAGTCTATTTATAGCCAAAGTGAAGACAAGGTGCCACATAGCAGGATTGATAGGGGCTCAGAGGGGGCCTGCTGTCCCTTCTCCACCTGCTGCATGTGCCACCTCCATTGCCACTCACCGTATGTTTTAAACCATCATGGAAGTACAGGCATGTTCCCATAGGTGCTTCAGACAAATGCTGAGGGTTGTGGATGTGGCACAGTCTGACATGTGCAACTGCCTCCACCATGTTGCCGATTCACTGGATCGGATGAATGACATGTTGGAAAGAGGGGTTTCTGAGATGTACCGAGGGGTGTCTGCCATGGAACGAGCAGTGTCTGTGATGGAAATTCTGCTGGGAGGGGAACGGCATCCTTGTGGATGCAGGTCAGCCCCATCCTATGCTGTCAGCCAATGTGGTAATGACTGATCTTGGTCCCATAGTTGCAGTATTTCCACTGCTCCATCAGTGAGTCTGCTATCCACACCCAGATGTAGCAGACCATGGGTTCATAGTCCTGGGTGTCGCTGTGCAGGGAGCTTGTCCAGCAGACATCAGTCACATTCAGGTAGCAGCACTGCATCTGACCATGGGTGTGAATGTGCCAGTGCAACTCCTGGCAAAGCCATTTTTCTTGGTTGGGGGTAACAACGATGAACTGCCACATCTACCATGCATGGCTCACACCTGTTCAACCTACCAAGCCATAGAACTAGCACAGAGCTTGGCTGTGTTCTTGCAGACACTCACACACCATTTTCACCTGCTGGACTCCTTTAGACACACACACACACACAACAGTTACTCAGTTTGTCTCACTGGCCATTTTTGTTTTATTCCAATGTCTGCCTTCTTCTCCTTTCTACTCACACATACTTACTGACCTTCTGTGTCAGCCTAGCCCCCCCCCCACCCACAACACCCTGTGCAAGTGATAATTTTATGCCAATGTATTTTTTTATCTGATTATATTTTTTATTTCCTATCTTTCTTATGTAACCATTTATGCCTTTTTGTAAAAGTGTACAACTGATGGAGCTTTTCTCCCCGGGCCTCTACTGAAAACGGACATATATCCAGTTGGACTAGCCCGGTCAACAAATGTAAAATAAATAAAATAAAATAAATATCCATTTTCTATATTTTGGATTCAGGGATACAAAAGCTGTGCCTGATGCTGAGAGTGCATACCTAACTTAGTGTTTAATATATCTTAAGGTTTTAAGGTTTTAAAGGTTTTTTAGGCTTTATGGTTTTATAAAGTTAGTGTAATATTTGTTAAAGTTTATTAAAACTAGTGACATAATGTATCATAAAACCATTATGGGTTTATACATGCCATGATACTATACTGATGTATGTATGCTTTTTTTGCTTTGAATAGATTCATATAGCACTTTAAATGACTGTGCAATTGGCATAAAGCACTTTAAACATTACAGAGCACTTTAAATAGTTAATTATCTATTAAGACAATTGATTGATTGATTGTTTGGTTTGACCGCCAAAACTCTGTATAAAAAACGCGTTTCTTTTATTAAAACCACATCTGAAGAAGCGTAGTTATTCTACGCGAAAGCGCTCATTTTATTTCTTGTATTACAATAAAAGACGTTATTTTGAATTACAACGGAGGTATATTTCCTTGTGGTGATTCCTTCTGCAATCTGTTTCATCAGTTGTTTAGTATATCTGCATTTTTGTTGTTGTTCCTTGTACCACATATGTTGGCCTTTGAAAGTTAGACAGTTGATAGTATCAAAATTTCACAACATTATAGTGAATGCTCTTTTATTTATTTATTTTATACTATTATACTATACCATATAATATTATAATATTATAATATTATATTATACCATACTAGTTCTTAGTATAATCCAATCCCAAAAAGAACAACCTAGAGAGGGGATATCTAACCTCAAAAAGAACATTGTATCTTAGCCAAATTCTAAGCTATAATTTGTCCTAATGACTTTGTTAGCATGTTTTTAAAGTACTGTATAATGAACTGTAGTATTCTGTGTTTTCTAGAGCATGGTAGTTTATGATAGTATGTAAATTGCTTTTTTTTTTTTCTTTTCATTTTCTTGTTCATCTTAAACTCTATTATGTAACTATCTGTCATTGAGACTCTATTGGAGCTTTTCTCCCCTGGCCTCTGCTGAAAACGGACCTGTATCCAGTCTGACTATCCCGGTCAACAAATGTAAAATAAATAAATAAATAAATAAAATTTTATTTTACATTTAATGACAGGGAAAGTCCGACTGGACACAGGTCCATTTTCAGTGGAGGCCCAAGGAGAAAAGCTCCAGTTAATACAATGCTACAATACATACATTTAAACATTTAGAAGACATAATTAACATTTTGGAATAGAGCATAAACAATCAATAGCATCAGAATAAACCATTCAGCATGTTTTCACAGGCATTTAGATCAATACCATCTAATGGACCATTGTTTGTTATGAATAATTATTCAGAGGTTACAGATTTATTTGAAAGCAGAGGTATTCTGAGGTTAGAAATTTATAGGTGATATTTGGTCTAAACTTTGTAACTCTGCAATATAGTGGCTTAGCCTGAGGAGTTGGATGTGCATAGCCAGTTATTAGTATAGTGGGTTTTGATTAATTTCTTAAATAGTGGAGCAGAGCTTGTAGAAGTTAAATGGTTTGGGAGCGAGTTCCAGATTTTTGCTATAGTACAGCCAAAAAGAGCTTTATCTGCTTCATTCTTATGTTTGATGACCTTTATGAGATTTTGTTCTGTTGACCTAGGGCTGTATAAGATCCTGTAGAGCTGGAGTTTTATCAGAGAGGTAGTAGAGTCTGTCAGCTCTAGAGAGTTGAGTAGTAAGAAGTAGTTGGGGCAGCTCAAGCTAGCTAAGGTGTTTGAGGGAAAGGCAGTGATGGGATCTACTAAAGGCACCTGTAGCAAACTTGGCAATCTTGTTATAGCAGGATGCCATTCTGTTTAGTTCACCTCAGCGAAGATTAGTCAAGATAGGGGAGGCATATAGTAGGGTGGATAATAGGTATGTTCTAGCAATAGTGACTTTGGTATAGTTGGCCATGAATTGCTTGTTCCGATACAGGAGACCAAGGTTTTTGTTCACTTTTCTGATTGTTTGGGCTATGTGTATGTCAGACTTTAGGTTGTTATCAATTACTACTCCTAGGAGTTTTGTGTCAGTTGTTGGGGTGATAGTGGTGTTATCCTTGGAGTTTATGGTGAAATCATTATTTAGTGCAGGAGCCTTACCAGGGCTGAAGAGAAGTAGATTTGTTTTTTTGGGATTGAGTATAAGTTTAATGCCAGAAAACCATGATTCAGCCAGAGTAAAGTTATGCTGTGTTATTGTTTGAAGCTCGCTTAAGGTTGGGGCGGCACATATGATAGTAGTGTTGTCTGCATATTGTAATATAGAGGCAGAGGGGGATGTGGCAGCTATCTGATTTGTAAATATGGAGAACAGTAAAGGACCAAGTGTGGAGCCTTGATGGACTCCTATGGATACTGGTAGAAGGGAGGATAACTGGTCCTGCCAAAGAACTGCTTGTTGGTGGCCTGATAAATAGCTGTTGAACCATGATATTGTGAGGGAGTTAATGTTAAGGGTAGATAGAGTTTTGAGAAGCAGGGTGTGGTTGACCATATCAAAGGCTTTAAATAAGTCTAAGAATATAGAGGAAACAAAAAGTCCATTGTTTCTATGGGTGCTTACTATGTTGGTATATGAGAGTAGAGCAGTGGTGGTACTATGGGAGGGTCGGAAGCCATGATAATATGTAGCTATAAGGTTATTTTTTAGGAGGTATTGCATAAGTTGTGTATGCACTACTCTTTCTAGTATTTTTGATAAAGGAAATAAAATTGCAATTGGGCAGTAGTTGGTGAGCTCAAGGGAGTTGCCACCTTTGTGGAGTGCAATGATATGAGATATTTTCCACAGGTAAGGTACTTTGCATTCTGCCATGGATCTATTTATGAGGATAGACACAGGGTAGGATACAGTTTCAGCTGTTAGTTGAAGGAAATCAGCAGGAAGTTTGACAGCAGCTAATGTGGTAGGTTTTAGCTTCTTGAGGAGTTTAGTAATAAGTTGAGTAGGAGCTGGAGTTAAGGAAAAGTTTGAGGGAGTCTGTTGTGTAGTAGGGTTAGTTGGGGTTGGAGAAGGAGTAGGGCTTGTGGTGTTATTTAGAGTGTTAGAGCTAGGACTGTTTCTGTAAAGAATTTGTTGAATTGTGTAGGGGTGTCCTCTTTGTTGTTTGGAAGTATGGGTGTGGAAGTGCCGGTTTTACCTGGATGCAGTAATTTTCGTATTGAGGCCCAGAATTTCTGGGGGTTATGAGCGTTTTTCTCCTGTAAAGTTTTGTACTAATTGATTTTATTGAGTCGTATAAGTTGTTTGGACTTGTTCCATAGTGCTAAGTAGTTTTGTTTTGAGGTAGAGGTTTTAAGTTTATAATATTGAGCCCAGGCTCTGTCTCTGACCTTCATTATGGTTTTAGGTTCTTTGTTAACCAAGGGGCATAGTTTGTCTTAACTCTGATGGTTCAGGCTAGTGTGTGATGGTTTAGGATTGAGTGAAAGGTTGTATTAAAGTAATCTGCTTCTTCATCTAGGGGTAGGTGTTTTAGGGGAGCCAGTTACAGTATTTTAGTTTGTTGTTTAGGTCCTTGGCTTGGAAGTTTGTTTTATTGTAGACAGTTCTAAGGATAGGTTGTTTACTATGCTGGGATTTATGTCTAATACAGTAGGTTGGTTGGTGATCACTCAAAGTGTCTGGTAGGTAGCCTGATTGGTGTGCTAAGGTAGGGTCACACAGAAGTATCCAATCTAAGATGGATTGACGTTTGGATTTCCTATCGACTCTTGTGGGGTTGTCTATGATTTGGGTGAAACCATGAATATTAATATGTGTAGAGGGATTAAATATGGTACAGTCAGACCAGTCAGTGTTAAAGTCTCCTAAAAGAATGGTCTCTTGTGGATGGGAGGTAGACATCCAGTGTAGCAGGTTTTCCATAGTGGCAATGTTATTTCCTGGTGGGATGTATGCACCTGCTATAACTATATGTTTGGTAGAGTTTAATTTTAATTTGGCAAAAATTAGTTCTATATCAATTACTTCCTGGGAGTTGTATCTAATCTGTTCCACTGTAAGATGATTTTTGTGCAGTATGGCTACACCGCCTCCTTTTTTCCTTATCCTGTCTCTCCACATAATATTATAGCTAGGGGGAGTATTATCATGGTGTTTTGGTCTCAGCCAAGTTTCAGTTAGTATGGCTACGTCTGGTTTATATAAAGTCAATAGGGCATGGAGGTCCTGAACTTTGTTAAGTATACTTCTTATATTAATGTTAGTTAATTAATTAATTAATGTCTTGTAAGAGTGTTAATGTCGGAAACTGCAATGTATATCATTACTTTCTGACTTCTCTCTTTAATGATCTTCAAAGACAAATGTATGGTGCTCATCATAACACATGCCATCATGATCAGATCTTAGGATTGTATGACAGCATTGTAGTCAAACTTCATCAGAACAGTTTAATGCAGTATAATGCTCTTTTTTGCATGTACTTCTACAGACATATGCAGCAGCTGGAGAGACCAGACAGCTTTCTCAGGAAGATAACACAGGGCCTACAAACCATGCCATGATCTATGTGGATAGATTAAAAGCCATGTCACTATCATCTGTCTGGTATAGGATGAGGTGATATCTGCCTGACCTCCAGGTCAGTGTCTGATCATGCCCTGGCGGGATGACCATATATCCAGACATTTGATATAGCTGATGACATCAACAGTGCTCATTGAGAATATGGGAATAACAGTATCCCACATACTGTGGTAAAAGGCTCTCTGTAATGTCAAGCAAAAGCACACATGCTTACATAATTGACTTCAGTTAGAATAAACCCCCTACCTATCAAAGTACACAGACTGCAAAACACAGTGTTTAACACAAGCACCATGGCACAAGTCCGACTTTGCAAAGCTGCAGAATTGAACTTGTAGTGCATGACGCCAGCAGCCCATGTGTGTGACAAGATGTTGGCAGTCCTGCATAGGTTTATAGCTTCATACATTCATTTGAAGCTACTACCATAATGGCCCTAAGTTCATAGGCTGTTACTAGGCTAATGGCCTAAGGCATTGTCAAGCCTACCCAAGTTGGACCATTTTTCCCTTATAGACCAAGATATGTAGTCCATATTTTTGAATCCATGATCAGCACTTGTTGACCCTGTCTAAGAATGACATAGGTGAAAGCCCTGGAGTCAGTCTTTGCTTTCCCATCCAGCTGTCCCAGTTACACTTATATAGGGTCATTGAGGAGCTCAGTTTCATGTGAATTGTGAGTTTGTTCCATAGGAGTTGCAGTCTCTGGGAGATATATCTGTCTCAACACCATGTCCTATTGATGTTGCAGGCTAAGATAAGGTCCCTAGAGCTAGTGAGTATTGTTGCATGTGATTTGCAGAGGTGCAGCATTTCCATTAAGGCAGGGTTTAGGCCTGCCATAAGTTAGCTCTCAGCAGCCTATGTGATACAGATTACAGTGACAGGGCCTTCAGTCTATCCATGTAGGTAATGTGTTGGAAGTCCCTATATTTTCTTACTGAGAAACCTCTGAGGTGTCTCCAGCTGCTGCAGGTGTCTGATGATGTACATGCAAAAGGGAACATTGTAGTCTATTATTGCTCTGATAAGGGACAAGTACAGTGGAGTTATTATATCCTTAATCTTGGATGCCATACCCTCACTTATGAGGTGTGCACTGTAAAGGGCGTTCATTACCACTGTGGACACATGGTGATCAAAGGTGAGGTTGCCATCAACCTGCATACTCAAATCTCTCACCATTGGGTTAGAACACAGGGGGGTATTATTGATAGTGTAATTTGCATGGACTTCTCCTTTGCTGAAAGGGATAATAGTGCATTATTTTGGGTTAACTTTAAGTCTGTGGCTTTGGCAACAATCATTTATGTACGTAAGTACATTTTTGTAGTATGTTGACATTATTTGTGGATTCAGTGATTGCACACAATTTGCAGTCATCAGCAAACTTGTTGAGCCACAGGTCATCTTTATTCCCCTGATTTTCTGAGGAATACATTGCAAACACTAGGGGGCCCAGCATAGACCCTTGTGGGACACCACTGGTAACAGGTCTTCTGGTAGAGGAGAAATGCCCACCTATGACTGTATGCATTGGCTACTCATTTAATGATGATGTATGGGTTAATCCCCAGGTGGGTGAGTTCCGCAATGATGCCTCAGTGAGGTATTGTGTCAAAGCCCTGGGACAAGTTGAGATAGGATGTATGTACAGATTTGTCTTGACCCAGGGCTTTGGTGACACTCTTGAAGAAATGCACGCATGATCTGCCCTTGATGAAGCTAAAGTAGGTTGGGTGAAGAGTTTAAAGGTTACCAGTGTCGTTCTTGCTAAGGTCCAATATGATTCTCTCCATGGCATTACAGACGAGGCTGGTCAGTCTTATGGGTATATAGTTCCTTGGGTCAGTTGAGGGCCCCCCTTTGAGCAAAGATATTATGGTTGCTGTTTTTCCCTCTTCCATGACAAAGCCAGTACTTAGAGTGTGGTTGAAGAGAATACCCAGTGGTTCTGCTAACTCTTGCTTTAGACTGTTTAGTAAGCAGCCTGGGATTTTATCCAGTCCCAGAGAGGCTGTGTTTTTGCCACTGACGAGTGTGGTTATGACCTGTTATTTGGAGATAATAGGTAAAGAACTGTTGACAGGTAAGCCATGTGGTATGATCAGTTGCAATAGGGGTGTGAAATTGTTGCCAAACCTGTCTGCTGCCAGGCTGGCTATGTCCTCAGGTTCAGTATGAATGGTACCATCCACTCTGAATTTGGTGCAAAGCCAGGCCTTCCCTTTTACATTACAGATATGGCTAAATAATGCCTTTGCCTTATGATTATCCTTAGCTATGGATGCTAATTTAGTTTCATAATTAGCTTTAGAGAACTTTACAAGATGTCTCATTTGCTTGTTAAAGCTATGGAGGATGTTCTTCTGCTGAGACTGTTCCCTCTTATTCCTGGATATTAGTTTGTTTCTCTTGTATAATCTGTTTATGTAGATGTCCACCAGAGTGACTTTTTTTTTCTTATGGTGCAGCTAAGGCTATACACTTGTAAAGGTGTTTATACAGGGCATTTGTGTACACCTCCATATAGGAGTCTTGACCATCAGTGGTTGCAGTAGGTTTAAAACTATATATGCCATTGCTTAGGGGGCTATAGTTTGCTTTGCAGAGATTTTCCAACCTTTTGGATCCTGAGGGAAGGGGATTCAGGTATAATTGTTACATTGAATGTGCCTGATTTATGGTCAGACCTTACCAGGGATGGTCTCACACATGGGGTGGTGCGGCGATCTCCGATGTTGGTGAGTAGTAGGTCAAGGACATTCAAGCCTCTTGGGGGATGCAGACTAACCATTCTAGAACATTTGTGTTTACAAAGTGCAGGAACCTAAGGTCAAGTGTATTTGAGCTCATATATGTATCTCAGTCAATAGAAGGATATTTAAAGTTATCCATGCCTAGGGTAATTTGCTGCATTATGAGTGACTCAAGCAGGTCTGGTTTTCATGGTTCATGTTGGTGGACCTGTAGCTAACAATGATGTGGAGGGGGGATTCTACTACAGTTTCTTGAACTTTTAGTAACTCTAGGGAGTTGTACTGCTGAACTAGTCTTGAGGTGTACTTGTCTTTTATAAAGATGGATACACCTCCTCCTTTGGTTCTTTCACATTCATTTTGCAGCCTGAACATGTGGAAAGCATTATAGCCCTTCATGGCTCGAGTACTCTATGTGTCCCTAAACCATGTCTCTGTGACTGCACAAATATCAACATCTTCCCAAGTATAAAGTGCCTACATTTAATGTGGTTTCTGATTTAGACAAGTATCATTAAGCAACATAACTCTGATTTTCTCTTTTGAGGATATTTTTACTTCAAGAAGTTTTTTCTTATGACATTGCCTAAAAAAGTCACTATGGGGGAGGCAAGTACCTTGGCCAGTAACCAAAAGGTAAGAGGTGACTGATGGAAGACCATCCCTGGCAAAGCAGCTTGGTCTGGCGACCATATCATCCCAGCCTGACAACTACTGGATTCCCCTGGAGTGATACCAGTAGCTAAGCCAATTACTGAAGTTGATAATTCTTTTTTTTTGTATTTAGGCATCATCCTGGGTGAAGGTAGAATGCTGCTTAGGGCTATGGACATACATGTCTGAGAGACATAATCTGAGAGGTCAGCCATATCTCTCTTCATATAGTCCAGTGAGGTGCATTTCAAGTCATTTACTCCAAAATGGAGTACAACAGAGGTGTAACTGTGGTTGTTGTTTAGACTTTGTGCTGTTTAAAGTTAGACTTTGCAGATCTTGGAAGCTGACATGCAGCTGACTGTGACTTTCTCCTTGTACAACCTGGTGAGGAGGACATCTGTGTGCCTCACTATGGATTCGCCTATCACCAAGAAATTGGTTTTGAGGGGTTTTGCCTTATGGGCTTAATGGGTAAGACACTGATATGTTTGGTTTAATGTGTAGTGGATTCCATTGGAACTGTCATGTGTGCAGATGGTTTGCATTTGTAGGGTCTCTGCTCTTTTGGTATACTTCTAATGAGTACCCCTGCACATGTGGGATTATGTGTTGTGCACTTGGTTTGTTGAGGAGGTGAAGTGTGTGTGTTGACAACCTGTTTGATATTTGGTTCATTGTTACCTGGGAGAGAGAACATTTATTCAAGATTCATTGTATACTTGCATCTCTCACATATTGTATTGTTAAGTTTTAGGAGTAGATGGTTATCTCTATACGTGAAGCAATAGCAACCTAGCTGTATAAAAACACAAGTACCCTTACTAAGAATACTTAGATGGTTATTGTTAGCAGAGTGATTTTGTGAGCAACAACAACTGAGCCTGTCTATGAGGGACATAGGTGCTATCCCAGAAGCAGTAATAGGCTCCCACTGCATGTGAAGCAGGGCTCCTCAATGAACCTGTTCAATAGCAACCTTGACTACTGGTTGGGTGATTGTCAGTGACACATTACTGTAATATATTAAAATTTCTAGTAACTAGTAATATAACACATTACTTTTTCAAAATAGTAATGAAGTAATAATAATATATTACTTTTTTTCGTAATTAGTAACACGTGTGCTTTAGTTTTTCATTACTTTTGCTTAAACCAGTGCCAACAGGAGCCCTTCCATCCCATCCTCAATCACAGGTGCTGGTTCCTCTAGTCTCCACCATAGAAATCCCACCACCCCATGTGCTTGTGGAGTACCTGCTCAAAAATAGGGGCTATTCACCACTGTAGGTCGAATTCTGGCACAAATCATATAATTTTGCTACCCTTTTCCAATAGCCAACATTCACCACACCTGCTCAAATATGGCATGTATGGGGAAAAAAGAAATTCCACAAAAATATGATACATAAAAACCTACTATCCAATTGTTTCTACGAGTTCTACAAGTTGCACCAGTTATGCTAGCACTTTAGGGTACAGTGTTTGCATTTTCATGTAAAAGGATTATGCAGGCATGTGATGGAAATGTAAATTATCTTGCTGTAACTGTTTTCCATGAGATCAGAGTAATGTTGAACGGGTTTAGTTGAATTTTTAGTGTTTGGCAAGTTTATGTTTGTATATGTGTAGTTATTTAGTTTTGTTTTATTACTTTTGTGTTGTTTGTAACTGACTAATGTTATCCAAGCTTGTTTGTAGTTTTTATTCTGCATTATTTTACTTTGTGTCTGAAAGACAGTTTTATTGTAATGGCAATTATGATTTTTTTACGTATTACACCAGTTTGTTCTTTCAGTGCTTTCTCTTTCTGTTTTATTTTCTTGCCAGTTCTGTTTTTTACTCTTCCAGAGACTTGTAGGTATGATAAGGGGTTGTATTAGGGTATATATCATGAAAGACTATATCTCATATATGGTAAGGGGGACAAATGCATTGCATTATGGGAAGCGTAATAGAAGAATTTGTAGATGAAACACTGAAATATAAAGTTGTTTGGTAGCAACCTTTTTGTTAGTTACAGATCTCTTTAATGTGATATTATTCAGATGACTTTTACTTCTGCAGCATTTGTGCATATTGACTGATATTGGTTGATTGTAATTACAGAAGTTTGAGTGGCCTTTTATGGTTGAAATGTTCAGAATTGGGCAGTTTTGTCATTATTGGTTCATATGTTTTTTTCATTGCTTAGTAGAAAAATGTTCAAAACTATAAATAAACTATATTAATTCTTTATTTGCCCCTGATTCTGCACTGATTTATCCGTGACTGGATGAGTTAATGGATTTAGTTGGGAGAAGAAGATAAGGAGGGGTTGGAAAAACAGGTGCTAAAGAGCATGTTTTTTTTTAATAGTTGCACTTGAATACTGTTACGTAGTGATTTTCTACTGAGTATATTGCATTTTATCAGTGGTTTATGATGACTTTATTGATGTGTGCCCTATTGGATTTTACAAATGTACAGTATTTGCTAATTTAATACTTCTGGTAGAAAGTCTACTTCAACCAGGCCCCATTGAAATGGTGCATTTTCATGCAGTGTGAAAAAAAGAGTGCTATACATTTTGACAGTTTGTCACACATTGTAAGGGTCTGTGTTCCACATTAGCTTTTTATGAGGTTGAGACCTATGCTAAAGAGCAACAGAAATCTTCTGGGGGCACTGGATAGTATGGATAGTAATCAGACTTTAGGAGGTAATAAAGACTTTGAAGTGGAAATTTGGATACAAATTTACAACATAATGCTGGCACAACTCATAGCATGTAGCATTCAAAACAGATCATTAGAGTTGGCACAACTCATAGCATGTAGCATTCACAATAGATCATTAGAATTAGCCTGGAGCAAAATTTACTTCATTTTTATAGCACTGCAAGGAGGTGAAAACTAATGATGACCAGACTCCAGCCCTGCCCTGTTATTGTGAGACTCTCACCCACTAAAACACCCCCTAAAACTGGGACAATTTTAGATTGCTAGAGATCATATTCTGCCTTGCCATATAATAAACAACATTAGTTCTCCATACCACTGTCAGTCAGAATTTAACTCACCACTCAGCTGTTTAACACCTGACACTCCAACCCAGTGCACCAAGCAGGACTCTTTCACTGGATCTATGTTCAACCAACTTTCATCTTGACAATTTGTTGTTATATTCTATTTAAAATTCTTTTCATGTTTCGATTTTTAGCTGCAGAAAATAGACAAAATGTGATAGTTTTTTATAGGTCTTGTGTTAGCGGCTGTGTATTGTTTGTATGGCTGGAGTCTTTCAACTGTTAAATGCTATTCCTCATCATTGTAACACTGTGTATAGAACTTTAATAATACACTTTTTTGCTGTCCTTACTTGTGTGAGTAAATCTCAGTATTATAATATTATAATTGATAAACTATACATACTTATCTAAAAGCAACACATTACTTTAGATAGTAACTAGTAATAGTAATATATTACTTTTAAAAAAAAAAGTAATAAGTAATAGTAATATATCACTTTCACTGAAAAGTAACTAGTAATAGTAATTTATTACTTTTATAAGTAACTAACACAACACTAAGATTGTACAGTTGCCTCTGAGCTAGCATCTATGTCCCTCATGGATAGGACCAGCAGATGCTGCTCACAAATGCGGTCTGCTAAAAACAACTATCCAACTATGTTCAATAAGGGTATTTGTGTTTTTACAAAGCTAGGCTTCTACACACCCTAATACTATTAGGCTAGTAGGCTCATATGAACCTATGAAGTTTTGTGCCTCTGCAGGCCTCCCACCCTCTTATCTCCCACATGGCCTGCTGTTATCATCTACTATAAGTTCACTGCAGTCCTATAAAAATCAGATTTGTGCTGTAGCACATGCATTAAGTACTGTTTTGTCATCTGTGTACTTATATAGGTAGCAGTTCTAGTCTCACTGCAATCAACTGTGATTGTGTGTGTGAGCTGTTGCTTAACATTACAGAGAGCCTTTTGCACCAGCATGTGGAACACTGTTATTACCATATTTTCCTCCCCAGACACAGCTGATGTCATCAGCTATAAAGTGTTGCCTGACACATTACAAGTTAGACTTGAGTTGTGGTGCATGCTTAAGTTACAGGGGTCTGTAGTCTGCTCACTTAGATATGTAGGGGTTCTATTCTGACTGCAGTTAACAGGGTGTGTGTGAGCTGTTGCTTGACATTACAGAGAGCCTTTTACACCAGAATGTGGAACATTGTTATTACCAGATTCTCCTCACCAGACACTGCTGATCTCATCAGCTATAAAGTATTGTCTGACACACTCCAAGTAAGATTTGAGCATGGTGCTTGCATAAAGTACTGTGTTCTTTAATCTGTCTACTTAGAATAGGTAGGGATTCTGTTATCACTGCAGTCAACTGTGTATGTGAGCTGTTGTTTGACATTACAGATAGCATTTTACACCAGCATGTGGGACACTGCTATCCTGTCCTCAACAGTCACTGCTGATGTCATTAGCTATATTACATTTTTGGATATGCAGTACTCCCACTAGGCAGGGTCAAAGAATAGCCTGGGGGCCAGGCAGAGGTCACATAATCCTGTACAATAATATTTACAGTGACATGGTTTTTAATCTATCCATATACTCATGGCATGGTGTGTAGTCCCTCTGTTATCTTGCTGAGAAAGCCCTGTGGTCTCTCCAGCTGCTACATGTGTCTGGAGGTACATGTAAAAAGAGCATTATATTCTTTTAGTACTGTAATGCAGTTTGACTACAGTGCTGTCATGCAATCCTAAGATGTCAATATGATGGTGTGACTTATGATGTGCACAACAAAGGCTAACAATAGTGGTTTGGATACTTGGTGGTCAAAATTCAGATTGCTATCTAAATGTGTTCACAATGCTTGCATCACTCAATGTCTTCATAGCAGGACTGTTGTCATTGCTGTGATTAACCTGGAACTCCACTTTTTAGACTGACAGCATTATAAACATACAGTGCTGTATTTATTTGTAGATTTTGTGCCTTTGTCGCCATTCATTTGTACGTGTTAGCTCTTCCTGTACTATGCTATCACCATTGGTGTACTCAATGATTGCACACAATTTGGAAGAATCAGCAAACCTGGTAAGCCAATGGACATATACTTTAGCCTGAACTATTGAGAAATACAGTTCAAACATTGAAGTCCCAAGCACAGATCACTCGGGTTTGCTAATGGTGACAGCTCTACTGGTACAGGTTGATTCACCATCTATGACATGATGTGTTCTGTCAGTGAGACAATTGTTTAACCATCAGCTGACATAAGGTTAAATACCAAACTTGGGGGTTTTCTCAATGACACCTGCATGTGTGATTGTGTCAAAACCTTAGGCCAGATCACAATAGTCAGTATATACTGTCTTACTTTACTTCAGGCCTATCACATGGAATCAGTGTACTGTGACAACATCACAGATCATCTATGGCATCACCCAGCACATGCACTTTCCTGATACAGTGGAATGCACAGTTCAACACACCCTCCGCATGGCCTATGTTCCCATACAAGTGTGTACATCAATATGCATCTACCTGCATTGGGGGGAGAGCACCTGATGCATGCATGTATAGAGGCATCCTGACTCTCCTCAACTGTGAGGTAGACAAACATGTCATCATGGACCTCTTCTACATGTACACTAGTAATTTTCCAGATGTATGGAACAGACCTATGTGAGTTGTTACTGCTACATCAGGTCTTTTACATCTGATAGATGTCCTCAAAGAGGTCATTGAGGGCCTGCATGATGACAACAGTTTCACCTTGTGGAATTTGAAAAGGTGAAAGTATTTGACAAAAAGTCACACAGTGGCATTCAATTAACATTGTCACGTGTGGCATATATCTCAGATTCAGTCATCAGGTCAATAAATCAGGGGTGTCTGATAGGTCCTTGGCTGCCCATTAGTTAAGTGATGGATATCACAGATGACATACACGTGCTGTGTCCAAACATCCACCTGAAGGACTGCAACTTGTGGGCAATCATTGACTCCAACTGTGATACTAGTATAATACACACAGTATCAACACATACCAGTGACTGCTGCCACAGCCATGACAGCATCTGCATTGACGAGACACATGGAGGGGTGTGTTGCATTAGGAAACAGACACAACACCCAAGTATACTGTTGACATCACTCCCTAACATCAGGCCAATAGGTATGTGATCTATGTCCCTGGGTAGAGGGTAAGTGCAACATCCACCAATATGTAGTCACAGTGCTGACTACTCCTTTAACTCTAACACAAGTACTGGGTATGTGAAGGGCATGCAGCACACCGATAGAGTACAATGCACCCTTCTCCTTCTACCTCCCTATACATGTTCCAGTGATGTGTAACTGAAGTGTGCCATCTTTGTCACAGTATGCTGTCACACAGCGTATTATCCATACCTAGGTATTCTTTCTGTGGAATATAGATAACTGTCTGATGGTGTGGAACACCAATCAAGTTGTTACACCAAATCCATATGTGCTACCTGTTCACCTATGCACAAGGCAACTAGCCTGTAGTGCCCATACAGTCACACACAGGTATAATAGTGTCCCTCCTAATACCTCCTGCAGATATTAGAGGGTAAATAGAGAATAGGGTCCTGGGTGAGAATAAGCACACTGTAATTAATCTGAAGGTAAGAGCATGGCCTGGTGGACATAAGAGTTCAATCCCTCTGCTGCAGCACCTTGTAATCACCAAGAAGAATATTTGTTGGATGCATTGTGACCTGACAATGGAGTAGAACAGGATGAAGGATCTGCGTAGACTGAGCTAGCATTGCTAATCAAGGTAATAAGTTGAATTGCCAAGGTACTAATGTTGTTCTTCTTTCCTTGTCACTGGGAAGGGGACCCTTTCACTTACCAGTACATCAGAAGGTTGAGACATCTGTTTGGGAAACATGGCAAGATGAGGGATCTCTGCTGCCCAAGGGTGTCAACATTGTAGAGTTTGTGCACTGGCAGTCCATAGGTCAACTGGCAGATCATCAAAATTAATAAATGAGGGACAATGGGGGGACTCTAAATTCTTAAAAGCAACATGATGCAGTACGAGGGGCAGCTTTTTGTGCCAGGGCCACAACTGAGCAAAGTTCAGGATGCCACTCAGCTGAAATAAAGGAGAAGTAGTTTGAATTGTACTAAATAAAGCAAGTATGAATTTGAATAAACAAAGAAAAGAAGTAAACTAATTTGGCTTTATTTAAATACGTATTAATGGTATGAAATATATGATATGCATGTATGTATAAAGTGCCCTGATAAATAGTCATCAAATCTAAGATGGTGTGATTATTTCAGGGTAAGACAGATGACATTTAAAAGGGAGTTTGTTTCACCAATTAATGTTCTCCTGCCTACTTACTTTCATTATGCTCAGTATTTTTAGCTAGGTCAGGATAGCCAGGATTCAGCAGGAAATTCTCAGTTGGCTCAGAAAGTACTTACCTAGCAGAGGGTGGGATGGCAGACAAAAGATGGCAAGAGATGGGGTCAGGCAGAAATAGGCAGGGTCAAACAAGCACAGAGCCAATTTGCTTCAACAGATTTGCCAGAGTAAACATTTTCTCCTCATTCCTGGATTGGGCAAGGAGTGGCAGAGTTGAGCTGCCCACTTCAGCACATTAGGCTATTGCCATGGACTATATATAATCGAGGCTTTGTGACCTGGTGTAGGGTGGAAGTTCTGGTCTGGATGGTGTTAGAATTGGCAATCAGGGTAATAAACTTGAGATGCTGTGGATATGGGATATGGATATTGTGGTTTTCTGGTGTACCAGGAGAATGACATCCCTCTATTACTAGCAGGTGAGCTGTATGGGACGTCCTAGTGAGGGAAATGACTCTTCTCACCTATAGTGTCACCATTGCTGAGCTCTAAGAATTACACCCTTTTGCTAAATTGGTAGATCATCAGAGCTAGTAGTTTAGAGGCACCTGGTGTGATTACACATTCTTACAGATTATCAGGGTTCTGTTTGCAAGGCTGGTCTTTGGTACGCAATGTCTACGTACTGTCCCTGACATAAATTAAATGACAAGTTGCAAAAAAACAAATTAGTAAAGCACAAATGTCAGTAAGTTAATAAAGAAGTGAAATACTTTGGTTTAATTTGAGTAGGCAATAAAGTTATGAAATATTTATATATATATATATATATATATATATATATATATATATATATATATATATATATATATGATATGGATTACTGTATAAAGATTATACTGCTCAATATATTTCTCAAAGGAAGTATTTATTTATTTATTTATTTATGTGCATTATTTATTTAACATCTGTTTACCAGTAAAATCCGACTTGGAACAAAGCCAATTGTCAGCAGAGGCCTGGGGAGAAACACTCCAGACACGTCATTATAACATGGGAGGAACTGGGCACCTGGAGTAAACTCAAAAGAATGCAGAGAGGACATGCAGACTCCACACAGAAAGCACTCCAGCAGAGAATCAAACAAGAGAACCTCTTGCTGTGAGGTGACAATGCAATCGCTGAACCATTGTACAGCTACAGATTATAATATATAGATGAAATTTGCATGTAATATCATCGTATTTGCAATTTTCAAGAAGATCATATACCTATGGTGGGGATGGATGGGGGCATTTGACTGGAAATTGGACCAGAATGTATTTCTCATTTCTGAAGTGACAGGATATTCATATGTGACCAGCAGTAATAGATGAGTCGAAGAGCTGTTATGATCACTGAGTGAGGGGGCATAGGTTTAGTGAGTTTTAATAAGAAATGACATTGTTAACACCATCAGGGGGACTTACGATTAATGCGTGCATTCAAACAGTAAGACCAACCTAATATAAACATTACATTGCATTTCATGAATTACTCATTATTGAAATAGGTATTCTGATATAATGTGAAGTCCAAATTCCTGATTAGTGACTGTGACTTGAAACACATGCTGATTGAGTGGCGTCACTATAATCATTATGTAAGTTGTAGTGACTAATTAAATTAAATGCGTTGGCTGACAAAACAGATGGTCAAATGTTGTATGAGATCAACAATTTTCCAGTTTAGGAATAAGCCCTTTTCCTGGGGACTGGGCAGTCTCAGAGCTGGAAAAAATAACTATCAGGAGGTATGAGTAGTAAAGCCCCAACATGGGAGGTTCAGAGAGGGCTTTTTGTAAGTTTGCATGGTCAGCTGTTAGTCCTTGAGCATGTACAGAATCGTGTCTATGATTTGTATGTATCTATACATATATATGTGTGTGTATGTAAATATATGTATAATTATATGGTTCTACTGTCTTTCGACGGAATTACGTTTAAATTAAAGTTACTTACCCGATCCCATTTCTTCAAAGCTGCATTACACCAAATGCACAGACTGTCGAATTCCTTTCCCTGAGAAAGGAACCACTCGGCCACCGTAAAGAAATTTGTCCTCTATTCAGTTTAGTGCTATATCGGAGATGGTATATTTAAGTGGGGGGCAAAGCCTCCCCTCTTTGGTGGGTTTAACTTTGCTCTGTTTACATTTATTCCCATGGTGGCCAAATGGCTCCTTTCACAGAGAAAGAAATTTGGCAGTCTGTGCATTCGGTGTAATACAGATTCGGAGGAATGGGATCGGGTAAGTAACTTTTGTTTAAACTTAATTTCATTTAAAGACAGTAGACCCCATATATATATATATATATATATATATATATATATATATATATATATATGTGTGTGTGTGTGTGTGTGTGTGTGTGTGTGTGTGTGTGTATGTATATATATATATATATATATATATATATATATATATATATATATATTTATATATGTGTGTGTATATATATATATATATATATATATATATATATATATATATATATATATATATATATACATGTACGTCTGTGTATGGGTGTCATTTATTATGACATGATCTGCTTTAGTTCAAGGATTTTTGTTGTGGTGAAAATTGTTGGAGACACAATTGATTGAATTATGTTACAGTCAAAATGTGTAACAACATAATTCTTTATATTCCCCCTTGCTTAGTGGTTGTGCAACCATGGAGCTAGTATATATAATTTATGGTGTGTGATTTTTTAAAGGTTTTTGTTAGGTAGGACTATGGTTGCAAATGGAAATAGTAAGTTTGCATTTAGGATAATTTTTTTGTTTATTTTTTGTTTTTGATATTATTTTCTAATGATGCAATTGCATAATGCTTTGTGTTTCATGCAGTTGTATTTGCGATGAATAAGAATACATTTAAAGTACAGTCTACACATTAACATTTTGACATTGGATGGCAATGCATACTTGTTATCACTGTAAAATGAAAATAACCAGAAAACAAAATAATGGCTAAACATAGCATCATTTTCAACTGCATACATTTTAAATAAATGCAACTTATAAATTAAAATACTTTTTAATATAATGTTATTTAAGGTTGCCACCTTTTCAACAGTCCAAAGTTGGACTTTTTATGGAAATATGAGCTTTTGCCATTTTTCTGGTTATAGTTGACCATATAGGGGCCATCCTGCATAAAGGGGCACATGGGGTACCCTAGTAATCAATTACATATGGGTCAAATGTAATATACCTTCATCCCACAGCTGACATTGTTTGGCCATTTGGGCTTTGGTTTCATGACCAAACCATACCAGCTGTGAGTAAACTCTATATTACTCAGTCTGTGACATGATATGCTGCTAAAGCAACTACAGCATTTCTTCTTACATTTATCATGTTTTAAGCACCTCTTTTGTATCAGTGGTTCTCCTTCAAGTAAAAAAAAAACACTGAAGAATAAAGATGAGCATCATGCACACCAAATCCAGGGAGCAGCTGGGAAATGCCATATTTAAATTCAATTTCATAACTGCATGCACTAGGCAACATAAACTCCACAAACATTTCAAAGAACTGTGGTATTTGTCAGATCTGTATGGGCATTTTAGTCTTGAGACATGAGATATGTTAGTGGATATGTGTCAGACATATCTGTGTGGTTATATTCAGAATTTGTTCTTTATCTTTCAGTCCCACAGTTAAGTTTTGCTACCAAAATCTCAAGCCTATATATTTAGGCCATTACTCACCCATACTGTGTATACGTAGAGCAGCCTTTTATGGCAGCCCACATTGGCATCTAGCTTATAGTGCCTCATCATCTGGTTAACAGCCACAATTTAAGTACCTAATCAGTTTAGAACCATACAGTCTGTATCGGCATATGCTGTTTTGGATTTAGATTGATTAAGAATTTTCTTTTCTTTGT
>NC_056741.1:1718727346-1718744846 GCF_019279795.1 Protopterus annectens | reverse complement strand
TGGTCTTCTGCAGAGACACAAACAATATTAATGAAAGTAAAATGAAACTGATAACTAACCTACAAACAAGGCTGTTTACATTATGTTCTGTGTTACTGAAAGAAATAGAACTTCCTTCAACATAATGCAGATCCTTTAAAAGTATACATAATACATGTCGGATTGTGAGCATTGTAAAATGTAAAAATTAATCTTCAGATTTTGGAAAAAGCCAGTATATTTAGTAGGACTATAAAATTTTACATCCTTATACCATGCCTAATGCTGTATTACCACAGAAATGTAGCATGTCAAAAAGTATTATGTGAATTAATATAATCTGCAAAAGATCGCAGTAACAATTCAAACAATTAGTCCTACAATAGTCATTTTATTTCTGCCTACAAATTTGGTTACTTGCAATAGTCACACACACCAGCTTGACAACAGCAGTTAGAATAATAAACGGTAATTTAACATTGCTGCTTGTAAAATGGCTGAAGGCCACCTAATTTCCCTTTGGCTTTCACAGCCCAAGTCATCAAGGCTTAATGATCCAACATCTGAATTAAAACAGAGTTTTGGAAATTAGTTTAAATGCAGCTGAATGGGCGTCATTTATGTATAATATAGACATAAAGATTCTGAATGTAGCAATGAATGCAAGGATTGGCTAATTTTGCTGAAAATTATAAAGTTAATCAAAACTGTATAATGAAGTACATAAAAAGAACCCTTATTTAGAAGCAGTATCACTGATGTAACAAAGCAATGTTTAAATAAAAGGACAATTGTTGACAGACGCTAACTTCATAACAGCAGATATGAATAGCAATGTAATTAAATGTAACCACATTCAAAACCAATGTTTCCTAAACAGATGCTACCAAATGGCATGGTGGGTGTGGCCATTCTTTTTATAATTTTTTAAGCCAAACCTTGTCGTGGGCATTGGCCTACAACAGAATTTTTACTCTATTAGCAAGTCTGTATTCAGAACACTGCATTCCTTGCTAGCTGCAGGCAGATCTGTATTCCAATGTCATTTATCATGCTTCAGTTGTAGGAATATATGCATGTATAAACAAAAGACACTGAGAGAGAGAGAGAGAGAGAGAGAGAGAGAGAGAGAGGATATAGATCAAAATAGAGAAAATGGGAAGGAAAGCGATAGGATTAGTGCTTTTTTAGAATTGTTTCTAAACTTGTAATTGATTAACAGATAAATGACTACACATATTTGTTTTGCAGGTAAGCAGTCATAAATTATGGATAGGCTGCCTGAAAAAGACAACAACTTGTCATGCTACAGAACTGCCTGTATAATACATATTGAGCACTTTGTATATGTATTTATAACAGAGTGTGAGATCCTTCTATGAGGGGAGGGATTAGGATACTGGTTAATAGGAGACATTACTATGCTTTTTAATTTAGGAATGTCCTTTAGTGCTCACAGTAGTGTGTTCTTACAATGACAACCAAAACTGCTGCAAACCACATAAAAGTCTTGTATTTCAATGGACAATTACCTGACTAAATATGATTCATTTAATAGCAAATCATACATACATATATACTCTGAAGTAACACAGCCAGTACTGCAAATGTTGCTTTTGATTCGTGTTCTTCCTCAGTTATATTTAGTACTGAGGTGAGATTCTGTAATATTACCATGCCCCAAGACATAGTTTAAGATGATACTTTTTGAACATGAAGGCACATATTTAAATGCAGTATAATTCACAAAGTGGAAAACCTGCCACAGAGTGGATGGATCTATATACCTATAAATGCTGTCTTTATCTGTTCTCGCCTTGGAGTTTGTGACTCATATAAAAATATAGAGATACAAGTTAGACATTCTTGGTATGCTGCAGACTGAAGAACTATATAAAAGTTTAGTAGCACATAGTAAGCCAACAAAGCAAACAGTTAGGAATATACTATGACAGTTCACTATGACCTATGACATATAAGGAATGATTGTGCTCTAAGAAATAATACCATTGATGCACCATCTGCAGAAGGATGACCCTTCCAGGAGAAGTTTCACTTTACTGCATCTTGTTTTCTATTATACAATGACAGAGATCAGCACACTGTAGTGCAGTTTTTACAGTACTTTGTTAACTTTACTCTGGGGAAAGAAAAAAACAATTAATCAACCCCCAGAGAAGCAGTATGTATACTTATCTATCTTGTATAGCTGATTCTGCACTCTGATAGCTGCACTGATGACATAAGCCATAATGGATTTAAAAAGTATAGAAACAAATCTTCAACAAAAGTGACCTATGTCAAAGTCTAGTACTGTGTATATTCCATTTATGTCACATTTGTTGCAGAGAAAACTTTTTTGTTTGTTTTCACTAGTTTTGAATTATTCATGACTGATAATTCTCAAAAAATGAGCAAACATTTTATTTTTGTTCATAAGATTTTGGTATTTTTATCCAAAATGTTTGTGTATTTACATACACAGTCTCACTTATTTTGTAAAGAATGTCAAGATTGTAGCTTTTGTGCACAAATTAACTTACTAGTTCATTTGGTTTTAAAGTTATTCATTTGGTTTTAAAGTTATTCACTTTTGAATTACAGCAAATTGTACTTTTCTGCTTCTCTTTGACATTATCCAAGGAGCAAAAGATATAAAAATAAAACATAATTCCTGTCACAGATATGGTAATGAAGATCATTTTTTGTTTGTGTTGTCCCCTCCATTTATCTTGTTTTTCTAAAGATATACATAATTGTTGAAAAATGCAAAACATATGATGTCTGTCTTTTTAGTTTTCAGAGGTCTAAAAGTTGTCTTTAAATGAAATACCACCCTTTTATAGATAAAGTTATACTGGGCAGCCCTGTCATTACATTACACCTGCATCTATTTCACTCTTAATTAAATTTGAATTAGGATCAGATCTCTTTGATCATAACCAAGTTGTTATATGTTCTTGAAAATGATATTAAGATTCACCCAAGCATATCACAGCTCAGTTATGATCAAAGACCCAGTCATATCCCTCTATATTTTATTTTTGTTTTATTTATGCTTTTCTGAATGGATTAGTCTCCCTACATCAGAAGCCTTTTTTCATGGAAGATGTAAGGTAGTAGTCATACTAAATAAGAGGGAAAAGGGCTGAGGCTCATGGGAAATTCTCCTACCCTTTTTATCAGTGTTTACTGCTGGTGCAGCAGTTGCTGTGGGGCAGACATTAGCAAGGAGGAGGAAGAATTAGATGCTGGTGAAAATGGAGTTGTTACTTTAGATATTGTTGTTGAAAATGAAGAGTTCATTGCAGCAGATATGGTAAACCAAGACATAGGGGAATACCATGCTGGCAAAAAAAAAAAATATTCATAATGAACCCTTCCTCCTTAGAATAGTTTGCTGTCCTGGGAGGTACTTTTCTGGTTGATAAGTAGTGGGTGAAATTGTATCTGCTAGTGAGTCTATAAATGGATTAAGCAATAAGTAAGGGTACAAAAATGCTATGAATCCAGCTGATAATGAAATCTGTATGGATACTATTGTTGTGCAGTCCAGACAGGAAGCAAAGTAGATGGAAATGAATGGTGATGTTCACAGTGGAAAGTTATCTGCCCTGATTTACTCAAAAGGACATAGCTGCTTCAGAATCAACATGAACAGCAAAGAGAGTAAAGGCAGAAAAGAAAGCTAGTAGTAAAATAGAATGTATAAAAAAGATGAACCAATTAACAAGTATAAACTTTGGGATAATGTTATCATGTCTTTATGTTTTAAAGTGTAAGACAACAGATTATTAATATACTTAAAGGTGGAACAATTTTATGACTTGATTTTTGAACCCTATACACTAGCAGAGAAATTTATGTCTGTTTCTGTTATATGAGAGGACTTTCCTTGGTACAACTATGTAGCTTATCCAAAAACTTTAAAGGGAGGATCCAATGAAGAAAAAAGGGTATTTTTTAAAAGTGTGTCATGCTGTTTATGATGTTAAACAGCTATTGTATGAGCAAAAGATCTGTACTAGGGATATATGAGGTGAGAATTTCTTAAAAATTTGTTAATGGAGAAACTGCTTATACACCCCGTTTTGTGATAATTATTGGTTAAAAAAGTACATTACGATACCGGGGGCGAAAAAAAAAAGTCATGATATTATTGTGTTCCTTTGTGCATTTAATTAGTGAAGGCTTGAAAAGTGTGGGGATGGGGACTATGCAGTGAAACAATGCAAAATGTTATGCATGATATGTAATGAGGAGACCCATTTGTGGATGGAGCGTGATAAGGAAGATAAACAAGAATAAATAATATGCATAAACAGCAATGTACTTAAAAGTACAAATATGGAAAAAGTGAGCAAGGTAACATTGGTACAGAGCTAGGTAGTTGGCAAGAAGATATAGAAAGTGATTTGGGGGTAATATAATGGTTGTTGCACTGCAGCTACACAAAATGTAGAAGTAAAGTTGGAAAATAGTTCTGCTATGCTTGAAGAAGAAGGAGAGGAAACAGCCATCTTACAATGAAAGTGGAGCAGAAGAACTTTTTCTATTGATGATAGGGTAAAAGGAAGATCTGTGAAAATGGTGATATTACATTGTGATGGGAGATAGCCATACAATATTATATTTATATTTGATGTTAGTTATAGGTTTATAGGTATGTACTAGGCTACCTGCCCTTGTGGGTCATTTTAAGACTAGCCAGTTTCCCATTTTGTGCTCAAAATAACCTTTCTCATTTGGTTACAAATTGGCCTTACCCATCTCATGTTTGATAATTGTATATAGTACCCTAAACATAATAGCTGGGATTATACCATAGACAATTTAAGGGGAACCATGCATGTCAAAAATCATTTATGAGCTGCATCTGTCCATTGGTAGTACAGGGGGCAGTAATGGGGTAAATTTTCTGTTGCCCATCCAGAGACCTATGTAGCACTTGAAAATGGAGAGGGATGAACATAGTTTTATGCAGATGGGTAATCTGTTCCACAGCAGCAGCAATATCCCCTGCAAAAATATACCTATCCCTCCTAATCATTCTGGTGATGTTGCAGAAGAGGTTTAGATCCCTAGACTGAGTATTTCTTAAGCCATTTTCTTGCTGATGTGCAATAAATCCATCAGTAATTGGGCTAGAGGATGCCTTGTGTGACAGACACAGGTCACCTCTTAGCATTCAATAGGATGCCGAGTATATTAACAGGGCTTTGAGTTGGTCCATGTAGCACATGTTGTTTAGGCCTTGTATCCTTTTATTAAGATATCTCTGTGGGTGTTCCAGTTGTTGTATGTGTTTTGACAGATATATGACAAAGGGGGCATTATAGTCAATGATCAACATAATGAGGGGTGAGTAAAGTAGGACAATGACATCCCTGGATCTAGACACAGTCCCTTTGTTTATGGTAAAGGAGGACAATGGCATCCCTAGATCTAGATATAGTCACTTTGTTAATGTAAAGGAGGACAATGACATCACTCGATCTAGACACAGTCCCTTTGTTTATGGTAAAGGAGGACAAGGAAATCACCAGATCTGCACACAGTCCCTTTGTTTATGGTAAAGGAGGACAATGACATCCCTGGATCTAGACACACTTCCTTTGTTTATGGTAAAGGAGGTACAATGACATCCCTGGATCTAGACACAGTCCCTTTGTTTATGATAAAGGAGGACGATGACATCCCTGGATCTAGACACAGTCCCTTTGTTTATGGTAAAGGAGGAAATGACATCCCCAGATCTAGACACAGTCCCTTTGCTTATGGTAAAGGAGGACAATGACATCCCCGGATCTAGACACAGTCCCTTTGTTTATGGTAAAGGAGGACAATGACATCCCTGGATCTAAACACAGTCCCTTTGTTTATGATAAAGGAGGACGATGACATCCCCGGATCTAGACACAGTCCCTTTTTTTATGGTAAAGGAGGAAATGACATCCCCAGATCTAGACACAGTCCCTTTGCTTATGGTAAAGGAGGACAATGACATCCCCGGATCTAAACACAGTCCCTTTGTTTATGATAAAGGAGGACGATGACATCCCCGGATCTAGACAGAGTCCCTTTGTTTATGGTAAAGGAGGAAATGACATCCCCAGATCTAGACACAGTCCCTTTGCTTATGGTAAAGGAGGACAATGACATCCCCGGATCTAGACACAGTCCCTTTGTTTATGGTAAAGGAGGACAATGACATCCCTGGATCTAGACACAGTCCCTTTGTTTATGGTAAAGGAGGACAATGCAAACTCTCTAAAGCAAACTTCACACTACTCAAGACTGGTGTAGTATCCTTCAAGGCCCCTGAGCCAGTGGAAACCACAACCCAAGCTGCGGAAGCCCTTACAAATGCCTTCTATGAACACCTCCAGGACTGCATGGATCAGGCAATCCCAAATAAAACCAAGACTCTTTCCACAAAGGGCAAACGTCCAGTCTGGTGGACCCCAGCCATTAACAAACTTTACAATAAGAGGAGAAAGCTATTACATGATAGAACAAAATCCATAAAAGGGAAGTCACCCCTGATCATTATTAGTAAAAAAATCCGAGCACTCATAAAATCAACTAAGGCCAATTTTGAGAGAAAAATTGCCATGGATTCAAAGGACAATCATAAGGCCCTTTTCAGCTATGTTAGGAACCTGGGTGGAAACTCCCAGATATGCTCAGAATTAGTCCAAAATGATACAAAAATCACTGAACCCACAGACATTGCCAACATACTGGCAGACAGGTTCAGTGCAAACTTCACCCCCCCCCCTAAAGGAGAGATAACTATCCCAGCCGAGTGTAGCCTCCCGGACATCTCAAATGCGCAGGTGAAAGCTGCTCTCTCTAAAGCTAAAACACAGCATCAATGGGACCGGATGGTGTCCCCGGCTGTGTGCTACACGAGCTAAATGAGGAATTAAACCGCACATAAGGCAGCTGTTTAATCTCAGCCTTACCACAGGATACGTGCCCAAGGAGTGGCGTCACGGCAACTGTTGTCCCACTCCACAAAGGCGGCCTCTACGGACCCTGGTAATTACCGCCCCATAAGCTTAACAAGTCTAGTCTGCAAAGCTATGGAGAGGATCATAATGGAGCTCATAAACAAAGATATAGGGACTTGCAGACATTGGACCCGACCCAGTTTGGCTTTGTCAAGGGAAGATCATGCCTTTTGAACTTGGTCGACTTCTTGAAACAGTCACCAAGGCCATTGATGAGGAAAGGCAGTCCATACAGCCTACCTTGACCTTGCAAAGGCTTTCGACACAATACCCCACTCGGGTATTGTAGAAAAACTTACCAGCTTAAATGTAAACCCATATGTCACAAGATGGGTTGCAAACTGGCTTAAGGACAGAACCCACAGGGTTAGAGTTGCTGGCGCTGTGTCAGACTCCAAGCCGGTCACAAGTGGTGTCCCACAGGGCTCGGTCCTTGGCCCCCTATTGTTTGGCATCTACTTCTCAGAAGTACAGGCCAACATGGGAGGACTTTGGCTGACAAAGTTTGCAGACGACTGCAAACTGGGCGCCATAGTGGAAAGTGCATCGGACATGGATATCCTTCAGAAGGGACTCACGGAAACAGATAGCTGGTGCCAGAGCCATGGCCTGAAGTTAAACGCCAAAAAATGTATAGTCATACCCTTTGGGAAAAACAAGGTAACTGCAAGCTACCATATAGGTGGCAATCCACTAAGCACAGAAGAGGTTATCAGGGACCTGGGGACCCAGGTTGACAGTGGCCTTTCTTTTGACACTCACATTGCTAAAGTGGTTAGAAAGACCTTCTACATTGCCCACCTGATCATGAAGGGATTCACATCCAGATCTAGTGAGGTCATTGTTCCCCTGTACTCTTCACTTATCAGACCAATGATCGAGTACAATGCCCCATTCGGGATGTATCTCACCCGACATCTGCAGCAATTGGAGAGACCCCAAAAGTTCCTCACCAAAAGGATAAAGGGACTCCAAAATCTGTCATATGCTGCCAGATTGAAGAAACTCCAGCTCTATTCAGTCGCATACCGTCTGCTCAGAGGTGACATGTGCCTGACATACAAGGCCATGTCCAACCCGGAATTAATGGACATGCTCCACCTCAAAAATCCAAATCCACCAAAACCACTAGAGCAAGCAACTTAAACCTTAGCACGGATATAAATAGGACATGCTGGAGGGATAGATTTATCACTCAGAGACTCCCTATGCTGTGGAATAAAATCCCGGTCCATGTGAGGCAGAGCACCTCGCTGACTCTGTTCAAGAGAAATCTAGACCTGTGGATGGGAGATCGTAGGTTTACCCCGGGAATCATCTCTGTGTCACTGCTGGACAGAGGCACAACAAACTAATGGGCACAGTATTTTTTCATATAAGGGGTGGCGTAAGCCACAAAAATTTGGGCTAGGCTTATAAATGCCTTAGGGCAGATAGCCTAGTATAAACCTATGAACCTATGAACCTATGAATGGCATCCCCGGATCTAGACACAGTCCCTTTGTTTATGGTAAAGGAGGACAATGACATCCCTAGATCTAGACACAGTTCCTTTGCTTTTGGTAAAGGAGGACAATGACATCCCCGGATCTAGACACAGTCCCTTTGTTTATGGTAAAGGAGGACAATGGCATCCCCGGATCTAGACACAGTCCCTTTGTTTATGGTAAAGGAGGGCAATGATTTCCCTGGATCTAAACGCAGTCCCTTTGTTTATGGTAAAGGAGGACAATGACATCCCTGGATCTGGACACAGTCCCTTTGTTTATGGTAAAGGAGGACAATGACATCCCCGGATCTAGACACAGTCCCTTTGTTTATGGTAAAGGAGGTCAATGATATCCCTGGATCTAAACGCAGTCCCTTTGTTTATGGTAAAGGAGGACAATGACATCCCTGGATCTGGACACAGTCCCTTTGTTTATGGTAAAGGAGGACAATGACATCCCCGGATCTAGACATAGTCCCTTTGTTTATGGTAAAGGAGGACAATGACATCCCCGGATCTAAACACAGTCCCTTTGTTTATGATAAAGGAGGACGATGACATCCCCGGATCTAGACACAGTCCCTTTGTTTATGGTAAAGGAGGAAATGACATCCCCAGATCTAGACACAGTCCCTTTGCTTATGGTAAAGGAGGACAATGACATCCCCGGATCTAGACACAGTCCCTTTGTTTATGGTAAAGGAGGACAATGACATCCCTGGATCTAGACACAGTCCCTTTGTTTATGGTAAAGGAGGACAATGGCATCCCCTGATCTAGACACAGACCCTTTGTTTATGGTAAAGGAGGACAATGACATCCCTAGATCTAGACACAGTTCCTTTGCTTTTGGTAAAGGAGGACAATGACATCCCCGGATCTAGACACAGTCCCTTTGTTTATGGTAAAGGAGGACAATGGCATCCCCGGATCTAGACACAGTCCCTTTGTTTATGGTAAAGGAGGGCAATGATTTCCCCGGATCTAAATGCAGTCCCTTTGTTTATGGTAAAGGAGGACAATGACATCCCTGGATCTGGTCACAGTCCCTTTGTTTATGGTAAAGGAGGACAATGACATCCCCGGATCTAGACACAGTCCCTTTGTTTATGGTAAAGGAGGGCAATGATATCCCTGGATCTAAACGCAGTCCCTTTGTTTATGGTAAAGGAGGACAATGACATCCCTGGATCTGGACACAGTCCCTTTGTTTATGGTAAAGGAGGACAATGACATCCCCGGATCTAGACATAGTCCCTTTGTTTATGGTAAAGGAGGACAATGACATCCCCAGATCTAGACACAGTCCCTTTGTTTATGGTAAAGGAGGACAATGACATCCCCGGATCTAGACACAGTCCCTTTGTTTATAGTAAAGGAGGACAATGACATCCCTGGATCTGGACACAGTCCCTTTGTTTATGGTAAAGGAGAACAATGGCATCCCCGGATCTAGACACAGTCCCTTTGTTTATGGTAAAGGAGGACAATGACATCCCTGGATCTAGGCACAGTCCCTTTGTTTATGGTAAAGGAGGACAATGACATCCCTGGATCTAGATACAGTCCCTTTGTTTATGGCAAATGAGGACAATGACATCCCTGGATCTAGACACAGTCCCTTTGTTTATGGTAAAGGAGGACAATGACATCCCCAGATCTAGACACAGACCCTTTGTTTATGGTAAAGGAAGACATTGACATCCCTGGATCTAGACACAGTCCATTTTTTATGGCAAATGAGGACAATGACATCCCTGGATCTAGACTCAGTCCCTTTGTTTATGAGCTGTGCAATATAGATGGACCCCCACTTTGTTTATGAGCTGTGCAATATAGATGGACATTCTTACAAAAATGGTCACATGATGGTCTAAAGTTATGTCACTGTCCACATACGTTTGCACATCCTGAACAACTGGGTCAGCTCTTAGGGAAGTATTGTCAATTGTTAGTTCCCTGAGGTAGATGACTTCTCAAAGGATGCAACAATGCATGTTTTGCCATTTAGTTTCAGACTATGATTTTGACACCAGTTATTTATTTGGAACAAACCTTTATCATCTGGGGATTCAATGACTGCTCCTAGCTTACAGTCATCTGCAAACTTAGCCAAAGCCCTTTGGTATTGACGTTTACTAAAGAATAGTAGATGCCAAACAGGAGAGTTCCCAGCACAGAAGACTGGGAAGCTGCACATGACTGGTTTCTTTGTGCAGATAACTTCCCCTATTTTTATTATCCTATCTGTGTGCCAGTTGCAATTCAGTGGGTGACACAGAAGTTTATTTCCAGTCTGTTTAGCTTTTCTACTATGCCTGAGTGAGTAATTTTTCAAAAGCTTTTGTCAGGTTGTGATATTCAGTGTGTACCATTGCTTTATTGACCTTTTCAAAAAATCCATCAAGCTGAGTAAGCATGACCTGCCCTTGACAAATCCAAGCTGAGATAGGTTTAGTATTTGGAGGGTTTCTATAGCCTGTGTGACTATTTCCATGATAAGTCTTTCCATGGCTTTGCATATGAGGCTGGTCAGACTTATTGGTCTATAATTGCCTGTGTCTGTGGAAAGTCTGTGGTCTGGGTCTGTTATTTGAATGAGAAACAGAAAGAGCAGATACAACAGTTACAAAATAAGGAAATAAATTGCACATTTGGATATGATAAATTAGTAGTGGTCCTGGTAAAAAATTAAGAATATAAAAATGTAGATGTGATAGTGAAATAAGTTATTATATTCTGCAGATATTCGGGGTAGATGATTGAAGTGGGAACTAGGGATAATATAGATAATTATAAGTTTTCTGATCATGTCAAACTCATTATGTGTTTGAGACAATGATGTCAAGAAGTTTACCTTGAGATTAGACTGAAGCTTAAGAGGTGAATCTTGACATCTTTGTCAATAACACATTGTAAGCTGGTTATAATCAAAGAGACACCATCATACTTTTTGTTGTGCAAGGGACTATATCTGCTCCATGTCTTATGAGTTACAAAAAATGTGAAAAAGGTGTTGGAACAAGATGTTTTACAGCTTTAAAAGCAGTAAAACACTTAACACTATCACACAATCAGCAGACAGACGTGATTTAAAAAAAAACACTTGATACTTTCTCTGCCACTGCTTTTGTTTAATAGTGTGGCACAGTAAAGCATTGAAAAGCTTTTGAAGCTGTTTCTGTTTATTTTGCTGTTCTTTTATGGGCAGCACTGGCCATTGTTAAGAACTAATGTGATAACAGACATTAACACTTAGAGGCACTTAACAAAAATAGTTGAGCACCTTTTTGATATCACAAAGGTGTTTAATAAGTCTCCCTTTTTCTATTTTTGAAATATAATCAGGGTGTTTGGAGCACTGCAATTATAGTAGTTCATGTGGTAAATTTTCTTTTAATCTTTAAAACTGTTTCTATTAGTTAAAAAGAATATAGTGGTAATGATACATTTTATCAGTAGTTATAAGGAAGGATAAAACATATCACAATACATGAAGTTAATAAAAATTATGAAGTTTGAATTTGGTTATAGGAAATAAATATATATGTGAGAGGAAAGTTAAAGACAGTGAGAATACATTATTATTTCCAGATGTAATGAAGGAGATAGATTGGGACATGAGGATATGTGATGTTTTAGATCATTTAGGTATTAGGGTGATATGTGAGGAAAATAAGACAAGTATTAAAAGAAAAAAAAATGTTAAGGAAGAATCATTTAGTATACATTCTTTTTATAATTCTTAGGGAAAATCCATACATCCATCTACAATCCCTTTCTCCTGTTTTTGTACATGGGGGTCAGGGTGTCACTTCAACAGTTACAATCATCTAGAGTTATGGTTTACAACACCAGGTGGCTAGCCCTGCCATGGTTGTTCTTCCATACTACAAACTTATGCACACTTGCAACTATAGCCAGTTTAGCATATCCACTCCACCTACTGCATGTCTTTAGAATGTGGGAAGAAACCGGACCACCAAAAGGAAATCCACGGGAGCACAGCGAGGACATGCAGATGCCACAGAGAACCTCTTGTCATGACAACAACTCTGGTTGCTTTGTCACTCCCTTAGGGGAGAGGCTTGGTTGCATTTAAAAATAAATATTTGACTATCTATAGAAAGTATGTTAAATAATAAATAGAAAAATTAGTATACATTTGTCACTGCAGAGTTTGAAAGCTTATTAGCTTATTAGCTTGGAGTAGTATAGGATGTCTGTGGAGAAAAGGAGAAATACATGGCAAGAATATAGAAATGGTGTGACAATTATTAAGAAGACAATGTTTATGATGAAAAAGAGAAGAGGTATTACTATATTTAGGAAAGTGTACATAATTAGTGGAGAAGGGTATGGTGTCTGTTATAAATAATCAAGGGAGACGTACAATGGTCAAAATGTATAATGGAATCTGTGCAAGAATATCATGAGTTAGTGTGTTGGAATAAAGAAAAGAATTCTGCTTTTTAGAAGGTACAGAAAATAACAGAAACAAACAAGATTTGGAAAAATATCACAATAGGAAAACTGATAGATACTTTAAAGACAGTAAAGGTAGACGGTTCACTTGATGAAGGAAAAATTTATTAGCATTTTTATAAAGATATGATATAAGTTGAAAGAAAGGAAAATTTGATTTTCATTTTTATAAAGATATGATATAAGTTGGAAAAAAGTTGTCTGAGTACTACCAAATGAGTTACTATAGAATGGAAAAGGAATAAAGATATGCGTGCAGCTATAATAACATTTGTTGGAAGAAGGAAATTTGTTTTTGTTAAATCAGAGGCCAATTAACCTGTATATTATGATAACACGATTTTATTGAAAAGATGCAGGTAAGAACTGATAATATAGTATGGGGATTGCAAAGTGGTATGGATATTGGAATACAAGTACAGAAAATGTTGATATTAGTTTAAGTTTTTGTTGGCAGTAAAGCAACTGAAAGGAAAAGGGATAGTTACATAGTATGAGTAGGTATAAACCTATTAATTTTGTTAATGTAGTAAAAGAAAACAGTCAGACATTCCTCTTATACTGTTCTGATGATGCCATAAGAAGGCAGAAACATGCATATCCACAGCTAAAGGGTTTGGCTTTATTGAACTGAAAATGGCCATAAATAGCCTTAAAAGTAAAAGTAAAAAAAAATGTCATGGACATTCAGAATTGCCATTTAGCTGAAACACCTGGTATCCTTAAGGGGTAATTTGCATATATCCCATGTTTCCTCTGTTACAAGAGGTTTAAGGTATCACACAGTGGAAAATCTATCTTTGCTAGATTTTTCTTTTTGTGTTTTTAACCAGTAAGTTTTTCTGTGTGACCTTTTTACTCATTGTTCTAATGTAGTAAAAGGACAAAGGTTAAGAGTTGCAAAACTGAATATACTAAAGGAAGTCATGGAGAAAGAATTAGAAGAGATGGCAAAACAATTTTGCAGATAGGTGGTACAATAAAACAAAGTTATAGGTTCATAGGCAAGTATTAGGCTAGCTGCCCTTGTGAGTCATTTTAAGCCTAACCACTTTCCCTTTTTGTGCTCATTTGTTTATTGATTGGCCTTACCCATCTCATGGTCAATAATTATGTATTACCCCAAATGGGAATAAGTGGGATCATACTATAGAGAATTTATGGAACCCCATGAATGGGATAACGCATTTAGGAGCTTTCTCTGTCCATTAGTAGTACAGGGGGTTGCTCTGGGTTAAATTTTCCTTTTCCCATCCATAGATCTAAGTTGCACTTTACAACGGACAGGAATAAACTTTGTTTTATGTGGATGGGGAGTCTGTTCCACAGCATCAGTACCCTCTGTGAAATATACCTGTCTCTCCAAACCATTCTGCTGATGTTGCAGTAGAGGTTTGGATCCCTAGACCGAGTGTTTATGATGCCATTTGACTTGCTGATGTGCAGTAAATTCCTCAGTAATGGGTCGGAGTATGCCTTGTGTGATAGACACAGATCATCTCTTAGCATATCAAGTATAATGATGGAGTTTTGAGTTGGTCCATGTAGGGCATGTTGTTTAGGCCTTGTGTCCTTTTAGTAACATATCTCTGTGACTGGAAGGAACATTTTAAGGTTATAAAAAGTGTTGAACAATGTGATTATACTTGGTGACCTTAACTATAATACTTACAGGTCTGCAGGCACCCCAAACCCATATAAGTTCTTACTACAGTTTGGACTAGACCAGCTTGTTAAGGAGCCTACCAGGTAAAACATTAAATTAGGAAATGGCACTGTTCTTGACCATCATCATTACTAACATGGCCAACCATTACAAAAATAATAACATCCCACCAAAGTGTGGGCACTGCCCAATAATTTCCACTGATTATTCAAGACAACTAAACCCAACCCACACATAATTAAAACTCAGTCTTTCCCAGAACATAAACTAATCGCCTTTGATCAGAAATCGGATACTCTTGATTGGTCCCTCCTATACAATGTACAGGAAGCTGTAACTGCTTTATCATTTTTTTATACAAACTCATACTGTAACATAGGTCTCTCTCTTTCCCTTCACTCAAAAAAAGATGTAGAGGGCAAAAATACTCATGGATCTCAAATGAAATCAAGGACCACATTAAACAAAGACAAAAGGCATGGATAAGTTGGAAACAAATGTCCCAAATGACCAGTTTTGCTTTGGCTTATCTCTACCTTAGGAAACAGGCCAGAATAGCAAGGAACTATTCTTAGGGAAAGGTAAACAAGGGCTCACAAAAATTCAAAACATTTTTGTAAAGAGATAGAATCCATTACAGGCCAAATTGACAACCCTTCAGTCTCCACAAATGGCAGTAATTCATCAATAATGCAGCTGATGTATTTAAAGACTTCCTTATCTTATCCATCCAAGCCATCACCAGTTCCACTTTGTCTCCCCTTGCAAATGCTTCTTCCTCAGTAAGCAATACACCATCAGGTTCACATACCTTAGCAGATTCTGCAGCCACATTCTACTTTAAAAAGATCTCAGGACGGGAAACTAAATCCCTATTAAAACATTAAAACTTTTCTGCTAGTATAAATTTACTAAACTGTACCTTTCTCAGAAAAGCTTCTGGTAAAATTGTTAAGCCTCATACTTTCATTTTAACATATCTCTTACTACTGGGATTGTCCCACCAATACTAAAACACACCATCATTATTTATCTTATGAAAACCCATTCCCCAAAAATGACAAAAGAGTAAAAGCCAATTCCCAACCTCTGTCCCTAGCCAAAATATTTAAGAAGATTCTATACAAGCAAATGTTTACACACATCAACAGCTATGGCCTTGTCTCTGATGAACAGCATGATTTCAGAAAGGCATTCAGTACCACTACAACAATCTACTATAATATTAACAATGACCTCATTACAGCTCACATATTTGTAGATATGTCTAGAGCATTTGAAACTGAGAACCAATACTCATAACCAACCTAAAAAAATTAAACTTTGGAACTATTACTACCTATAGTGGTTCCAAAGTTATCTAGAAAACAGAACTTTTCAAGTCCTTTCTAACAATCAAGTATCTTCAGAAGGCACATTTGCCACAGGGTCCCTGAGTGTTCAGTCTTAGGGACACTGCTACTCTATTTATTTATTTATGACCTACCAGATGAGTTCCTCTCATTGGATTTAACATTATACACACTGGAGGCTCACAAATCCCACAGTATCCTGCAAAACCTTCTCCAGCAATCATTCTCCTCTCTCTGGTCATGGGCAGAGAGAGAGAGGGAAACAAACTTATTATTAACCAAAAAAAAAAAAAAAAGATATGCTTTTTCAACCCCTCACAGAGTGAAACAATTGTCTTTTTGCACAATAACAGATAACAGTAATTTTATTCTCACAGTAGCGGAATAAAAATATCAAGGCCTTTAGTCTAGACCCATCTCTTACATTGTATATTTATACTGACAATACAGTCAATAAGATTCAAACTCAAGTGAAATTATGCAATAGACTAGATTACCTCCTGTCTTCTATATCTCATGTATCTCTGGCTAAAACTGTTCTTCCAAACTTTGAATATGGGCCACCATTACTAGTCTCTCACTCTTCCTACAACACCCAAAAGACTGCAGTACTTGCAGGCAATCGTTCACACCAGTGCAGCCTTCCTAAGAAAGTAAATTGGTTACTGATAACAGAAAGATCTTCCTACCTACTGGGCACTGTGATATACCAACTTTTAAAGGAAGGTTATTGCCCACCCTTTAAAGAGGAAACTCACATTAATGGAGCAGGGATACTCTTTGAGAAGCAGTCAAAAAATGTTATTGCACTGAAGATTCCACCTTTCAAATCAACTATTGGAGAACTCACTTTCTCCAGACTGGGCCTAATAGTAGTTTTGAAAATTGTATTGTACTTAACTTTGTTGATATTAGCTTTGTAATAATTGTATATGGAGCTTTTCTCACCGGGCCTCCTTTGAAAGTTGGCTCATTTTGGCCCAATGGACTTTCCCGGTTAACAAACTGCAAATAAATAAATAAATGAAATAAAGTCCTGAATTAAAAGGTCAAGATATACTACAACTGTTCAAATCATCCCTAGCAGAACATCTCCAAAGTGAAATAACTTGTAAATGCTTCAAGGCCATTGGGTAATGTCCTCACAAATACTTGTTGTCCTAACTCAGTCATGCTGGGAGTTTTGAGTAATACATAACACTGTTGCATACTCAATGTTACTAGATTTTCTATATGTTCTATATAGGTAACAAAGTAATGTTTCTTCCTTGGAGTGGCAATTCATTCTCATAGTGTGACAACAACTTTTATGCCTTATAATTCATGTCTAGAATGCTTATAACTTATCTGGTTACTGCATATGAACTTGATTTTTACTGTTTTTTTTCCTAAACCAGTTTGCCTTCAATGAATACACCAAGCCATATATTATAATTATAGTAATTTTAATCATATGATGCTAATAATTACAATAATAATGTTGTATAATAAAATATTATTATAACTATATTAA
>NC_056741.1:1718477346-1718722346 GCF_019279795.1 Protopterus annectens | reverse complement strand
TAGTGCCCTAAATTTTCACCAACAAATAAACATGATTCACAAAAGGATGGCTTCCTAACTCCACACATTCACAGTCTATGATAGACATTATCATTACAGGTCAAGTAAAGCACCTTATTGTGTGCATTCAAGGCTAAGCTTATAATTGACTGGATAAACAAATTTACACCAGGGTTATTATGTATGGCCCAGCAGATTATGGGAAAAGGGGAGTATTCATATTGGGTGCAAAAACTTTTAAGTGTATTTACTTAAAAGTGCATATGAGTTGGCCTCTTATCCATGTGATCACTTGCCTAGTATTTCTGCTATGTTCATATATATATTCATGCATTTCATTTCATTGAATACCCTTTTATGGTGGGTGTGGAGACAGAGCGAGTGCACATTTGGGTGAAAGCATATTTGTGTGATTGAGTGTATGGTAGTGTATTTTCTAGTGAGGGTTTTAACATGTGAATGCATGTGTGTGCGTGTGTGTGTGTGTGTGTGTGTGTGTGTGTGTGTGTGTGTGTGTGTGTGTGTGTGTGTGTAGAATGTGTCTGAGGGGTACATTAATAATTACCAACATTCACTTAACTTCTGTCATTGGTAGTAATTTTTTTTTGGTCCAGAGAAAGGAGAAACGATGGTGGCCAACTTATTAAGTGGTTCTTGGAATACAAGGGCTACTACTTTGGGGGGAATGTCACAGCACCTTCCAGCACATGGCAAGCATATAATTAACTAGTTAAAGTTAATACACAGCAAGTCTCTTCACGTTAAACTTGTTTATTTATTTATTTATTTAGTTTTTATTTATTTATTTACATTTGTTGACCGGGAGTGTCCGACTGGACGTAGGTCCATTTTCAGCAGAGGCCTGGGGAGAAAAGCTTCACATTTAAAATAAACAGACAGTAGTTACATTGGATTTACATAGAGATTAACAATTTGATTAACATAGTAATTAATTACAAACATAGTTACAGATGAAGAACATAGTACATCAGTAGACAACTAGAATCTTTATCTGTGAAGTACATAACAGACATTAACAATTGTTACAAAAAGAAGTTCCTGCTGTATAATAATTACTAGGCTTATGAGCATCTGAGCTTACTATAATCAAGGTAGTTAGTGGGGTGGAAAGAAAGGTAGTGATTGGATGGGGTGGGTGATATTAGAGTGGGAGTTGCAAGGGCATAGCCAGCATGTTTTTAGGTGCGGTTTTAGTAAAGTTTTGAAGTGGGTGCATGATGGTATGGAGGTAATTGTGGGTGGGAGGGAGTTGCATAATTTGGCTATGGCACAAGAGAATAGTGCTTCACCAGCAGAGTTATTGGCTTTAGTGATCTGCAAGTGATTTTTGTTGCTGGATCTTAGTGGCCTGGTGGTGTGATAGGGTTGGAGTACATTCTGTAGGGATGGGACATTTAGTGGATGGTTTACTAGTTTGTGGGCAAGTTAGAGTTGATACCATTGAAGGAGGTGAGGGAGTTCAAGCCAGCCCAGTTCAGCAAGTGATAGACAATGGTGACTATGGTAGGATGCCCCTGTGGTGAATTTGGCGATCTTGTTGTAGCAGGTCTCTAGCTTGTTTAGATCGCATTGCCTTAGGTTGGTATATACTGGAGAGGCATAAACTAGGGTGGAGATAAGGTGGGAATTTGCTACTGAAATCTTTGCTGCTTTGGTGAGAAGTTGCTTATGTCTGTATAATGCTCCTAGTTTTTTGTGTACTTTTTTTATGGTCATGGATATGTGAATGTCAAATTTGAGTTTATTATCTATTTCCACTCCTACCAATTTGGTGTGTTCTGTTGGGTGTATAGTGGTGTTGTCTTTTGCTGTTATGTTAAAGTGAGAGTTGTTTTGAGTATGTTTGGTGGGTTGGAAGATGAGTAGCTTAGCTTTGTTTGGGTTGAGTATTAATTGGGCATCGGATAATCAAGTTTCAACAGAGAAAAAGGCTTCCTGTGTGACTTTTTGCAGTTCATAGGTTCATAGGTTGGTACTAGGCTATCAGCCCTAGGGCCTATACAAGCCTAGCCATAACAATTCCCTGGCTATTTCTTCCCACACTATTTACTTCCCTGGACCCCTGTCTAGCAGGGCGACTGATGTGATGCCTGGGGTGAATTTCCTTTCTCCCATCCAATCGTCAAGGTTCCTTTTGAAGAGGACCAAAGAGGCACTCTGCTTGACATGTATGGGCAATCTATTCCAGAGTCTGGGGAGTCTCTGGGTCAGGAACCTATCCCTCCAGCATGTTTTGTTTATTGTGATGACAAGGTTTAGATCCCTGGAGCATGTGGCTCTGAGGGATTGGGATTTCTTTAAGTGTAGCATGTCCAACAGTTCTGGGTTTGACATGGCCTTATATGTTAAGCAAAGATCGCCTCTGAGTAGATGATATGCGACAGAGTATAGCTGGAGTTTTTTAAGGTGGTCAGCATAGGGCATCTGCTTCAGGCCTGTGATTCTTTTAGTGAGGTATTTCTGTGGCCTTTCCAGTTGTTGCAGATGTCTTGAGAGGTACATACCAAACGGGGCATTGTATTCTATAATGGGTCTAATGAGGGATGAGTACAGTGGGATAATGACCTTTTTTTTTCTGGATGAAAAGCCCTTAGTGATGAGGTGTGCCACATAGAAGGATTTCCTGACTGTTGTGGCGATGTGGTTATCAAAGGTGAGACCACTGTCCACCTGTGTCCCTAAGTCTTTTATCAAACTTTTGGTGTTTAGTGTACTGCCACCTATATGGTAATTCACGGATACATGTTTTTTTCCCAAAGGGGATAACTATACATTTCTTGGCATTGAGCTTGAGCCCATGGCTCTGGCACCAAGCATCTGTTTCTGTAAGGCCCTTTTGTAGAGTATCCACATCATTTGGGGATTCAATAATGGCTCCCAGTTTGCAGTCATCTGCAAACTTTGTTATTTGTCCCTTAGTGTTGGCCTGTACTTCAGAGAAGTAGATGCCAAACAAGAGTGGTCCCAGAACTGAACCCTGAGGTACTCCACTTGTCACTTGTCTGGAGATGGATTTGGAGTCGGCTACTTTTACAGTGTGGGTTCTATCAGTAAGCCAGTTAGCAACCCATTGGGTGACGTAGGGATTAATGCCCAGCTTAGTAAGTTTATCTATGATTCCAGAGTAGGGGATGGTGTCAAAGGCCTTGGCAAGGTCTAGATAGGCTGTGTGGACCGCCTTACCCTTGTCCATGGCTCTGGAGACTGATTCAAAGAAGTCAATCAAGTTCAGGAGACAAGATCGGCCCTTCACGAACCCAAACTGGGTGGGATCCAGTGTTTGAAGGTTGCCAATGTCTTTGTTTATAAGTTCCATGATAATACGCTCCATGGCCTTGCAGATAAGGCTTGTCAGACTGATGGGATGGTAGTTTCCGGGATCCAAGGTGGATCCCCCCTTGTGGAGTGGGATAACTGTAGCTGTGTGCCACTCAATGGGCAGGAAACCTGAGGTGAGGCTATGATTAAACATGACACTTAGGTGAGGTGCCAGTTCATATTGTAGTTCATGTAGTACACAGCCCGGGATGTCATCTGGTCCCATGGATGCTGTATTCTTAGCTTTGGAGAGTGCGTTTTTTACCTGTGTGGCCATTATTACCGGAATTTGGCAATCTTCCGGTATTGAGATGGGCCATTTAGGGGGTGAGAGGGGGTGAAGTTGGCACTGAATCGATCTGCCAGGATATTGGCAATATCCTTGGGATCAGTATATTTAATGCCATTCTGTTTTAGCTCAGAGCAGATCTGAGCATTGCCATTTAGATTCTTGACATAGTTATAGAATGCCTTGTTGTTGTCTTTGGAATCTTTGGCAATTTTATTTTCGTAACCTACTTTGGAGGATTTTATGAGGGATCTCAGTTTCTTACTGAGGCTGGTAAGGAAGTTTTTTGCATCCTGGGATTTTCCTCTTTTCTGCAACAGTTTCTTCCTTTTGTTGTAAAGTTTGTTTATGGCAGGGGACCACTAGATTGGCTTCTTTTTTTTGGATGAGAGCATCTTGGTTCTATTTGGGATGGCACAATTTATGCATGAGTGGATGTGCTCGTACAGTGCCTTAATGTAGGATTCAGCAGTTGAACTTTCAGCTCCCATCTGCATGGGTGTCATGAAGTTTGTCACTTCTGACTTGAGTAGCATGAAGTTGGCTTTGGAGAAGTTTTTTATGGAGGTTTCCTTACTGGGGGGTGGGGGTGGGATGTGGATGTTAAGGGTGATTAGCTTATGGTCAGACGTGACTAACGAGGGGGTGACCATAGGTGTGGAGCATCGATTTCCCATGTTGGTAATGACCAGGTCTAGGATATTGGAGCCCCTGGTGGGACTATGGATTAGTTGATCCAGGGCGTTGGAATTTATGAATTCCAAGAACCGTTGGGCAAAGGTGTTGGTACATGAGTAGCTTTCCCAGTAATGGCAGGGTAGTTAAAATCACCCAGTATTAGAGTCTTTGGTTCTATCTTAATGTTTTCCAGTATGTTTAGAAAGGTGTAGTGAGAATCTTGGGGTATGGTGGGGGATCTGTAGCAAGCTACAATTTGGATTGCAGTCTTACCTAGTGTTAGTTGCACCTGGAGAATTTCAGACGCATTGTGTTGGGCAACTAGCCTGGTGGTGTGAATATCCTTGGTGAATATTGACACTCCTCCACCTTTAGTGTTTCGGTCCTGCTTTGGTGGCCGAAAAGTGTGGTAAGAGTTGTAGCCTGGTATTGCAGGGGTGCTCTCTGGAGCCTTGAACCAAGTCTCAGTTACTGCACAGATATTGATGTTCTCCATTTTTAGGAGTGCCTCGAGAGAGTGCATTTTGAGGTTTAGACTTCTAGCATTGAGTAGCATTACCTTCAGATTTTGCATGCTTGTACCTGTTATGGTGGTGGTTTTGTCCTTTGAACTTTGCCTAAAATAGGCACTATAGGGGTGGCAAGAGCTTTAGCCAGTAACCTGAATCCCAGAGGCGACACTTTGGCAAAGCATCATGGTCTGTCAATCATGTCGTCCCAGACAGACAGATACTGGGTCCCCTTTGAATGACACCAGAAGCTTAGCCAATTGTTAAAGTCAATCATTTTGTCCTTATATTGTGGTATCTTTCTGGGCGAAGGCAGGATGCTACTCAGGGCTAGGGTCATACCTGCCTGGGTCACATGATCTGAGAGCTCTTCCATGTCTCTTTTCATGTAGTCCAGGGAGGTACGTCTCAAGTCATTCACTCCAACATGGATAATGACAGAGTCATATTTGTACTTGCTGTGGAGTGACTTGAGTGCATGCGTTATGTGGCGGATCCTGGCACCCGATAGGCAGCTGACTGTAATTTTCTCCTTGTTCAACCTGCTGAGATGGACATCAGTGTGTCAGACTATAGAGTCATCTATGACTAAAGTGTTAGGTACACTGTCTTACCTTAGGGGCTGTTGCTGGGTGGGACACACGTGTTTTGAACTATGTGACACTTTGGTTGTGATTGGTGTTTGTTTGCATTTCAGCTTCAGAGGTCCTTGTTGCTTGGGCAGGTTACAGTTAAGGGCCTCTGCATATGTGGATTTAGTGTTGCTATATGTGGGTGTTGGTGGTGTGGGTTTAGAAGGGCTATGTGTTGCTTGAGGTGTAGTGTGGGTGTTAACCTTCTCCTCTTGATTGTCTAGCACAATCTTGGGTGGAGAGAGCTTTGCTTCCATTTTGGCTATGTAAGTGCATTTCTCACAGGTTGTAGTGTTGGGTGGAAGGAGGAGAGGGTTGTCTGTGTACATGGGGCAATTGCTGCATTGCCCCAGTATGCCCAGATTCACCAGGTGGACAGGAGAAATCACCGGAAGATGACCCTTGGACATGCCTGGTTTGATGCTTTTTTTTTTTTTTTTTTGTAAAGTACAGGAGCTGTTTTCCCTTACCTTAGCAAGGTACTTTGCAATTATAGGCTGTTTAGTGCCTACTATTAATTTCTCCTTATTAACAGGGAGAGTTGAGTGCTTGTATCAGTTTAAGGCTTCCTAGTGCTTTCCAGCAGGTATTAGAGAAAGTGCTAGTCAAAGGGATGCTTAAAAGTAAGATGAAAAAAAAAATGCACACTGCAGTGTGCACTAGAGAAGGTAGACGTGAAAGTAGATAACTTAAGTTTTACCTGTTTAAAAAGTTAAGGTTTAGTGGAGAGTTACTATTTTTAAAACAGAAAGATGGGTTGAAAGGGGTGGTCACTTTTGTATTCTGGTACTATGGAATACAGTAGGATGGCCAATAAATTTAAATAGTTGAAGGGGAGGGGTTTTTGATTTAGTGATTACTCACACAAGCCAGTGAAAGTAGAGAGGAAATGAGATATATGGTTAGATTAACTTAAGAGGCATGCAGCTAGAAAGACAGTGGTATTTAACAAGACAACTATGACAGGGTGGCAGGGCGGGAAAAAAAATTCTGCCTGACTCAGAAGAGAGAGCTATGGTCTCTTTTGAAGTTTTAATATGCTGTTAAAGCAGAATGCAGGTAAAACACAAGGTAAAGAAAACAAACTACAGTATTTAAAATATACAAAATACAAAAAATAAAAGCAAACTAACCTTTCCTTCACAGCAGAGTGTAGCAGAGTCTGGATGAGCCTTTCTGGTAAAGCTCAGTTTGGGTAGGGACTGGGCTGAGCAGATGATGGTTGAGTCATCTGCGTATTGTATGAGTGTGCCATGTTTGGTGGCAGAGGCTAGATTATTGGTGAAAACAGAGAAGAGTAGGGGTTAAGGATGGATCCTTGGGGATCCCCTATAGAAACAGGTAGTTGGGGAGATATGTCATTCTGCCATACAACAGATTGTTGGTGGTCAGACAGCTAACTCTGAAACCAGTTGGTGACTGATTGAGAGAAGGATAGGTTATTGAGGACAGAGATGAGTTGTTTGTGTGGGACCATATAAAATGCTTTAGATAGGTCTAGGAAAGTAGCAGAGGAGAGATAGCCATTGTTTTTATGCTGAAGGATAGTGTTAGTAAAGGAGAGTAAGGCAGTGGTGGTGCTATGGTTTGGTCGGAAACCATGCTGAGTATTGGAAAGGAGGTTGTTTGTAAGGAGGTAGTCTGAGACCTGAGAGTGAATGCATCTCTCTAGTATTTTGGAGAGTGGAGAGAGAATAGTTATGGGGTGGTAATTGGTTAGTTCTGTGGAGGGGCCTCCTTTGTGGAGGGGGATTATATGTGATACTTTCCATAGTGTGGGAATGTAACTTTCTGACAGAGATTGGTTAATCAAGATGGATACTAGGTAGGCCAGAGCATCAGCTGCGATTTCTAGGTATTCACTTGGGAGGTTGCCTACTGCTAATTCCGTGGGCTTAAGTTTAGTTAAGAGTTTTTTTATGTTGGAGGTGGGTACAAGAGAAAAAGAAAAGGCAGTGGGAAGATTACTAGTTGAAGGTGTGGGTTGGAGGGGAGGGGGTTGTGTTGTTTAGCTAGTGATAGTATGGTTTGTGTGAAGTGTGTGTTAAATGAGATAGCAATATTTTAAGAGGAGTGAGGGATATTAGGAGGTGGGGTACTGACTTTACCTGGGTGGAGGATGGAGTTTATGACCAGTATTGTTTGGGGCTGTGTTGGGAGGAGTCTAGGGCAGCTAGTAGTATTGGAATTTGTCCTGTTTTATTAGCTTTTTGACTGTATTGCATACTTCTAAGAATTTCTGTCTAGTTGAGGAGGTTTTAGTTTTGCACCAGTGCTCCCAGGCTTTATCCCTGTTTTTCATTTCTGACTTAGTGGTTTTCTGTAGCTATGGGAGGGTTGTGCTTTGGTTCTGGAAAGTGTTATGGGAGCATGGTAATTAAGGATGCTCAGGAAGGTAGTATTAAAAAATTCAACTGCGTTATCAAGACTGAGGTACTTTAGAGGATGTCAGTTACATTCTTTGAGGGATGAGATGAATGTGAGTGGGTTAAAGTTTAGTTTTTTATGTATTTGATGGTAGATAACAGGTTTAGCTTTGCATAGGTATTTTTTGAGTAGAAATGTTGGGGAGTGATCACTGAGGTTATCTGATAAGCAGCCTGTTATATATGACAGGGGGCTCTTACTGACTAGTATCCAATCCCGGGTAGTGTGCTTGCTGGAGTTTTTATTCATCCTGGTTGATGACTGGACTAGTTGGGTGAAGCCATGTAGGTTTACATGATGGGTTGGGTGGTTGCCAGAACAGGATTGCCATTCAATATTGAAATCACCTAAAATTATAGTTTTTTTGGGGGAGATGGTGGGTAGACCAGCTGAGGAGGTTTTCTAGTGGAGGGATGTTTTTGGCCAGGTGGGAAGTAGCATCCAATTATGTTGATGGTTTTGTTTTGGTTTATTTTGAGGTTGGTATATATTATTTCTTCATTGCCTATTTGTGGAGCTGAAGATTTTAAGATCTGGATGTTTAGATGCTGTTTAAATATTATAGCTACACCGCCTCCTTTCTTGTTTAGCCGGTCTACTCTTAGTATGCCATAACCGGTAGGGAGGATTTGCTCACTGGTAATGTGAGGTTTTAGCCAGGTTTCTGTCAGGATGACTATATCTGAAGAGTAAAAGTCTATGGTGGCATGGAGTTCATGGACTTTGTTGGATATACTTCTGAATACAATGTCTGTTTGTCTTGCCAAATCACTCACACACGTGCACACACACACACACACACACACACACACACACACACACACACACACACACACACACACACATATGTGTGTGTATATATATATATATATATATGTGTGTGTGTGTGTGTGTGTGTGTGTGTGTGTGTGTGTGTGTGTGTGTGTGTATATATATATATATATATATATATATATATATATATATATATATATATATCTTTTAAGAATGCAATTAGCACAGCTTAACTAGTCTGAGATGGCTTGATTCCGACCTAGGGTGTTTGGTTTTCATCCAGCATTTGTGTCATGTGGTTATTGTTGTTTCATGGTTCCTCATATATTTTGTTTGTGCCCACACCTTGTTCTTCAGTTGGCTGGTTCAGTATCATAGTGGCAGTTTCCTAGGTTCTGTTTTGTCAAATGGATTTTTTTAAAGTCTTTCATCTCTGATTAAGCAGAAGTCTTTAATGAAGAGAGAGTTTATTTTTGCTATTGTCAGTCTTTTAAAACTGAGTATATGGTAATTTTGTTGCATGCTCATCTTTTCAGTTTTCTTTGTTTCAAGTCTTTTTTCTTACTTTTCCCTTTACTTTGCTTTTATATAAAATTCCATTATATTTTTATAATCACAGTTAAAAATATTCTATATTTATTCAATTCAAGTGCCTATAGAGCAGAATACAATGATGTTAAAATAAAATTTTGAAAACAATGAATGTTCCTAAGGATTTTTTCTTAATTTTAATGAAAAATCTCAACTAAAATCACAAAGAAAATACGGCTAGCAAATACAATTTCATTATCACTCCATAATTTCTAACATTGATAATGTGCAATATATTCTCAAAAATGTAAATTGATTCAGATAAGAGGGTAATGCTTTTTAGAGGGTTTCCAATTAAGTCAAAGGTTGGGTGTGAAAAAAGGTTTGTGATTATTTGAAATCAGTTAAAGAGAAGAGGTAGCTCAGGAATATTTAAACAAAGAGTTGACAACCGGAAGGATTTTACATCCTTTTGATTTCCCCCCTTTTTGAACTTTAGAGTGTCTCCTTTAAAAAAAAAGACCCTTGAGGAGTTTCAGCTTATACAACATTGGCCATTATCTGAAGGTAATTCTGGAAATAACAACACTGATTGAGAGGATACCAGGGTGCAGTATGCATCCTTGGATGAGGCAGTGAATATTATTCAAGTATTTAGCAATCCATGGTTGGTCAAGTTAGACAAAGATTTGCATTCAGGTTGATTCTGATTGGGAGAGCGATCAGCCCATATTAGGTATTAAGTTGCAGAGTTAGTTTTACATTAATAATGCCACATCTATAGTCTATGCGGTAACTTGTGCCTCCTTCTAAAAAATGAGCACAACTCTGCAGTGGAATATGGCAAAAGAGAGTAATGAGCGTATGTGCAGCTCATTACTTAAATGATTTGTTATTAGTGGATGATGGCAGGGAGGAAATTAAGGAAGGTATGAGGACATTTGTGCAGCTCTGTGCTGTGCATGGGACTCTGCTGTCATTGAGCAAGCAGGAGCCCCTAACTGATGTTCCTATGTTTTGGGGCTTGGAAGTAGATTCAGAGTCATAAATGTTTAGATTGCCCCTATTAAAGTGGATGACCTAAGAGATAAGGGGGAGGGGATGATTACTAAGGAAAAGGTTAGGGTTAAGGAAGTGATGGGAGTACTAGGATTTCTGAATTCTGCATGTAGAGTGAGTGGTCCAGGGAGGGCTTTTATAAGGTCTCTGGCCAAATTTCTTATTGGAGCAAGATTTAAATGCCATTGAATAGAGAGGTCAAGCAAATGAAAGAAGATATGTCAATTTGGTTGGTTTTTTTCCAGCAATTTAAGTAGCTTTCTGGCAATGGGAATGGTCATTTTGGTAGAATTGGATCTTTTTACTGATGCAGCAGGTGGGCTGAGAATGAGTACTTTCTTTAGAGGTAGGTGGTGTGTGGAAAGATGGCTGGAGGATTATCCTGAGGTGTGGAAAAGGGACATCACTTTTTTGAAACTGATGCCAATTTGAGCAGCTATAGCTGTGTGACATGAACATTTTTAGAACAAGAGGGTGGCTTTTCACTCTGATAACATAGCTGTGGTGCAGTTGAAAACAGCAAAGTCTAAGCTTGAGCAAGCATTGATAAATTTGTTTTGCACTGTTTGAAACAAATGGTTCCTTAACAGCTAAGCATATTCTGGGTCATTTTCAATATTCTGGCTGACAGTCTATTCCAGTTTCAACTCCACACAACTTGGTTGATGCCTAGAGTACAGGTGAATTGAATATTAGTGCCCAAGGTAGTATGGGTACTTGGATTACATGTGGCAAGTTTGCACAATTCACCAGGACTTTGTAAGGTGCAGCTATTAGAACCTCTAGGAGTTTTCTGGTGGAGATACCATAAATGTTTAGGCAGTGGTATGTTCATTTAATGACTAGGTACTTGGTTTGTAGGTAGAATGCAAGGGGAGTTGTTAGAATCATGACAGTACCCTTGTTGGCCATGGGGGCTGTGGCACAATTGTCAGGTTTTATGGATATTACAACAAATTGGTTTATTTTGAGGCCATTGAAAGAGTGGGCAAGAGTTTGGTCTATGAAGGTAGACCTGAGAATAGCATTGAGCAAGCATTTTTTGCCTTCATTATTGAAAGCCTTTCATTGAATTGCACATTGTTATACTGATTATGTGTTATAGGCAATACTATTAGTCTTTATGCATACCAAAGCTTATGTTATTGGTGGCATTATCAGTCATTATGCATGCTGGAGTTTACGTGTTAATGGCAACATTTCCCTCCTGCCTCACTACCTCTACATTTATAGTAATCGCAACCACACCCACAGCTCAACCTCACATCACCTCCACCAATCACAGCTCCTCGAGTTAGATCACATTACACCACACCCACTTGCTCCACCACAAAATACTCCCAACCACTCTCATTCCCACTAGGCATTATTACATCACTCCACACTACTTACCCATCCACATATAGTGCAACCCTATAATTCCTATCTAGACCTCCATCTAGAACCAACTTAAACTTTATAACCATAACTAACACACAACTAAGTCTAGTCTGTCTTCTCATAATTCTTTATAATTCCACAAGTTATCACTCTAGCAATAGCCCTAAACTTAGTAGCACAACACTATATTATGCACACTCATATACAGACACCGCACATTATAATAATATCTGCCCAAAATTGTTCAAGAGTTGCATAACAGACCAATTTAGAACTAAACACATATGCTCTAATTCCTGCTCCAAAAAAACACAATACTTTCTCACACTCATCACCAAACTCCAACATCTGTATCACCATTTTAATACCAGGCTCACCATAAGTGGGGACATCCACCCCAACCCAGGCCCAAATCCATCCTGTCCAACACAAACCGCTCCAACACAAATGTCAGAACATAACACGCCCACTATCTTCAGCCCTGGGCAAATCAACAACAACAGCACAACCAGCCATCTTTTAATGCTAAATATTAATATTAGAAGTATCAAAAAATAAAATACCTGAACTCCAGGCCACAATAGCACACTACTCCCCAAACATAGTTGCTTTAACAGAAATCTGGCTAAATGAAAACATAGCTAACTCAGAAGTTCTTCCCACCGGCTACAATATCATTAGACAATACCGACCACTTCGTAAAGAGGGTGGAAGTGTCTTACTGTACAAGTCCAACTTAACTGTACATCAATTACCAAACTCCTACCCTCCCCCAATAATTGGGACATACTTATCTCACAACTTCAACTTCACCCTAAAAAGGTCATCATCACAATTGTGATCTATATTCCACCTGATAATATACCTGTTAGCGTTGAAGACATCTTATCCTGGTGTTCTTACACATAGTCACAAGAAACCCTTATTCTGGGGGATTTCAACCTAGATTGGTTCACCTGTATATCAGAACGATCAAGTAATCTAATAAATCTCCATGGCTACCAGCAGCTAGTCGAAATTCCAACTAGATGTGATAAAAAATCTAAAAGGAAATCCATCCTTGACTAGGTTCAAACTAACAATCCCACATTGTACCCCCACACAGGCAGTCTCCCAGACACCTTAAGTGACCACAACATAATATACTTTATACGTAGTAGAACAAGCATATGCAAAGCCACTAAATATATCCACTAGAAACACAAAACAATTCTCTCCTGAGGTCCTCAACACTTTACTCTGTAACTGTGACTGGACCCCCCCTAAAAACCCTCCCACTTGACCAGGCTGTAGCATATTTCAACAAAACATTTCTACAACACCTGTTGCTCCATTGCGTAAAATCAAGGTTAAAACCTCTTCTAACCCCTGGCTCAGTAAAGAAACCAAACAAATCCTCAAGTCCAGAGACACTGCCTGGCTTAACTATCAAAAAGCAAAGAAACACAAAGCCTAAGTACCAAGAACTGCTCAACCATGCAAAAAAATGCATAAGGCTGGACAAAAAATCCTGCTACACAACACCTCATAAGAGTAACCCTGTGCTCTCCCAAGAAAAGGAATAAGAGACTTGCCTACCCTCCACTAGGAGACTATTAACCACCAGGGAACTAAGGTCCCATCTCAACCATCCAGCTGTAACAACACCTCATAAGAGTAACCCTGTGCTCTCCAAAGAAAAGGAATAAGAGACTTGCCTACCCTCCACTAGGAAACTATTAACCACCAGGGAACTAAGGACCCATCCCAACCATCCAGCTGTAACAACACCTCATAAGAGTAACCCTGTGCTCTCCCAAGAAAAGGAATAAGAGAGTATGTGTTATTCTTAATACTGGCGTTATAGCTAAATCATTAAACTGCTTAATCCCTGTTGTTGTTAATTGTAAACCTCTCAGCCTGATCACCCAGTAGCCACACCACCCCCTATATCCTCTAGTCTAAGGATAGTCCTTTTTATAATTTTTAGCTTTCTTATCCTATTCAAATATATTGTCTTTCTAGCCCTAGTCTAGCCTTCCCCATTTTTTTACCTCTGTTGTTTTTAACTTGATTGCCCACTAGGTGACACCCTCTTATCTATTCATAGTTCATAGTTTAGTACTAAGCTAGCTGCCCTTGTGAGCCATTTTAAGCCTAGCCAATTGTCCATTGTGAGACTCAAACCCTGCACATTGTGTTTGTAAGGCAAACACCTTAGCCATTAAGCCACCCTCCCAACCCTTCTTGTAGACCCCCATTCTTTGAAAAGCTTTCTTCTTTTTAAAACTGATTTTTAGCATTCTTACTATTGACCCTACCTATAACCTGCTCTGCTCCAATTTTCCACCTTCCACCTTTACATACTCATATCCTACTTCTTAATCTTTCTATACAGATCTCAAACCTACTTACCCCTGCAGGCAGTATTCCACAATCAGAATTCCACTGATTGTTCACCTTGACTGTCTCACTCAACTATCCCTTCCTCATCTAGTGTATTCCTAACATACATCTTATTACTTTCCTGTTCAATATTCCTTTCCCTTGCCTCTAATTCCCAGCCAGTACCATATCTCATTGCCTCCTCCTTTCAATACCCCCTCTTATTACTTATGGAACTTACACCCTTCTTCCCTACTCTAGTCCTGCCTTTTTCTTACCTGCTTCTACCTCCCTTTCCACTCCCCTCTCTACCTCATATCCTCCTAATATCTTATATATAATACCTGCCCCCCCGGCACCATCTTTACTAGTTAGGTTACCCCTTGGCTGCTGTGTGCTCCAGGCCCCTGTGCTCTGATCGTATGTAAGTGACTTTTTCTGTGTTTAATAGCTTGCAAACTTTTAATGTTATCAGCTTTTTTATTATCTGTGTACTTAATGAATGTGCTGTAGGATTTTATAATTACTACTATACTGTAGGAATTTCAAGCTACTACCAACCAGTAGTAGCGTTTGCATTGAATAGGTGTGATAGGACATTCCTGTATATCCAGAACCTATTGCTACGGGTTTTTCATGTTTTAATTAAATATCTAGCCTTGGAAATTTGTCCGCTAAAGGATACAATTGATTGATTGTCTAAGCCGTACAAAGTGCCTGCAAAACTTTGAGTGCGTGGATCTCTACTTAGATAATAGCAATGTTTTTAATCGCCTGCTCTCCCTCACTCGGATTCATAATAAGTGGCGGGAGTTTTTCACTCAATATTAAACTTATCAAATTCGTAGCTGTCTTGACCAGCGCCACTTAAAGGTAGTGGCGTTTTACCCTTTTAACCGTGATCTCAAACAAAAAGCATTATATGTACTACTGTTAACACGTGGTACTCCAGGTGGTAGATATATTATCCACTTGAGCCGACACAGCTATTTTCTATACCTCCCTCTACTTTTCACCAGTAAAATGCATTCATAAATGCTACTGTTAATACTCGGTGAACTAGAGGGTAGTCACACTCAACTTTAAACCGGCTTTCCTATAACCAATCTGCCCCCATTCACCACTAGTGTAAACACATTGAATGCGCTTCTGTTACCACGTGATGAACTAAGGGGAAGTCTTATTCTAATCACAGCCAGCAAAGCAATAATTTTAGTCTGCTTTCACTTTTATCATTAGAGAAACACACAATGCGCTTCCGTTAATTTACGATGAAGCAGGGGGCAGTCTTAATCTACAATAAAGCTTCCATTTAACTACAGGAATAACACATTAAATGCACTTCTGTTAATTTGTGGTTAATCAGAAGGAAGCGGAAGCCTAACCCTGCATAAATGACAGCATAGTTTATGTACCTATCTTAATCTATATAGAATTATAGTCGCACTCCTAACACAAAGAGCGGTTAAAGAGTAAGGTTGATTTTCTTCTTTTCCATTCTCTTAGTTTAACACTTGCACATAGCATTTACCCACTCATCTGGATAAATCCTTACACTACCTATGCCTCAGTAAGTCTACTTTAAGCAGACTATGTATCTCAACTCCACTTAACAGTAAATCGACGCTGAAGAAATAGGTCTATAGTGCCCTTTATTCACATATTTTTAGGAAGTGTCTGCCTCGAACACTAGGCAAATATTATCACAGGCCTTCAGCAAGCGACTGCATATCTGATTAACTACTCATTGCTATCTGAACCTAGCTAATAGCTAAATTAAGCCGTACTGATTTATTTGTTCTTCTCATGCTATTTATAGACTAAATGTGAACTTACTAAAGTAATGTTTTACATCAGCCTTTGTTCAAAATCATTTTACTTGTATTAGCAACAAAGTGTGTACTTTATATTCTACATTGCAGCTGTTTGTTTTTGGTCTGTCGTATTTAATGGTCTCCTTCTAACTGTGCTCTTCACACAGAGAGGTACCAAAACGTTATTGCCTGTACCAGTGCTTCATTTTTTCCATGGCAATTGTGAAATGTTGGATGATAATTGATTGTAGCAAGATGCTATCTTATCTTTTCTAAATCCAGTGAAATTAATTGATTGCTTCTAAATGATTTATTAAGTATTTTGCCTAACAGTTTTGCCGTGTGCCAACTAATACATTTTTTTGTCTCTCTTTTTCTACTCTTCCTTTCTCTCCTGCTCCTGTTTTGTTACATATCTGCTTTCACCTCTCCAGCTTGCCTACCCTCCACTAGGAGACTATTAACCACCAGGGAACTAAGGACCCATCCCAACCATCCAGCTGTAACAACACCTCATAAGAGTAACCCTGTGCTCTCCCAAGAAAAGGAATAAGATAGTATGTGTTATTCTTAATACTGGCTTTATAGCTAAATCATTAAACTGCTTAATCCTTGTTGTTGTTAATTGTAAGCCTCTCAGCCTGATCACCCAGTAGCCACACCACCCCGCTATATCCTCTAGTCTAAGGATAGTCCTTCTTATAATTTTTAGCTTTCTTATCCTATTCAAATATATTGTCTTTCTAGCCCTATTCTAGCCTTCCCCATTTTTTTACCTCTGCTGTTTTTAACCTGATTGCCCACTAGGTGACACCCTCTTATCTATTCATAGTTTATAGTTCATAGTTTAGTACTAAGCTAGCTGCCCTTGTGAGCCATTTTAAGCCTAGCCAATTGTCCATTGTGAGACTCAAACCCTGCACCTTGTGTTTGTAAGGCAAACACCTTAGCCATTAAGCCACCCTCCCAACCCTTCTTGTAGACCCTCATTCTTTGAAAAGCTTTCTTCTTTTTAAAACTGATTTTTAGCATTCTTACTATTGACCCTACCTATAACCTGCTCTGCTCCAATTTCCCACCTTCCACCTTTACATACTCATATACCACTTCTTAATCTTTCTATACAGATCTCAAACTTACTTACCCCTGCACGCAGTATTCCACAATCAGAATTCTACTGATTGTTCACCTTGACTGTCTCACTCAACTATCCCTTCCTCATCTAGTGTATTCCTAACATACATCTTAGTACTTTCCTGTTCAATATTCCTTTCCCTTGCCTCTACTTCCCAGCCAGTACCATATCTCATTGCCTCCTCCTTTCAATACCCCCTCTTATTACTTACGGAACTTAGACCCTTCTTCCCTACTCTAGTCCCGCCTTTTTCTTACCTGCTTCTACCAGTACCTGACCCCCCGGAACCATCTTTACTAGTTAGGCTACCCCTTGGCTGCTGTGTGCTCCAGGCCCCTGTGCTCTGATCATATGTAAGTGACTTTTTCTGTCTTTAATAGCTTGCAAACTTTTAATGTTATCAGCTTTTTTTATTATCTGTGTACTTAATGAATGTGCTGTAGGATTTTATAATTACTACTATACTGTAGGAATATCACGCTACTACCAACCAGTAGTAGCGTTTGCATTGAATAGGTGTGATAGGACATTCCTGTATACCCAGAACCAATTCCTACGGGTTTTTCATGTTTTAATTAAATATCTAGCCTTGGAAATTTGTACGCTAAAGGATACGATTGATTGATTGTCTAAGCCGTACAAAGTGCCTGCAAAACTTTGAGTGTGTGGATCTCTACTTAGATAATAGCAAGGTTTTTAATCGCCTGCTCTCCCTCACTCGGATTCATAAATAGTGGCGGGAGCTTTTCACTCGATATTAAACTTATCAAATTCGTAGCTGTCTTGGCCAGCGCCACTTAAAGGTAGTGGCATTTTACCCTTTTAACCGTGATCTCAAACAAAAAGCATTATATGTACTACTGTTAACACGTGGTACTCCAGGTGGTAGATATATTATCCACTTGAGCCGACACAGCTATTTTCTATACCTCCCTCTACTTTTCACCTTTAAAATGCTTTCATAAATGCTACTGTTAATATGCGGTGAACTAGAGAGTAGTCACACTCAACTTTAAACTGGCTTTCCTATAACCAATCTGCCCCCATTCACCACTAGTGTAAACGCATTAAATGCGCTTCTGTTACCACGTGATGAACTAAGGGGAAGTCATATTCTATATCACAGCCAGCATAGCAATACTTTTAGTCTGCTTTCACTTTTATCATTAGAGAAACACACAATGCGCTTCCGTTAATTTGCGATGAAGCAGGGGGTAGTCTTACTCTACAATAAAGCTTCCATTTAACTACAGGAATAACACATTAAATGCACTTCTGTTAATTTGTGGTTAACCAGAAGGAAGCGGAAGCCTAACCCTGCATAAACGACAGCATAGTTTATGTACCTATCTTAATCTATATAGAATTATAGTCGCACTCCTAACACAAAGAGCGGTTAAAGAGTAAGGTTGATTTTCTTCTTTTCCATTCTCTTAGTTTAACACTTGCGCATAGCATTTACCCACTCATCTGGATAAATCCTTACACTACCTATGCCTCAGTAAGTCTACTTTAAGCAGACTACGTATCTCAACTCCACTTAACAGTAAATCGACGCTGAAGAAATAGGTCTATAGTGCCCTTTTTTCACATATTTTTGGAAGTGTCTGCCTCGAACACTAGGCAAATATTATTATCACAGGCCTTCAGCAAGCAGCTGCATATCTGATTAACTACTCATTGCTATCTCAACCTAGCTAATAGCTAAATTAAGCCGCACTGATTTATTTGTTCTTCTCATGCAATTTTAGACTAAATGTGAACTTACTAAAGTAATGTTTTACATGAGCCTTTGTTCAAAATCATTTTACTTGTATTAGCAACAGAGTGTGTACTTTATATTCTACATTGCAGCTGTTTGTTTTTGGTCTGTCGTATTTAATGGTCTGCTTCTAACTGTGCTCTTCACACAGAGAGGTACCAAAACGTTATTGCCTGTACCAGTGCTTCATTTTTTTCCATGGCAATTGTGAAATGTTGGATGATAATTGATTGTAGCAAGATGCTATCTTATCTTTTCTAAATCCAGTGAAATTAATTGATTGCTTCTAAGTGATTTATTAAGTATTTTGCCTAACAGTTTTGCCGTGTGCCAACTAATACATTTTTTTTGTCTCTTTTTTTCTACTCTTCCTTTCTCTCCTGCTCCTGTTTCGTTACATATCTGCTTTCACCTCTCCAGCTTGCCTACCCCCCACTAGGAGACTATTAACCACCAGAGAACTAAGGACCCATCCCAACCATCCAGCTGTAACAACACCTCATAAGAGTAACCCTGTACTCTCCCAAGAAAAGGAATAAGAGAGTATGTGTTATTCTTAATACTGGCTTTATAGCTAAATCATTAAACTGCTTAATCCTTGTTGTTGTTAATTGTAAGCCTCTCAGCCTGATCACCCAGTAGCTACACCATCCCCTATATCCTCTAATCTAAGGATAGTCCTTCTTATAATTTTTAGCTTTCTTATCCTATTCAAATAGATTGTCTTTCTAGCCCTAGTCTAGCCTTCCCCATTTTTTTACCTCTGCTGTTTTTAACCTGATTGCCCACTAGGTGGCACCCACTTATCTATTCATAGTTCATAGTTCATTGTTCATAGTTCATAGTTTAGTACTAAGCTAGCTGCCTTTGTGAGCCATTTTAAGGCAAACACCTTAGCCATTAAGCCACCCTCCCAACCCTTCTTGTAGCCCCCCATTCTTTGAAAAGCTTTCCTCTTTTTAAAACTGATTTTTAGCATTCTTACTATTGACTCTACCTATAACCTGCTCTGCTCCAATTTCCCACCTTCCACCTTTACATACTCATATACTACTTCTTAATCTTTCTATACAGATCTCAAACCTACTTACCCCTGCAGGCAGTATTCCACATTCAGATTTCTACTGATTGTTCACCTTCCTACGGGCTCACTCCGCTCCCCTCCTTACCCCCAATTCCCACCCACCCCCAGGGGTCCTACACTTGTTTTCACTAACCACACCCCCATCTTCTCTGTACCAATCAACTACCACACCTTATTACCACTCCCCACCCGATTTACGTACTTACCTCTCCTAACCTTATCATAGATCCTCCCTATCCTTACAGTTTCAACTTACCAGCTGCTACTACTACACACCCCTATCTATTTAACATCTGATACAAAGATCATGGTCAAAGTTTCCTATCTTAATCAATTAAAACACATAGCCTTTGTCTCTCTCCCCTACCTCCTCTAATAATTACCTACATATTAACCTCCTATGAACAACCATTACACCCAAACCTTCTATTCCCCTCTAAATCCACTTCCACACCACTACTAGCTATCTACCAACACAACTATTACACCACAACTAGTCCCTGCTACCTGCAAGCCAAATATCATAGAGTAACCCATATAAAATATAGTAACCTACATACAAGAAAAATATTTTTTTATTTCTCTAAATTTAACAACCCCACATATAAAACATTCCACCTAGCCCTGCTAGATGGAGACATTCATCCTAACCCCGGCCCAAACAATATTCCCAACACTGTACCAAGCAACTCTTACATAACTAATACACATACTCCTAATAAACCTCCAAACTCCCTTTCTATAGCACATCTTAACATTCGAAGCATTAAAAACAAGATTGCCCATCTTCATGCCCTATTAGAATTCTACCAATTTGACATCCTATGTTTATCTGAAACATGGCTAAAACCCTCCATTAATGATAATGAAGTCACCCCACCTGCCTACAATATCCTTAGATTAGACCGTATTATCAAAAAGGGAGGGGGTGTAGCAGTCCTTTATAAAAACAATCTACAAGTTACCACTTCAAGTATAAATCTACCTATATTTAATAACGCTGAAATACTTGTCACCAAACTTCAAATCAACAAATTCAAATCCATTAACATTGCTTGTATCTACCTTCCCCCTGGAAATAACATTAATACCCTTGAATGCATTCTAAACTGGCTATCACTCAATCTTCCACAAGAAACTATAGTACTTGGAGACTTTAACATTGACTGGAAGTCCTGTAGTACCCCTCATCCCACCACCCATATTAATCTTTATGGCTTCTCACAAGTCATCACCTCCACTACAAGAATTAATAAAACCAACAACAAGGAAAACACATTAGATTGGATCCTTACAAACTCTCCACATCTCACATACAAAGCAGGAACCCTCCCTGATGATCTGAGTGACCACTCATTTACATATATCATCAGACACAAAACTAGCATACCTAACCCAAATACCTATCGGACAATTCTTCAACCCAGCTAGAACTCAAACACTGCAATTGGCAACCACTAAAAATACTCCCTCTAGATAAAGCAGTTGACTACTTTAATTTTAAATTCTTAGCCATCCTTGACCAGCATGCCCCAGTACGCTCTATTAGAAATAAAGCTAAAATTGCCCCTTGGCTCACCATAGCTACCAAACAGAAAATTCTCCTTAGAAACAAATCATGGGCAAAATGGCACACTACCAGGAATCTTACAGACCACCAAACCTTTGGACAACTTAGAAATACTACTAAAAAAGCTATACTATTAGGTAAACAAAACTTTTACATCCAACTACAACAAACTAACCAAAGGAACCCACAAAAATTCTGGTCCAGCATCAACAAACTCCTACACCCAGGCCAGTCTACTACTCCTAGCCCACAATACTCTAGCCAGGAAAATCCAACACAAACTGCCAATGCCTTTAATTCTTTCTTTACAGATGCCATTCAAACACTAGCTAAGCAATTATCTCCAAGTTCCCCTAATCTAAACACCTCACCAACTTACCCGATTCCATCATTTCAGCTAAAACCTGTTCCTACTTCCCTCATTTGCTCTCTTCTAGAAAAACTAAAACCTACTACCCCCTCTGCTGACCATCTACCTGCAGAATACCTGCAAAAAGCAGCCAAAGCCATAGCATTCCCCATTTCCATACTAATAAACAGAACTATAACCGAAGGATATATCCCATCTATCTGGAAAATCTCACATATCATCCCCCTTCATAAAGGCGGAAACTCCGTTGACATTTCAAACTATAGACCAATAGCTCTACTCTCTCCACTAGCAAAAATTATGGAAAAATGTGTCCATAAGCAACTACTCACCCATCTTACCGAAAATAACCTACTTGCCAACTGTCAACATGAGTTTAGACCTAACCACAGTACCACCACAGCTCTACTCTCCTTCACAGACTGTATAAATTCAAACCGTAATAATAATACTCTTCCCTCATCTGTCTTCATTGATTTATCTAAGGCATTTGACATGGTTAACCACCAGCTCCTTATAGAAATACTTAAATCTCTTTCTCTTGATACACTAGCCTTAAAATGGTTCAAATCCTACTTAGATAATAGGCAACAGGCAGTACTATGGGAAAACAATCTATCTTCTCACCTCCCCATTTCCCTTGGTGTTCCCCAGGGCTCCATATTAGGCCCACTGTTATTTTCCATTTTCATTAACGACCTCCATAAAGCAATTCCACATGCAACCTGCATTCAATATGCAGACGACTCCACCATTATTTGCTCAGCTAAAACTCCTACCGAGCTACAGTCCCTGACACAAAAAGCATTTAATACAGTTGAGCAATGGTTTTTAAACCGTTGCCTCCTACTTAACCCTAAAAAAACTAAACTTCTACTCTTTGCTCCTACTCGCAGGTCAACCCCTCTTCACTTCACTCTTATATCCAAGAACGGGACTCTTATATCTCCTGACCTAACCACTAAACTTCTTGGAATAACCATAGATAATAACCTAAACTTCAATACTCATACTAACATCACTATAAAAACAGTAAATAAGAAACTGGGATCCCTTTACAGAATCAGACCCTTTCTTACTCCTTCAGCCAAAACCACTAAGGCTAGAACTCATTTAATCTCTACCCTACTCTATGCTTCACCCATATTTACCAATGTCTCAAAAAACAACCTCAACAGACTTGCTACCCCCTATCATAGTATTGCTAGATTTGCCACAGGTTCTCCTTTTAGAACACATCATTGTAACAACCTAAAACAATTAGGATGGCTAGAGTTCCAAAACCACATACTATTTCACCAACTTGCTATTATCCATAAGCTCCTGTATTACCCCACCTGTATACCTATACTGACTACTCTCATAACCCCCTACAACAATCTTAAGAATTTACGCTCTTCTAATAAGTTACTTATTACTACCAGCAAATCCAACAACTCAGCTGGAGATTCGTTGTTCTCTAACTCTGTAGGCAAACATTGGAACATACTTCCCTCTGAACTCCAATCTCTGTCCTCTATAACACTTTTTAAACAGAAACTAAAACAATTTCTCAGTACTCATTGGCTATGCCCTTGTACTAACCCTGACTAACTTTTTGTCTATTTCCTATGTGTTATCTGCTTCTAATATGAGTATGTTCTATCTACTGACATCCTCTTGCTGTTTCCTATAAATCTTGTATTTCACTGTATCACTTGGTACAATTGTATAAGTAAACAACTTTATTATGCTATTTTATTCTGCTTGCACAAGTACACAACTATTTTGTTTTATATTTTTGTTTTTTCATATCTCCTCATCATGAGCCATGTACTCTTGTAATGACAACTGCATCAAGTCTGTATGGCTGAAACTGTTTAGAACTTTTTAACTACTATTATACTTCTCTGAATTGTGACAACTTTTACTGTATATATTGTGTTAGTGTTGGAGCTTTTCTCCTTGGGCCTTTACTGAAAATGGATTTGTATTCCAGTTAGACCAGCCCAGTCAACAAATGTAAAATAAAATAAAATAAATAAAATAAAATAAAATAAATTACAAACTAAATATCAACACAACCTCCCCAAAAGTTGGAAAACTGTAAACCAGCTACTAAAATCCACCCGAAAGGCTACCCCCAAACCAACCACCCCTGACACTAAAGATCCCATTGAAACACAATTCAACTTCCACTTTGTGAACTCAATTCTATCCTTAGTATCACAGGACGGTTCCAACCTCACTATCTCCCTCAACACAGATAAGACTAATACAAGCTTTACCCTCAAAACAGTTTCCACCACTTCAATCAAAAGCATGCTCTCCAAACTAAAAACCTCATCAACAGCAGCTGACCTAGTCCCCAGCTATTTCTTGAAACTCACAGCAGATGCTATTGCTATCCCAATCTCCACTCTCATAAACAGATCAAGTGTTGAAAACTATGGGCCCAAACTCTGGAAAATATCCTATGTTACACCCATACATAAAGGTGGGATCTCCACTGAACTTAATAACTACAGACCCATTCCTTTACTCTCCCCCTGGCCAAAATCCTAGAAAAATGCATCCATACCCAGGTGCTAAAATATCTCCTAGACAGCAACATCCTGTCACCTACTCGACATGGTTTCAGACCTGCCCATAGTACCACTACAGCCCTCCTCTGCTTCACAGACACAGTAAACCATCTCAAAAACAAAGGCCTGCAGGTGTCAACTCTTTTTTTGGATATGTCCAAAGCATTTGACACACTGTTGTACCAAATCCTGCTAAACAAACTAAACCAATATCACCTATCAAATTCCACTCTTACCTGGTTCAAAAGTTACTTAACTGACAAGTACCAAGCTGTGAAATTGGAAATTTCCCTCGCTTCTCAGCTGCCCATAACTATAGTAGTCCCACAGGGTTCTATCTTAGGACCACTACTATTCACAGTCTTCACAAATGACCTCCTTATCTCCACACAGCATGCATCTATCATTCAGTATGCAGATGATACTACATTAATCTGTGCTGCACAAAACATTCCCACCCTCCTGCAAACAATTCAACTAGCATTCTCTGACGTTGAAAACTACATTACCAAAGCCCAACTTATCCTCAAGCCAAAGAAAATTCAGCTTATGATTATACCCAGTTCTAACAAAAACAGTGATAATAGTGAATTCACTATCTACTCCACAAATGCTACTCCAATCGCTCCAGTGGCACAGGCTAGGCCATTGGGAATAACCATAGACTCCCACCTATAATTTGATAGTCATCTCAACTTAACTATTAAAAAATACATGCCAAACTGGGATCACTTTACCGTATCAAGCCATTTCTTACCAACAACACAAGATCAGCCATTGCTCGCTCCCAACTTCTATCCACCCTACTCTATGTATCTCCCATTCTGACTAATCTCAACAAAACTGAACTAAGCAAAATGGAAGCCTGCTATAAAATAATTGCCTGCTTTGCTGCAAATTGCTTATATAGAACGCATCACTGTACTGCTTTAAGACAGCTCCACTTGCTGGAACTGCCCAACCTCCTAACCTACAATCAGCTCTGTCATTCTATCTATTACCTCCCCAATAAGTGTCCTGCCCTCAAAAACCTAGTACAACATCACTCAGCCAAAAGGCCTCTTAGATCATCAAGCAAACTACTACTAGAAGTCATCAACAGCTACAAAAGCTTTGGAGACACACTATATAGTAGGTCAGTGGCTACAAAATGGAACTTTCTCCCCACTAGCATACAAAATACATCATCCAAAGCCTCCTTTAAAAACCTCATTAGGCAACATCTCAAGCAAAGTTGGCAGTGCCATGACTGCTCCCCAGGCTAGTGAAAGCGGATAAGGTACACATACTAAACCTAGAGTACTTGATAATAGTTTTATCTCTTACTCACAAACACTGGCTAATGTACTATGTATGTACTGTACCTGTGTACTATGTATGTATTCTACCTATGTTCCAAATTTCAGCTATACACAACAAATCTATTAATTACCTTTATTTTTAAATTAATATTTTGTTTGTTCTCTCGACTGTAACTGTTGATGTGCTGCATACCACTGTAAAAACATGAGTTATAATTTGCGTGTATACTGATCATGTCTAAATATCTAAATGTATCTGTAATTTTTCTATGTGGAGCTTTTCTTCCCAGGCCTCTGCTGAAAAAGGGCCTTTTTGGCTCAGTCAGACACCCCTGGTTAACAAATGTAAAATAAAAAATAAATAAAATAAAAATAATCATTATCAGTCTTTATGTATGTCACAGCTTTTTGGTTGAGTGAATTGTTGGAGGATTTAAGATGACAGGATGTGAGTAACACGTGAACATGAGTGTTTGTGTAGTTAAGGAGATCTAAGACAGATCAAGAGGGCAAAGGCAGGAAAGTGGGACTGCCCAGGAGTCTGGTGGCTTGGAGGACAGCATAGTGTGAGGTCCAGCAGGAGGATGCAAGCAGTTTGGTCTTCCATGATCATTTGGGCAAACCAATAGAGGTGTCCTTTTTTGTTTACCTGATTATGAGGGCCCTGCAGAGTTGAAGCATAAAAGGTGATAATTATGCTAGGCATTCATTCAGAATAAATAAGGTATCAGACATGGCAGCTGAAGTAAGTTCTGTGTTCTCATAAAGTGGGTGGGTACTCGAACACATTTTTGGGCTATATTACGTAAAGTTGGGTTTTTATGTTGCTGTTGCCAAAATTATCATTGTTTCTTTTGCAGGTATGAAGAAAGCATTCATTGTAGGACATTTCTTTGTGAACAAGGCAGCTTGTACAGTGGAGGTAAAATTAGGAGGTTGAAATTTAGACCTGGATCTGTCAATTTTGGAAGTGCAGTGGCTTGGTCAAAGAAGTTTACATTGGTTTCAGTATACCAGTCTGCTTTGTTTGCTCATTCATTTGAGAGGGAACAATCTAGGCATAGTACCAAAACCCACCCCTGAAGTAAGCATCCATTCTAGGTCCACCTGTAAAGTATCAAAATCCACCCTGAAGTGAGCATCCATTCCCATCCACCCGCATCACTTCTTTTCACAATGTATCTCTGCAATTCATAAGAAGTATACTAAGCTATCGAAACTCTGTACCACTTTGTACTCTCCTGAAAATTTTCAATGATTTCATATGATTTATCTGGCAGTAAGTGCTAAGAATTATGGCTATGAGTTGTTAAAGAGCTACAATCTATAGTCAAGTGTTTTGATTCCTTCTTTGCTGTGTGACTGATCAAATCACTTAAAACAAACAGTGCTTAGGGGCAACTGGGAATTTGGTTAGTATCTTCAACAGCCTTCTTGACTGTATGCCTAGTAACTACCAAGGAACCTACTGACCTTTTCAGTAAACTTATATCCTATGAAAATCATATAATAACTAATAATGATTAAAGTATTCAAAAACATGAATTATTGCCATATGAACCCCATCACAGTGACAATTTGCAGATGATTTGTACAATCAAGAAGCTAAGCAGGATTTTTTTCCCAAAGTGCTTTAACTCATTTACAACACAATTACTTAACAGTATAGTAACGAAAAAAACAAACTATATACAATGTCCGTAATAACTAAAAAAATATATACACATAGGAGGACACTTAATATTTCTCTAACAGATTATATAATTTTGTCCAAACAATTAAGTGACGAGTTGTGTTGTTAGTCCTTGCTTTTATAGTAGCAATATCATTCTTGCAAATGTATTTCACAAGATGAATAAACTCAACTTTAAAGACAGGAGTAGATTGTGATTTCCAGTTTTTTGTAACCATTTTTCTTGCTGTAGAGAGGATAGACCATAGTAAAAATGTTTGGGTTTTAAGAATGACTTCAGGAACAGGAACATTGAAAAGGATAAGAGAGTCAGAAATTATACAGTTTTCATTCCATAGAGCTTTACAAAGATATTTAGAGTCTAACCAAAATGGGGACATTATTTTGCAATTAACAACCATACGCATCCAGTCAGCATCAGCGTGTCTACATCTCCAGCATTTCATTTAATTTCATCTTTCTTGCATATTATTGCAAGTCTATGTGGGGTGAAAAAACATCTACGGAAACATTTTTCTTATGTATACATGCCAGAACTGGGAAGATGTGGATTCCTTCACCGACTGTAAACAAAGTTTTTTTATCTTTTTCTAAGAATACTTGTCTATTAACTTCACTTGAATAATTCCAAAAAGAAAAATCTGTTTTGCTAAAATCATTTCTGAGAATTTTATAAACAACAGATATGTCTGAAGTGTTATTGGGTGAACTATTAATAACTGCTGAGATAAAATCCAACATTTTTAAGTTACTCTTATTGTATGCCTCTAATGAGGGTGCAAGCTTAGTATATATAAAATCCTTACAAGTTTGGAAGTCCAGCCAGTTGCAATTTTGCAAACTATATCTGCTGATCAAATAGTCTGCAGAACTTATTTTATTAGCTGAGGGAAATCGATTCCAATATAATAGGTCACCCTTCTTAAATTCTAACATTTTCTGAGTATCAAAAGATATCAAACCTTCATTTGTGTAAGCAATGAGAAACATAATTACTAATAAATTCTTAATTAATTGATTAGAAAACATAAGCTTTTTAAACATTTAGTTTATAAGACGTGTGAGAACAAGTTTTGACCTTTCACTTTGAATGTATATTTTTACAATTCATATAAAGATGTTTGTATGTATTTGCGTATATGCTTCAGGCATTGTCCTATTACTATTTAGAAGTAAGGTTTCATGTACTGATTTCCAATATGATGTATAAGAAGTATTATTCCAAAGCAGGAATTTTTAAAATTTATTATAAACTACTAAAGAAACTTGATAGTGCATGCCTCAGCCATTAGATGTAGACTTTGGTTACAACTGAAATAATAATAATACAAATGAATAAATGAATATTCATTCAGTATTAAATAATCTAATTATTGTTCACAAATATTATTTTATTAAAGTAAAAGTAGCTTAACATTATTTATCAATAAAACACCTTTTCCTAATTAACAAATACAACTTTCCTATTTTAATAAGTTAAAATTGAAATTATAATACTATAAATAGACATAAACTGCTTCTATCCGGTTATTACTTTCCTGTTATTTCTTGGAATGAAAATGTTTAATAATAAGGTTAATCATCTCCAACTGCAAACATGTACATTAAGTAAATATGCCACTATAAATATTCTTGTTTAAAATCTGACTGTTAATACACACTGCACTATTTTTGAGATAGTAACTATATGACAATAATGATCTTGTTTTTTAAACAGAAGAGAATTAGATTAGATTTCTCTTAAATAGCATCAGTTTTCTAGTTGTCCTGTTTTAATGGACTCTTCAAAGAAGTAATACTTCCATCAATATAGGCCATATTAGAAACTAAATTATTGTTTTGAAAAAGATATTGGTGCAGATACCATGTGTGTGATGTGGCATGACACACACAATATCACACAGTTTCGTGTTCAATAAGCAGCTCTACATGCTATGTAGAGCCGAGCAAACACGGTAAACATCTTGGCATGGTAATTACAGCATAAGCAGCTGAACTGTATGGTAATCAACCAGTCCAAGATGGAGGAGCTAATCAACAAGCTATAAAGCAACAATGTAGCCTCAGTACTGGTTTTCTCTACAAATTCCAAAACCTACTGGAATACAGCCACTGAAACTAGTATATATGGAAAGAATGTTAGGGGCTGTTCATTTATTCATGTGTATGTGCAGCAGGCTCATGAGTATGCTGCTGCTGCTAATAGACAGTGGCCAATACCCCATTTAACTTTTCATAATCTGTATGGGGTGGAAATTATAGAGTGCTACAGGGCGGATACAGACACACTACAGGAACTCTTCAACCTCTGTCGTACTCAACTGAGAGCAAGGGCAAACTGAGGAGAACCAATACCATTGGAGACTAAGGTATGTGTAGCACTTAGAATATTAGCTTCAGGAACCTTCCAGAGATGAGCAGGGGACATGCCAAGGTGTCACAGGCATCAGCATCTAGAATCCTTCTTAAATTCCTGAATGCTATGCTGCAACATGCCAGTGAGTACATATATTTTCCCTGTATATCTGAGGATAGAAACAGAACTATCCAGGAGTTCTACCCTGTAGCACACTACCCTGAAGTCCTGGGTGCCATAGACTGCATACATGTAGAAATCAAAGCACCATCTGGAGAACAGAAAAGTGTACATAAATAAAAATAGCTACCTGTCCATTAACTGCCAGGTTGTGTGTAACGCTAAGGGAGTCATCCTAAATGTGTGTGCTGGCAACCCAGGTAGTTACCACGACTCACATATCTTGCACAACTCTCAACTGTATGAGATGTTTACTGGGGGGGTAAAAGTAGCATCATTTACTGGGGGATGCAGGTTATGCACTAGAACTATGGATGATGACGTCCATCAGAAATGCACAAACACCTACTAAAAAATGCTATAATGAGGCACACACGCAAACAAGAAATATTATAGTGCATGTGTTTGGGCTGCTGAAGTCGTGGTTTTGGTACCTATATACATCTGGGGGAGCAGTGCAGTACAATCCCTATACATGTGCTGAAATATTCACCATCTGTGCCATGCACCACAACATTATCCTGAGAAAAGATTCAGCAGAAACAGTAAGGGGAAGAGCCAAGTATTGCACCAGCACTGGTAAGGTCACCACAGCCACACTCAGGTGTGGAGTCAGAGGAGGAGCCAGCAGCCAATGTGGGTGTAGGCAGACATAGATGTGCACAATATGGCCTCAAACTGGCTAAGGGGCAACATATAACACACACAATCACCACCTAAGTGGCTAAACTCACAACCTTTACTTACCCATGTAATGGCTGTATACTGTTAGCATCAGACAGAGTCAGCCCTGAAATAAGACTCTTGCAACTACTGGATTTCCAATGTAAGTGTTTCACCTGGAATAGAAAAATAATAATACAAATACAAATAATAAGAATACAAATGAATGGCATATCTTTGCATGCTGTTACTTGGTAATTTAAGCAAGTATAAGGTGGGTGATTTTTCCACCAATTACATCAAGATGTGACAGCAGTGACTTCCATAAATACATGTGCCCTCTGTCAACTAATAGGCCTTATGTCTAAAATGTACAGATTTTCACCAAATGTCCCCAGTTTGGCCTCATATGTTTGTAATAGCAAATCATTAAAGAGTGAAGTTAGAAAATAATGGCACACATTTCAGTTTCAGACTTCATATCCCTCAGAGCAAACATAAAAATAGTATGCAAAACCTGTTATTCCATGAACGGTTTAATTTTGTAAGACCACATTGTTTAAAAACTTTCCTGTTGGTGGGCCTTTGCCACACTTTTATTAATGCTTGGTCCAGCTTTGTTGGTGCAAGGGTTTGGGAGGGATGTAAATATTACAAAAACCTGTAAGAAAGCAGTACAATTTGCAAAACAGCATCACAAAAACAGATATACTAAACACTGTCAGCAATGCACCTTGAGCATTAGACAAAATACTTATGTATCGCTGAATCCAAAAGACAGAAAACAAGGTGACGGCACAGTTATCATCATTTGCACAGAACGTTGTGTATGTGTGTGGGGTGGCATAGGTTGGGCCAGGAGGCCTAGGCTGACACAAAAGGTAGTAAGTGTGTGTAATTAAGAAAGCGAAACAGGCAGACATTTGTATAAAGTGTCAAGGGGCCAATGAAACAGAATAAGATTTAAGCCTGACAACTGACTCATGTGACTGTTGTGTGTGTGTGTGTGTGTGTGGGGGGGGGCACTCCAGGTGAAATTGGTGTGTGAGTGTCTGCAAGAGCACAGCCATTCTCTGTGCTATTGCTACATCCTGGCATTTTGTACAGGTGTGAGCCATCCATGGTAGAGGTGACAGCTCATCATTATCATCCCTGACTTCAAGAACAGCCTCTGCCAGGAGTTGCACTGGCACATCCACACCCATGGTCAGATGCACTGCTGCTACCTGAATGTGACTGATATCTACTCGATGAGCTCTCCACACTTGTATGCCCAGGACCATGACCCCATGGTCTGCCATTTCTATCTGTGCACACCTCAACCACTGACAGAGCAGTGGAAGCAGTGCCACTATGGGAGCATGATTGGCCACTGCCATATTGGCTAACATCAGATGATGTGGCTGACCTACACCTACGTGGATGCTGTCCCCCTCCCAGTAGGCAGACATTCCATCACAGACACTGCCTCATTCCAACGTGTCATTCATCCTATCCATTGAATTGGAAACACAATGGAGGCAGTCACGCATGTCAGACAGTGCCACATCTACAACCCTAAGCATTTCCTTGGAAGTCCTATTGGTATGGCCTCTGCCTCCATGATGGCCTAAACATACATCAAGTGGCACAGAAGACACACCAGGATCATGTGCAGGATGGACAGCAGGCCTCCTCTGAGCAGTTCTGACAATCCTCCTGTGTGGTACCTCATCCACACTTTGTTATGGCCAGAGTCAACAGGCACTCAAGCTACAATAATCACACTATCCTGATCATGTGTGTTACCCTCCACATATCAAATATCTAAGGGGTCACTGGAATGCATTTGCATAGGCCTCCTGACTGTGTTCGATGGAATTACAGAGGATGGCTGAGTGTCACCCTTAGTGTCAGATTCAACCTATGCAGCACCCCCAACTGTGCTTCTTTTTGGCCACCATCATCCTCAGAGTCTGTTGATACTCTGACATCAGGTGGTAAGAGTCCTACACCTCTAATGTCAGGATCACTTGTGATAAGCAACAAACACAGGAAAGAAATGAATAGCTACACCACTATAGTTTAATTTATGCTAACAAAGTAATACTGGCATCACTATTACAGGCATTACAGCAATACACAAACAGTCTTGACACCCACCTCACACATATGGATACATGCATATTTCTGTCAAATGGTCATCAGTACTGAAATAAAAATGTTTGGCTTACCATGTTTAGATGACTCCACACTTGCTAAGGAGGATGGTCCTGGAAGAAGTTAAGCAAAATGCAAGGACACCATCATCACAATAACAATAACGGGGGGGGGGGGAATGTTGGCCCTTATATGTCCAAGAACAATACATTACCTGAAACTTGGATTACATGTCCACTCCAAGCCTGTGTGTAATGAACCAGAATGTGTTGTTAACAGTATCAGTCTATAAATAGTTATCCCCCCCCCCTCAAAATAAATTACCAAACCATCTTAACTATTGCTTTCAATATTTTACTGTACAAAAAATATTTAAAAATTGACATAGGTAAGTCGACCTGGAAGTACTTCCTGGGACATACTTGTCTTCCCTGAAACAGCAGCACCAACATAAATCACATGCTGTTATGCACTTTCCATTGAGCCACTGGATCCCTGACAGTGGACAGGAGCTCTTCATTTGGTATTAGTGAGTGGTGGCTCTGTAGTAAGCCACTCCCCAGTAGCCAGCTGTCCATGGGCCACTGTAGCTGCTCTCCTGCAGGCTGATGCATCCCCCAACAGCATTGACATTGTTCACTTTCTGGCTCCAAATTTGCATTCTTCCAGACATATCACTATGTCCTTTCTCAAGCAGAAATGCACCATGTCAAAAGGCTTGGATCATCATGATGTTCTCTGAGTCACTGAAGGAGGGTTTGCAGGGATTAGGACACTTGGCAGACATAGTCCTAAATGACCTTAAACACAAAAGAAAGATACTATACATAAATATTAAATATTTAATAGGCTATGCAATAGGAGAAAGAAACTGCTGTCTAAGAGTAGGAAGGAATAGTCTCAAAACTGGAAACACTCCCTCCTCAACTTAAATAAGTAAATAAGACTCCTAGTGAAGTCCTCCAAAGTTAACTACAAATCCAAATTAGCTTACCCTAACTAAGGATAACTACAAGCCATTCTTTAGTTACATCTGTAACTTCAAAGGTAAGGCCCAGATTTGCACTGAACTCTTAGTTTATAGTACTACATATATAGAACCTGTGGATATAGCAATCCTGCTGGCTGGCAGGTTCAGTGAAAACTTCACTCCCCTGTCCCTGCCACATATACCCCACAGCATACCTAACACATGTCCCCCACCTACTATCTCAAAGGAGAAGGTTTTAAATGCCCTCTCCAAGGCCAAAAACACAGCCTTTATGGGACCAGATAACATCCTGGGCTGTGTTCTACATGGGTTAAAACAGGAGTTAGCATCAACATTGAGCAGGCTTTTCAATCAAAGCCTAAGCACTGGCTTCATCCCAGCAGAATGGAAAACAGCTGCCGTCATCCCTTTGCACAAAGGGGGTGCATCCACAGACCCTGGGAACCAGAGACCCATTAGCCTGACCAGCCTTCTCTGCAAGGTCATGGAACGAATCACCATGGACCATATTAGCAAAGATATAGGAAATCTCCAAATGCTCAAACCCACCCATTTTGTTTTTGCCAAGGGGAGATCATGCCTGTTAAACTTGCTGGACTTCTTCAAGACAGTCACCAAAGCCCTAGACAAGACAAATCTGTGCAGACAGCCTACCTAGACTAAGCCAAGGCCTTTGGCACGGTCCCCCACTCGAGCATAATTGATAAGCTCACCAGTATCAGCCCATATATTGTCAGGTAGGTTGCAAACTGGCTCACTGATAGAACTCATACAGTCAAAACAGGGGACTCCACCTCGTCCAGCAGACCTGTAACCAGTAGTGTTCCACAGGGATCAGTTCTGTGACCCCCTACTGTTTGGAATATACTTCTCTGAAGTGCAGGCTAAAACTAAAGAACTTTGGCTGACAAAGTTTGCTGATGACTGCAAACTGGGAACAATCACTGAAACCACTAGCAATGTCAACATCCTGCAAGAAGGTCTTACACAGACTAATGACTGGTGCAAAAGTCATGGTCTTAAATATAACAAAAAATGCATTATCATCCCCATTGGCAAGGGTAATGTTCCTGCAAACTACTACATCAATAACAATGTGCTAAGCACACAATCAGTGGTGAAAGGTCTGAGCACACAGGTGGGCAGCAACCTTAACTTTGATCACCGTGTCTCCACAGGGGTAAGAAGGGCATTTTATATTGCTCATCTTATATGTAAGGGTATAGCCTCCAGAAAAAAAATAGGTTATAAGCCCTTTGTACTTTTCTCTCATCAGGCCAATAATAGAATACAATGCTCCCTTTGATATGTTCCTTTCCAAACACCTGCAGGAATTGTAGAGACCACAAAGGTTCCTTACAAAAAAAATTCAAGGTCTTCAAGATCTGTCTTATACAGACAGACTAAAATCATTGTTAATTTACTCTTTGTCATACAGACTGCTCAGAGATGACCTGTCCCTTGCATATAGAGCAATCTCTGACCCAGCTTTAATGGAAATGCTGCACATTCACAAGACAAATGGCACAGAGTCAACCACTCAAAGGACATTAACTTTGTATGTGACATAAACAGAACTTGCTGAAGAGACAGATTTTTCTAACAGAGGTTGCCCCACCTTTGGAACAAGCTTCATATTCATGTTAAACAAAGCCCCTCATTGTCCCTATTTAAGTACAATTTGGACAACTGGATGGGTCACTGGAAATTCATCCCAGGGGTTCCACCTGTGTCCCTCTTGGACAGGAGTAATAGATGCTGATTTTAGTGTCTGCTTGAACCAGACACCCTTGGCAACATGGGTTGAACTTGGCTAGGCCTGTAAGGGCCCTGCGGCCATTAGCCTAGTAACCTCCTATGATGCTATGATAAATAAAAGTCCTGTTGAGCTATAACACATATTATTTCTTTCAATATTGCCCACTGGAGAAAAAAAAAACTTCATTTATTCAAATATATAAAAGGGTTATGTGGTTGTAATGTTTCACAGTTACACACAAAACCAATGTCTAATCCAAAACAAAGACTAACAATATCAGAGCAAGCCTCTGTAAATAATTTTTAGCAACACAGAAATGGAAATTGGTGCCCACTCCCCCAAAACAACAGGTGAATGACATTTTTATAGCAAACAAGGAAAAAAACATCAGTAAATTACTATAAGTGCTTTCAAACAAACTGTCCCAAAAACATGTGTACACATAGGTTCATAGGTTGGTACTAGGCTATTAGCCCTAGGGCCTACACAAGCCTAGTCATAACAATTCCCCGGCTATTTCTTCCCACACTATTTACTTCCCTGGACCCCTGTCTAGCAGGGCAACTGACATGATCCCCTGGGTGAATTTCCTTTCTCCCATCCAATCGTCAAGGTTCCTTTTGAAGAGGGCCAAAGTGGCACTCTGCTTGACATGTATGGGCAATCTATTCCAGAGTCTGGGGAGTCTCTGGGTCAGGAACCTATCCCTCCAGCATGTTTTGTTTATTGTGATGACAAGGTTTAGATCCCTGGAGCATATGGCTCTGAGGGATTGGGATTTCTTTAAGTGTAGCATGTCCAACAGCTCTGGGTTTGACATGGTCTTATATGTTAAGCATAGATTGCCTCTGAGTAGACGATATGTGACAGAGTATAGCTGGAGTTTTTTAAGGCAGTCAGCATAGGGCATCTGCTTTAGGCCTGTGATTCTTTTAGTGAGGTATTTCTGTGGCCTTTTCAGTTGTTGCAAATGTCTTGAGCGGTACATACCAAATGGAGCATTGTATTGTATAATGGGTCTAATGAGGGATGAGTACAGTGGGACAATGACCTCCATTTTTCTGGATGAAAAGCCCTTAGTGATGAGGTGTACCACATAGAAGGATTTACTGACTGTTGTGGAAATGTGGTTATCGAAGGTGAGACCACTGTCCACCTGTGTCCCTAAGTCTCTTATCACACTTTCGGTATTTAGTGTACTGCCACCTATATGGTAATTCATGGGTACATGTTTTTTCCCAAAGGGGATAACTATACATTTCTTGGCATTGAGCTTGAGCCCATGGCTCTGGCACCAAGCATCTGTTTTTGTAAGGCTCTTTTGTAGAGTATCCACATCAATTGGGGATTCAATAATGGCTCCCAGTTTGTAGTCATCTGCAAGCTTTGTTAGCCAGAGTCCCTTAGTGTCGGCCTGTACTTCAGAGAAGTAGATGTCAAACAAGAGCGGTCCCAGGACTGAACTCTGAGGTACTCCCCTTGTCACTTGTCTGGAGCTGGATTTGGCGTCGGCTACTTCTACAGTGTGGGGTCTATCAGTTAGCAACCCATTGGGTGATGTACAGATTAATGCCCAGCTTAGTAAGTTTATCTATGATTCCAGTGTGGGGAATGGTGTCAAAGGCCTTGGCAAGGTCTAGATAGGCTGTGTGGACCACCTTACCCTTGTTTATGGCTCTAGAGACTGATTAAAAGAAGTCAATCAGGTTCAGGAGACATGAGCGGCCCTTCAGGAACCCAAACTGAGTGGGGTCCAGTATTTGAAGGTTGCCAATATCTTTGTTTATAAGTTCCATGATTATACATTCCATGGCCTTGCAGATAAGGCTCATCAGACTGATCCAAGATGGATCCCCCCTTATGGAGTGGGATAACTGTAGCTCTGCGCCACTCAGTGGGCACAAAACCTGAGATGAGGCTATGATTAAACATGACACTTAGGTGAGGTGCCAGTTCATATTGTAGTGCATGTAGTACACAGCCCGGGATGTCATCTGGTCCCATGGATGCTGTATTCTTAGCTTTGGAGTGTGCGTTTTTTACCTGTGTGGCCATTATTACTGGAATTTGGAAATCTTCCAGTATTGAGATTGGCCATTTAGGGGGTGAGAGGGGGTGAAGTTTGCACTGAATCGATCTGCCAGGATATTGGAAATATCCTTGGGATCAGTATATTTAATGCCATTCTGTTTTAGCTCAGAGCAGATCTGACCATTGCCATTTAGATTCTTGACATAGTTATAGAATGCCTTGTGGTTGTCTTTGGAATCTTTGGCAATTTTATTTTTGTAACTAGCTTTGGATGATTTTATGAAGGATCTCAGATTCTTACTGAGGCTGGTAAGGGAGCTTTTTGCATCCTGGAATTTTCCTCTTTTCTGCAACAGTTTCTTCCTTTTGTTGTAAAGTTTGTTTATGGCAGAGGACCACCAGATCGGCTTCCTTTTTTTGGATGAGAGCATCTTGGTTCTATTTGGGATGGCATGATTCATGCATGAGTGGATGTGCTCATACAGTGCCTTAGTGTAGGATTCAGCAGTTGAACTTTCAGTTCCCATCTGCATGGGTGTCATGAAGTTTGTCACTCCTGACTTGAGTAGCATGAAGTTGGCTTTGGAAAAGTTTTTTATGGAGGTTTCCTTACTGGGGGGTGGGGGTGGGATGTGGATGTTAAGGCTGATTAGCTTATGATCAGACGTGACTAACGAGGGGAAATATTTATTTTTTGCAAACTTCCAACACATGTAGAACAGGATTTCTGTTCCCATTTATTATCTGAAGGAAATGAAGTCTGACTGAAACCTTAGCCATCACATCATAGTTCATAGTTCAGTACTAAGCTAATTGCCCTTGTGAGCCATTTTAAGCCTAGCTTACATTTACCACAGAACAGTCATGTTTATGCAATTCCCAGTCACCTCTACCTGTGCCCAGCACTCCCCTAAAGGTGCCTATGGGCCATCCTAGAAGGCTAACACTCCTGTGTCATTGACAATATCAGACATTTGCATTTTACTGAAACAGTTGTAACAGTAACACTTGATAGAAAGTTAATAAGGATGTGCATCTGTGAAAGTAAAATGCCCCAACAAAAATACTTATGCTATCAGTAAACTTCTAAGAAGTGCATACAGATAAAAGTTGCATTTGCTAAATATATATATATATATATATATATATATATATATATATATATATATATATATATATATATATATATATATATATATATATATATATATATATACATACACACACACACACACACACACACACACACACACACACACACACACACACACACACACACACACACACACACACACACACACACACACACACACGCACACACACACACACATATTTTTTTTTCTATTGACATGTGAGCAAATTCAGTATATAACTGAAAAATGCAATCATACCTTATCAGGATCAGCAGTCTTCTGTGTAGACAAATCCAAAGTAATAGCAATCTTCTTCTTTTTTATCCACATACATAACTCTTCTCACCTTCAGGTTCCCCAGCTACATGGTTCCCTTTTTATAGTATAGATTCAGGACTGTGAGCACAGTGGAGATGCAAATGAGGTGTGAACTCATTAGAATCACTGAATCCCAAATTCTTGGCTCTGTGTAGCAAATGTAAACATAGTACATGCACTCCCTCAGTATTTGTTTGTTAATGGATTGCAACTGTGGATGATTACTGCTAGGTAGAAGGAAAACACAACAGCAATTCAGACTCAGTTTCTGTTCATTAACATCCAAACTCCCCCATAGTTCTTGAAAACTGTATATTATTGACATCTAATATTCTCATACATTTAAGGAAAATTATACAAAATGCCTTACATACTGCATGTCTCAGACTACTGCTTAGAAAAGAGAAGAATGAACACCATACCAAGATAGGACAGTGTTACATTTCTGCAAATAATAGTCCTAAATGGTTGTGTGATGACTCACTGCACTGCATCCAAAATTAACACGTGCAAACAACTCAGAAGTGTACAAGTGCCATAAGTCTTGTTAATGCTGTGGATGATTTGGGACTTTCTTGTATGCAAAATAAATTTAATTCTTGCTGCAAAGCTGTTTCTGTGACAAAGAGGGATAAGACACCCTTATTGTGTTTTGTAGGTTCATTGGTGTGAGAACTCAAATCCAGACTTGTGTAAAAGTCTTACATGTGTACTAACATTTATTTTGTAATATCATTTATTTTAGTATTTGTGTGGTATGTGGTTTACTGCAAACACGGGAAATGGATAAATGCAATAAATGTAATGTAATGTACATCTATGATAACCAGTACATAAACTACACCTGTGAATTACATGTGTGTGTGTGTGTATAGCACATCTGCTAAATACACAGTATATAATATCTGTAGATCAAGTTCCACATTTGTCTTTTAAGGCTGAAACCTAAGAAACACTTCTCACATAGATAAAACAAGTTTAGATTTGCTTCTGGCATTTATGCATCACTTAGCTTTGCACAAACCTGGATTAACAACCCGCACATGAAACAAGCAGAACACCTGCAGACATGATGCAGACATTCTCGATTTCAAAAAGGATACATTGTTACATCCCTTGCTTTCCATCATGCAAACCCATGGTGAGCGGTGTTGTGTGGTGGTAAGCAGTACCCCCAACATTTGCAGGTGTATAACACCCACAGAGATGAAGAAGACAGAAGACAGTCACAAAACGGATGCATTCTATGAAGTATGTTGGGCACCGTGCAAACATGGTAAGCTGCAACGAGCAGTAGTTAACATACAGAAGTTAATAATGAATTCAAAAATATCCAACTGTTTTTAACTATTCCTGTGGCAGCACATGTAAGTGTAGGGCTGCAGTACAGATGATCCTGGGTTCTAATATAGAAAATTCCAAATATTTTATTTATTATTTATTGAAGTGTGATGACCCGGGAAGTCTACTAGGCCAAGAAGGACCCATTTTCAGTAGGGGCCTGGGGAGAAAAGCTCCACAATAATTGCAAGTTACATTTCACATGTTACAAAATGACATAGTTCATACAGCTAATTAAACATTTACAGATAAGCTCCATGATATTTGCAATTGGCTTGTCACAATGTTACAAAAATGAAAAGACATAATTCAATACAGAAATTTCAACATTTACATAAAGTGAATATTTTTGGAATAAACTCAATTGTAGGTTTAACATTTCAAAATATATAGCTACTAGCCATTAGTAGGTTAGGAAAATATTATGCATGGAGAGGGAAATAGTATATTTGAGAGTGGAGAGTATAGTACAATAGATATTAGAGAGAAAATTAGTTTTTAGTAGGGGAGGGATTGTTTTGGGTGAGATGAAGTAATAGTAGAGGTAGTTAGATGAGTCAGTGCAAGGTAGAATGGGGGGTTTAAGTTGGAGCATGGCAAGGGCATTCCCATTTGGAAGAAAGATGAGAGAATAGCTGAGATTTGAAATTTGTATGGTTAGGTAGGACATTGGTAGATGGCCAGGAGGTTGTACAGGTTTGTGGACCTGAAGGAGATTTTGTTTTTTGGATCTGAGTGAGCAGTTGGGAATGTAAGATTTTAAGGAAGTAGCGAGAGCTGGGCAGTTGGCAAGTTTAAAGATGAGCTTGTGGGCAATGGTGAGTTGTAAGTAACTGAGGTATTTGGGTAGTTCAAGACAGTTGAGGATGAGGAGGGAGTAGCAGTGGTGGGATGTGTTTTTTGAATTGGTTGTAAACTCGGAGATCTTGTCGTAGCGGGATTCAAGTTTGGATTGAAGGCCAAGATGGAGATTGGTGAAAAGAGGGGCACCATACATAAGGGAGGGGCACAGGAAGGTGGATGCAAGAGTTTGACGGGTAGAGGGGCTTAGGAAGTGGTTGTGCCTGTAGAGGAGACCTAATGTTTGGTGGATTTTCTTGATTGTGAAGTGGATATGGGTGTCAAATTTTAGTTACACATCAATAATGATGCCAAGAAGCTTGGTGTTGGAAACAATTTCAAATAAGGTATTGTTTTGGCTCTGTATGGTGAATGTGGATTTGTCAGTGGAGTTTTTGGTAGGGGAAAAATATTAGTTTGGTTTATTTGCATTTAGTGCCAGATGGTTAGACTGCATCCAGGTTTCTGTTGTGGAGAAGGCTAGCTGGGATTTTTTTTCTAGGAGCTCAGTGGGGGAGAAGGCTGAGCAGATGATTGTTGAGTCAGCTGCATAATGGATGATAGATGAGTCTGGGATGGATTGGTGAAAGTTGTTAATGAATAGATTGAAGAGCTGAGGGCCAAGAACAGAACCTTGTGGGACACATGTGGGTGTTGGAAGGAAGGGGGAGGTTGAAGCTTTTCTTTGGAAAAGCTTGTTGGTGGTTGGACAAGTAGCTGGAAAACCAGGTGATGGTGGTGGGAGAGAGGTGTAGGGTGGAGAGTCGGGATATAAGTAAGGTGCGTGAGATGGTGTCAAAGGCCTTTGATAGATCTAGGAATAGTGTGGATAAGAACTTGCCTGAGTCATGTTCAAGATTTATGGTTTTAAGAAAGGAAATAAGGGCAGTCATGGTGCTGTGGCCAGGGCGGAAGCCATATTGGGTAGGGGAGAGGAGATTGTTTAGTGTTAGGTATGCCATGAGTTGTGCTTGTATTGTTTTCTCTAGTATTTTAGAAAGAGATAAAAGGATGGCAATAGGTCTGAAGTTGGTGGTATTGGTATTTTGTCACCTTTATGGAGGGAATGTTGTAAGCATGGAGGGGATGTTGTAAGCATGGCGCCAGATAGATGGGACATATGATTCTTGTATGGATCTATTTATAAGAATAGAGATGGGATAGGCAATGCTGTCTGCAGATTGTTTGAGGAAGGTGGGTGGAAGGTTGTCGGGTGGATTGCAACAGGGTTTGAGGAGAAGTCTTTATATAGTGCTTGTGGGGATGAGCTTGAGGCAGAACGATGTCGAGGAAGGTTGATGATTGGGGTGGTGGTCAGGGCAGGAGGTGGTGGTGGTGGAGGAGGGGGTGGGAAAGAGGCTGATAGTTTAGCTATGCAGTCTATGAAGAATGAGTTGAACTGGCTGGCTGTTTCAAGGTTAGAAAGGTTGATGTCTGGGCATGGGTTTTCTTTGTTGCTAGGATGCAACATGGATGAGATGGAGTCCCAGAATTTTTGGGGATTTGTTAAGTGCAAGGACTGGAGTTTGGAGTAGTGGGCCTTGTGGTCTTTAATTATTAGTTTTTTTGTGGAGTTTTGTAGTTGCTTATACTCTAGGAAGTTGTTAGGGTTTTTATGTTTTTGATATTGTTTCCATTTTTTGTCCCTTTGGTGCAAGACTAGTTTAGTATCTTTTGATAACCATGTGCAGGGGTTGGTTTTGATGCATTTGGTTTGAAGGGGGGGGCTTGCTGATTGAGAAGGGTTAGGAATGAGTGGTTAAATTAGGAAACGGCATCATCTAGAGGAAGGGTTTTTAGAGGGGACCAGTCAGTATGCTTTAAGCATTCGGAGAACATTAGAGGGTTGAAAAGAGGAGAGGTTGTGTGTTTGGATGTAGTGGTGTTGTTTATGCAGTGGAGATGGGAGATGGTCATTGAAGGCTGGCAGGTGATTGCTGAGAGGATCAGGTAATGTTCCAGCTTTGGTGCTAAGATTTGGGTGAGTTGTTAGGATCCAGTCAATGATGGTACCATCTTTATTTGGTCTGGTTGGAGATTGTATTAGTTGGGAGAAGTTGTACAGGTTGATTGTGTGGGATGGGGCTTCAGAGTTAATAGTATTCGAGTTAATGTTGGTACCACTGAGTATATAGATTTTTCTTTTTATATCGGAGGAGAACCAGAACAGGATGTTTTCAAGAGTTTTGATATTATCACTAGGGGGAATATAGATGGCAGCAATACATATGGACTTGTGGTTGTTAATTTTTAGTAAACCTATAATAATTTCAGCATTGGCAAAGGTTGGTATTTGAGTAGGGAGTTATGGTATGGGAGGTGGGGTAGATTATTGTTACTCCACCTCCTTTTTTGTAGGCTCTGTCATTGTGAATGATTTGGAAACCTGGTGGTAGGATTTCATTATCTTTTCTATAGGTTTTCAGCCAGGTTTCAGAAACGGCGGTAATGCCAGGGTGGTTATGGGACAGCCAGGCATGGAGGTTAGGGATTTTGTTTTTTAGGCTTTGTGCATTAAGTGTTGTAAGGCAAATGGACTTTGAGTTTGTGGGTTGAGTGGAGGGTATGGTGAGATTGATGTTAGAGATAGGTCCGGGGTTGGGGTGGATGTCTCTGGCTAGTTAGAGAGAGATGTGCTGGAGTAGAAGAGTGTGTTGGGCAAGGGTAGCTTGGGTTGTGTGAGAGTAGTGATTTTCTTCTACCATATTTAAGAGGGTAGTACAGGAGAGGTTAAGTTGGGAGCAGTTTTGGCTTGAAGAAATAGTTTGGGTTAGATATAAAGAGTTCATGTGAGATGAGTGAGTAGGATGGGAAGTGAGGTTGGTGGTAAGATGTAGTGGAGTGTGTGTGAGACTTATGACAAGGGATGGGAAAAGTATAAGCTAGGTAAGAGAAGAGAGAGAGAGATTAGTAGGGCAAATGGGGTTATAGGGATAGATGTTATGTAGAGCATTGTAGAAAGGGTGGATGTTTGGGGGTGATAAAGATCTACAAGTGGGTGGCATTTTGCTTAGTTGTGTTGTGAGAGGTGTTGGGTGGGGAGAAGTCAGGGTATGCATAAAAGCACAGGTAGTGGAGGTGGGTGGAATTTGGGGGCAGAGGGGAGTGGAGTGAGCCCGAAGGGCAAACGGAGTGGGTTATACCTTCCAGGAGGAGCAGCAGTCACCAAACAGAAAACAATCAGTGAGAAGGGTAGCAACTACAGAAATAGGGCAGACAATCATTTGGTTTGAATGTTACCTTTCTGTTTGTTTTTATTATTTATGCAGCAATGGGGAGCTGCAGTTCACTGAGAAGTAGGAAAATAATGTAGTTATGCCAGGGGTTTTAGAAAGGGACATGCAGTAAGTGCATAGTACTGGGGGATGCCCGTGGGACAGACAGAAACAGAGTGTAGTCAGGCAGAAGTTTTTAGTATTTAAAGATGGTGCTGCAGCTCAGGAGAGGAATAAGTAAACTCTCAAGAGAAAGAGGGAGGGAACAGACAGGACTGACATGGCTTGGAAGCTTACAATAAGATTATGTTAGGAGACTGAGAGAAGGGGAGGGGGCAAGAGCCAGGGTTAGGAGTAAGCTGTGAGAAAACAGGTTTGACAGGCCTACGAAACTTACACTAGAATTATATTAGGAGAGCAAGGAAAGGGGGAGGCTATGGACCAGGACTTGGAGAAAGCTGTGAGAAGAGAAAAACAATTTACCAGCTAGTCCAGGTCAGTTCCTAAAGGTGTCTGTTTATCTGTGTGAATTCAGTAGCAGAATTATTAGAGCATCAGGGAAGGAGAATATAAAATAAATGGAAAGCTTTGGGAAACTGTATATATTTGTGACAGTAAATGGGAGGAAAGGGGGGGGGGCAGTAGTGTGCACAGCAGAAGAATCGGTAGGAGTATCACAGATAGAAGATTATAATAGACCTACACTGCTCATAGTCTGTTGATAAAAGTAGAACTTGCAGTGGCTTTTACAGGTTTGTACAGGGTTCTGCTCTCCGTGTTCTTGTATACAGACAGTTGCATCTTTTTTTTTTTTTTTTTTTTTGGACCTTTGAAGGTGTTTAAGGGACTGTAAGGAGAGAGAGCAAGAGAGAGAGATGTTAATATGAAGCCAGAAAAGGGGTGAAGTAAATAAGTGAAAATAAAAGACAGGCAAGCAAATACCACAATTTAAGTAGTTCAGTTAAGCAGTACTTAAATAAATTAGTTAAGGAACAAGCAGTGATAATTAATAAGAAAGTCACCCTGTTCAGTAATAAGAAATTCAGTCTATTGCCTCCTTAATTTCACAGAATGCAGAGTAATTCAATGCCATACACCTTTCCAGCTAATTGTTGCTACTTAGTAATGCATGCCAACAGAACTTACAGTAAAATCACTCAGTTTCCACATTATACAGTAACAGTATAGGCACTCAGAATAAGCTAAGTGGTAAATTCTAACTAACACAGGTTGAAACAGCAATGTATTCTAGTAAGCTTTTTAACAAAATCAGATTAAGTCAATCTGAAACAGTGCATTTCCAAATTGTAAAAAGGTGAATCAGTGAGAGCAATGTGTTCTAGTAAGCTGATTAATAAAATCAGACTAAGTCAAGCTGAAACAGTGTATTTCCAAATTGTAAACAGTGAAATGCAACAAGTTTATATCAGTAAAAGGTGATTACTTCCTTAAAGTAAGCAAACCTACAACTGCACTCTTATTAGGAAATGACAGAGACAGCATCAAAATTGTACAGGTGGGGTTATACACTTAAGCAAGTTGCATAGCAGAAGTTTTAACACACCAGTGCACAGCCTCTTAAAAGAAATTAAACAGAAACAGATTCCGTTGAATCTTCTGCATCAAAAATGGTACTTACAGTTGTGCACACTACTGAGGGATGCCCGTGGGACAGCCAGAAACAGAGTGTAGTCAGGCAGAGGTTTTTAGTATTTTATTTATTTTTTTACTTTATTAACTTTTTACTATTGTTCCATTTAAGTCTGTATAAAATTCATATGAACAAATTATTACACACACCCAATTTTATTAAGGGTTATACACTCAGTTTTCATAAACACATAAACAATTTTAAACATAATTATAAAAACAATAAGTATGCATAGCAGTGTTGCTCATATGAATTATTTGTGTCACTGGGGGTATACTGACTATTATGTTTCTGTAATTATAATGGTGTTCTCTGACCTTGGATGGTCTTAAGACTTCAATAATACTCTTACACACATGAATGCATAAACCAGGACCTTGTCAGGTCACACCCATACATGGTTAACTCCTCAGTTTGTCATGTGTATTCATATATAATTTATGAGTATATCTGAGAAGCACTTCTGTGACAAGAATGAAAAGTTACCACTGTGGAAGAAAATTTGTCTTTTATGCATAGTTTGAATCCCACATTGTAAAAATTAAATGTATCAGTGTGTAAAGCCACAATTAAAAGTTGCAGGTCATAAAATTTATTTCCATAGTACGTCTGCAAAGTTAAATCACCCAACAGTTACATTAGCAAACAACCCTTAAACTAATACCAAGTGCCAGATTAACCTTCCATTTTCAAAAGCTGTTTTCCTCTCTGTTTAGCACTGTTGTTCTCCACTTAATATTGTGCAAACACGGTTGACATATTTGGGTTTGCACACTACCAGTAAATGCGATAACATGCATTGGTGGTAAATCACTTTGAACTATTGCTGCTTTCCCTGGTCAGACACATCTGGTGGTAGAAGGGAAGGTGCACAGTTTAGGGTACAGAGGTGGGGTGTTGTGGAGTCCAGAATCTTTATTGCACTCCTTGTAAAGTGTCACAGACAAAGTCTCTTGCAGGGGAACTATACCAGCTCCCTGTACAAGTGCAAGGCATGGAATAGTGCAACTGTTGTGTAAGTATACTGATAAAGAGAATGTATAGTAGATAGAAGGCTGCATATAGGCAAGATTGGTATGCATAATACTCTTCTCTTGTCCTCTTCTCTTTATTGCATAGACAACCAAGAGATTATGGCAAATAAATATGCCCATGGTGAGCATCTAGTAAGACTGAGGGGAAGTAAGCAGTATGCATGTACCCCAACATAACTGTTATTTTAGCTAAAGTATTGCTCTTCTATACAGTTGTAGCAAAGTAGGCATGCATAACCTAACTGTAAAAGAAAGCATGCATGTTTCAAATTGTAGCAGAAGCCAGCTGTAGGATTCAAGTATAATACTGTAGTCAGATGTTGGTTGAAATACCACATGCTTGCCCCCCCCCCCATTTCACACTTTCCTGTCTACCCCATTTTAACACCTTTAAACTGGTCTAAAACAGAATCACATACCACATTCATAAGTAAAAAAAGAAAACAATGAAGCCCTTCTTTTTTAATCCTCTGTATTTGCATGGAGCTTGGCATTGTGCACTAATGCAGAGCAATGGTGATCATCTCTTTCATGATGCTGTTACGTCCGCACAATGCAGCTTAAACAAGCTGTGCTAAGCTAACACACAGTGAATGTGGACTAAACAATAATGTCATTGTATTATAAATACATATTTAACACTACTAGATACACATGGAGTTGAACCCTGTATCATCTGGGCTCAAAAAAATCTGTCAATGCACTAAGTGACTCTGTGGCAGCAGTTGTGTTTCTTACACTCATTACTATCTGCAATTTTATCAAGTGAAGCAGAGGCTCGTATTTGCTCATGGTTTAAATCCATGCAAATGGGGAAAGCAGTAAAATGCCTATTTCACATGTTCAAACAATTTGACATCCATTGCACAAACTAGCTGCTCTGTTATGCACTATGGAAAGTGCACAACGGCATGTGTTGCTTGTGTGTACTGCCCGTTTAGTCTTCATCCCATGAAAGTACATATAAAAATACAAAGGGATGGCACATTTTAAGGAAAGAACACATTATTTATTTATTTAGTTAGTTGTTGTTTGTTTGTTTGTTTATTGGGAGTGTCTGACTGGGAGAGAGCTCATTTTCAGCGGATGCCAGGGAAGAAAAGCTTCACAGGTAAAATTACATACAGTTACACACACATTAAAACATTATAAATATACAGGTAAACAGTTGCACTAGAACACATTGAGTACAATATGACATAATATGTGTTTTATAATTGATATAGCAGAGTATAAGCAAAAGTTTCTACATAGTAATGTGCAATTGTGTTCAGCAGTTGTATTTATAATGTAGCCATTTGTTACCTGCATCCATGCACTTGAAACTTTATCTCTGAGTACTTGTTCACAAATATATTGACTATACTAGAGAAATAAATACAAATGCTTTCTTATATACCATGGACATCTTTATAATAACAATACACATTCATTTTTTCCAGTACTTGTAGTAATGTGGACATGTCTTTGCATATAGTTTGCAAAGCTTTTTTAAGGTATACCTGCACATTGGGAACACAACAGAAAATGGTACACTTTGCACATTCATCAATCTGGTAATATGCAGATTTTTAATATCTTAACAGTTGTACATGGCTAGCTATCCATTTCAGTTAGGTCTTTCAACTTCTCTCAAACTTTCAGTGATGAATTCATCAACAATAAATTGTCCTGCAGCCTGATAAAGTTAACACTTGTGCCTTGGTGTTTGCATTAGGTACTGAGTTCTGTAGTCTGTCTACTTGGGTAGGGGTTCTAATCTCACTGCAGTCAACTAGTGTGTGTGTGTGTGTGTGTGTGTGTGTGTGTGTGTGTGTGTGTGTGTGTCTGTCAAGTCAGAAGACCATACCAGCGTATCTTGGTATCTTGCAGTCATCACTGCAGTCCCATGAAGTAGCAATATTTTGACAGTCGCACATGTCTACACATTCATTTCAATCAGGCCTCCCAACATCTTCTCTCAAACATTCAGTGATGATATCATCCACAATAAATTGACCTGCAGCCTTGTAAAAATTAGACTTGTACAGTGGCACTGGATTTAAGTACTGAATCATTGAGTATGTGTACTTAGGGGGTTTGTTCTCACTGCAGTCAACTGCTGTGTGTGTGTGTGTGCATGTGTGTGTGTGTGTGTGAGTGTGTGAGTGTGTGTGTGTGTGTGTGTGTGTGTGTGTGTGTGTGTGTGTGTGTGTGTGTGTGTGTGTGTGTGTGTGTTCATTTGGTGATTCTAGAGAAAGCATTTTGCACCATTATGTGGGACACTGCTATTACCATCTTCTCCTAACCAGACGCTGCTGATGTCATCACTTATAAAGTGTTGCCCAACACTCTGGAAGTCACAAATGTGTTGTGACACTTGTGTTAAATTCTGAGGTTTCTAGTCAATGTACTTAGATAGGCAGGGATTCTGTTCTCACTCGCTTGACATTAGAGAAAGCATTTTATACCAGCATGTAGCACACTGCTATTACCAGTTTCTCCTCACCAGACACTGCTGATATCATCACTTATAAAGTGTCAGCCAACACTCTCCAAGTCAGACTTGTGTTGTGGTACTTGCATTAAATATTGAGGTCTCTAGTCAGTATACTTAAAAAGGTAAAGGTTCTGTTCTCACTGCAATCAACTGGTGTGTGTGCATGTTTGTTCAGTTGGTTAACATTAGAAAGAGTATTTCACACCAGCATGTGGGACACTGCTATTACCATCTTCTCCTCACCAGACACTGTGGATTTATTACTTATAGAGTGTTGTCTGATACTCTCCAAGTCAGATTTGTGCTGCAGAACTTGCGTGAAATACTGAGGCCTCTAGTCAGTGTACTTAGATATGTAGGAGTTCTCTTTTCACTGCAATCAACTGATGTATGTATGTTGTTCACTTGGTTGAACATTTTACATCAGCATGTGGGATGCTGCTATTACCATCTTCTTCTCATCAAACTCTGCTGATGTCATCAGCTATATCTGTCTTTCAAAGCACGCTATGTTAATGTCACAGGCTAGGTTAAGATCCCTAAAGTAAGTGATTCTTGTGCCATTAGATTTGGGAATATGCAACATTTCCATCAGGGCAGGCAGAGAGAAAGACTGCAGTATAGGTCAGGCACAAGTCACATCTTAAAGCCTATATGATACAGAGTATAGTAACAAGGCTTTCAGTCTATCCATGTATGTCACGGCATGGTTTAGAGGCCCTGCATTTTCTTAGTAGAAACCCTGTGGTATCTCCAGCTGCTGCACGGTGCCTGATGAGGTACATGCAAAAGGTAGCATTGTAATTTATTAGTGATCTGATGAGGGTTGAGTACAGTGGTGTTATAATATCCTCAGACTTGGATGCAACGCCCTTACTTATGAGATGCACAACATAGAAGGCTTTCCTTGCCACTGTGGAAACTTGGTGGTCAAAGTTCAGATTGCTATCTACCTGTGTTCCTAGGTCTTGCATCACTAGGTTTGAGTTTGAGGGGATGTTGTCAATGCTGTAATAAGTGGGGAATTCCAAAGGCATTAATAATGGCACTTTTTTGCATTTAGTTTTAGACCCCGGCTTTGACACCAATCATTTGTCTGTGTTAGCCCCTCCTTTAATATGTTAATATCATTGGGGCATTCAGTGACTGCACCAAACTTGCAATCATCAGCAAACTTGGTAAGCCAAATGCTATCTACTTTAGCCTGAACTTCCAAGAAATAGATTTTGAACAGTATAGGGCACAGCACGGATCCTTGTGGTACACCACTGGCAACGGCTCTACTGGTAGAGGATGAGTCACCAACTTTGGCAGTATGTGTTTTGTCAGTGAGCCAGTTGGCTCCATGTCTAGTGACCTGAGAGTTAATCCACAGCTGGGAAAGTTTCTCAATGATAACTGAGTGGGGGATTTTGTCAAAAGTTTTGGCCAGGTCAAGAAAGGTGGTATGCACTGTCTTACCTTCATCCAACACTTTGGTGACTTTCTCAAAAAAGTCTACTAGGTTTAATAAGCATGATCTACCCTTAAAAAAGCCAAATTGGATTGGGTCTAGAGGTTAAAGGTCAACTATGTCCTTGTTGGTAAGGTCCATGATGATTCTTTCCAGGGTCTTGCATATGAGACTGGTTAGACTTATGGGTCTGCAGTTCCCAAGGTTGGTTGATGGTCCCCTATTATGCAAGGAGATTACTGTTGCTGTTTTCTACTCTACTGGTACAAAGCCAGTTCTCAGGATATGGTTAAAGAGGGTGCAAAGTGGGTCCGCTAGGTCCTGTTTTAAATTGCTTAATAAGCAACCTGGGATGTTTTCTGGTACCACTGAGGCCATGTGTTTAGCCTTGCAGAGCACAGATATAGCCTGAGGTCTAGAGATACTAGGTAGAGGACTGGTGTCGGGTATCCTTTGGGGTATGATTTGTGGAGCCAGCGGGTTGAAGTCTGTACCAAATCTTTCAGCTAGCAGGTTGGCAATTTCTTCCAGTGAAGCTTCATATTTAGACACCTAGTATTAAACAGCAGAACCTTGAGTTTGTCTCCAGTGGATTTTGTTAATGCCTGAACTTTTTTTGCTTTAACATTGCCTTATAAAGGTACTATGGGGTGGCAAGCACCTTTGCCAGTATCCAACAGCCAAGAGGACACAAGTACAGACCATCTCTGGCAAAACAGCGTGGCCTGTTGACCGTGTCCCCCAGGCTGAGTGATACTGGATCCCCCCTGGATTGATACCAGAAGCTAAGCCAATCGTTGAAGCTGATCATTTTTGTTTATGCTGTGGCATCATCCTAGGTGAAGGTAGAATGCTGCTTAAGGCTAGAGTCATACCTGCCTGGGATACATAATCTAATAGTTCAGTCATGAGTATCTTTGTATAGTCCAGAGAGGTATGTCTCAAGTAATTCACCCCAATATGAAGTATGACAGAGTCATTATGGTACTTGTTGAATGACATGAGTGACATGGTATGATGCACATGTATGTATGTATATTGTTGGCATATTAGGACATGTCTTGTAGTGGAGCAGATAAACAATTGACACAGTTCACATTCCATTATCATGGCGGCAATTGCAGTATGGCATAGGTATGCATGTGTCAACATACCATCACTAAATGCTCTGTGACACACATCAGTATGAAGTCATATCGATTACATGGTCACATAAGTCTTGTCTCATACACATATTGTTATGCTATGATATACACAACAATGTATCACATGTTTTGATACAATTGTGACCTTGTGGAATTCATTGTATGTGCAGTTGTGTTGCTATAACCAAGGATTATTGATGGAGTCAGAAACACCATTATATGATTATTAGGATTTGTGTCAAGAAATGGTCTGCATAGCCACAAACAACTGATTTTTAATGTGTCCTGATATGGCATCACACTGCTCAAACACAGCTTACCCATGAAACACACATAGGCATATGTTGATGTAAGTATATGACATTGTTACAGTTGTACGACTGTGTGCATAGTGCCAGTGTGTGGAATGTAAGGAATGACCACAGTTGCATTTGTAGGTCTTTCCACAAATCATTTATTCCAGTACATTTGAAATTCTAATTGTAATACACAACTAAGCAAAGATGTGCATGTGGATGCTGCCAGACATACCCAACTGGAAGAAATAGACAGTCTGCTAGCTGACAGTTTGTCTTACATATCACACTTCTGTCACTACTGTCCATCAGCCAAAGAATGCATGCAAATGTTACTCAGTTTCTATGCTAAAGAGGGCAGCACATCTGTGCACTATGTACGGCTAATGACACAGAACCAATGGGCTGTGACAACATTACAGATTGCTTATAGTGTGACTCAAAACATAGAACTACCAGACGCAGTGGTATCCATAGTTCAATACTGCCAACAGATGGAATATGCTCCCATAGAATGGTGTACATCGACATGCATCCATCTGACTGGTGGTGGTGTGGACATCACCTGATATTTGTATGTATAGACATATCCTGACTCTCCACAGCTGTGAGGTGGACAAACATGTCATCATGGACCTTTTCTAAATGGACACTGGTAATATCCTGGCTGTGTGAAAAAGACATGTGCGACTTGTTCAGGATATATCCATGTCTGTTGCATATGTTAGATGTCTTCAATGAGGTCAACAAATGCATGCATGATGACAACACTATCATCCTGTGGAACTTGACCAGGCCAAGGCATTTGTCTCATATCCACTCTGAGGTATTACTGCAACAGTGTCACAAGTGGCCATAAACCCCTGTATCACCAAGTGGGTAGAACAGTGGATCACATACATGACATATAAATATGCTGAAGTATTTGAAGTGACCTATATCTAGAGTCCAGTGATTAGGTCCATACCTTACGAGTGTGTGCTAGGCCCTTTGCTGCTCATTATTTTAGTAACAGATGTCAAGAATGGCATACACATCTTTTGTCCAAACAGCTTTCTGGAGGACTGCAGATTGCAGACAATTATTGAATCCAAGTATGATATTAGTGTAATACAGACAGTATCAACACACACAAAGGATTTCTGCCACAGCCATGGAGAATCATGAGATTAAAAAAATAATTGGGGGAATTGTTACTTTATAAAAGCAAATGCACAACCTAATGATAATGTAGACAGCACGCCCCTTTGAGCAGACCAAGTGGTATGTGACCTGTGTACTCAGGTAGATGGTATGCGGAATGTCCACCAGCATGTGCCCAGAGTGGTGATTACTCCCTTGTATGTAACACAACTCCTGACTATGTGCAGGACATCCACATCAAAGGTCATTATACTTCCATAGTTCTCAGCCTTCATCACACCAATAACTGAGTACAATGCACCCTTTTTCATATACTGCCCTACATATACATTATTGGCCAAAACTAAGTAGTTTTTTGTTGCATAAACATTAGTGTGTGATGGTGCAGAACCCCATCAAAGTGTTATAACAGAATCATGTCTGGTACATGTTTCTGAGAAGCACAGAACACACATGGCTGATTGACAACATCAATGGCATGGGTTACATTTGTGACAGTGTGGATTGTGCTTTATGTATACCATGCACACCTGTCAACTAGCTTGTATTGATCATAATCTCACATACAGTTATAGCAGTGTCCCTCATGACACCTCCAGCAGATGTTAAAGTTTGAGGAAGGTGTGCTTGATTGCTCTCATAGGTTTCTGACAAATCATAATAGTTGTACAAGTGTGTTTTTGCAGAATCATCTATGATCATTCACAATCACATATGTTATATCAGAGATATGGGATTACTGGTGGTATTATTCCGATATTGCCCATGATTGTGCTTGCTTCTGTCTACTTTTGTCCATGGGCTTGTTTGAATGTGTGCCACTTCGTTGAGACCCTCTGCTGACATTACAGTTATATTCAGGCAACTCATTTTGCACAGTTTTGCAATATGCACCAAACCCCTGTATTATATATTATCCCTGATAGATGTCCTCTCCATTGTTCATATCAGAATGCTTATATCACAAATAATTTTCTCCATTGTTATGTCATCTTTTGTGATAGTTACATAATATACATTCACTGTGCAGTCTGTACTGTCACATTATGTGATTAGTGTTTATGCTTCAACTGTCTTCACTGACCTGCCCTCATCTGCTGTACATTACCATGTTTCACCTGTCCTGTATCCCTGTGTTCATTCCTATAATTCATCTCTGTGCCCCTATTCAATACACATCCCCTGACTGTTTGTTTCTAATGCAGTCTATGTACCCTTACAGATTATTTACACAACTTTTGTTCAGTATGCCTGAAACAGGTTTCCAGAATACTCTGCACTGGATACACATTCATATAATGTGTCCATTAGCCAAAGTATACATGCAAACATTACTAAGTTTCTGGTAATCATTGTGGCATTCAGTGCAAACACAGAGACCTAGTTTGCCTGTAGGTAAACAGGTTTATATGTCTGCTGCTATGCATGTTGCTTTGCATGGTTTCCTGGCTGGCAACACTGTTGCTGGATGTGAAACCACTCTTGGTTATGTTTAAGTGCAGTGCGCATCATGCATATGCAATTAGCACTGCTGCTCACCATGCAAACATGTAAACTATGTGTAGGCTTTGCACTAAGCCTAAACAGAGTTTATTGAATCCCCAGGACTGCCTCTTCCAGACAATCAAAGATCTTGTATCAGATGAAAGGAATAATTTATGCCTAGCAGAACTTGAAAAAGCCCTGCATTATTACAGGGTGAAAGTGCTTGTGGTTGGATTTTACAATAAATTTTTTCATAGCCGAATTCAGTGTGCCTAGATCATTTCTTTTTCTTTTAGATTACTTATAATGTTATTTTGTTCAAAAATCTTTAAAAAGGCCAAAACGCTATTCTCTCAATTATTTTAGAACCATAAACATTATCAAATTGAATGCTGCTGATGCCAATTTTATCAAGATCATTTGTCTATTTTGACCTCAAAGCAAGTTATTTGTCCAAAAAATGAGATGAATTAAATAATAAATTTAGGAGGTCAGTTTTATTTGGCTGAAATTTTTTCCCAAAGATTTATGAGCTCTTTATATTCCAAAGGATAGTTCTATTGCAAGTTTACTGATTTAGAACTCCAAGCTGTGAGAAAGTTTACCATATCCCCCTGCCATTTCATTTTTGTAGTTCGAAAATTATACTGTTATTTTTTCTTGACTTATTTTTCTAAGTATTCTTCTTATTTTAACAATTAAGTGTTAATTTAATAAAAAGTCAGTTAAATCAAAGACATTGAAATGTCTGCTAATGATATTGATGGAAGACATTAAGAAAAATAATTTGATTACCTTTTTGATAAATCCAAGCCTTCAGCAACTCAGTCTGCTTTTGTATGGCTGCCCTATATAAAATTCATTTTAGCATGAACCTGATCAAATTTTAATAATGAATCCTGCATTGAAAATATCACTCACTTAAATTACTTTTTCAGTGGCAAATCACTCTATGGTCTCTCTGAAGTATGCATGCGGCTGTAAAGCTTGCTATCCAAATATTGAGGAACGTTTACCAAAGTCCAGCATGAAATGCCACTTTGTGCCAAATTTCTGATGAAAGCCATTAGTTAAAGCAGTTTGTTACATCTTTCCTGTCAAAAATGCATTTTCTTAACAAGCAATTGCAGATGCTGTTAAACACTGGCCATATTGACTGGAACCTTTCTTTGTTTCATTCTTGTAATTTATTTTCAAATCTATATTTGCCATTTTTTTGTATATGCACAGTGCTCTATGGATAAGCACTTAAATAAAGAAGATATTCAAATAACAGCCTAGAAAATCAGTAGTAAATAAAATACATATAAATGTAAAATAGTAAAATCAGTCTTAAATGAGTCAAATTAAACTAAATAAGAGATGTGTACAATATAAAATCATAGAGGAGCAATTTGTGGTTATTTGTGAGTTCTTTCAAATGCGGCCAAAAAGGCATGCTCCATTTGTTGATACGACAGTAAATGTCATGAGAGCACTGAGATAAGAAAATGAGCACATTCTTTATGTCTCATCCTGGAAAGTACTACCAACCCTTAACAGCAAGGAGAAATAGCTTGACAGTAAGTTGAGTAACTCCTTAGACAGTCATAAGTCAAGTATTATTTTATTTACTTATCTGTTGAAAATGGAAAAGCAAAGCTTATTAAATAACTTTCTTCTGTAAGAAAAGTGCTTAACAAGTTTTGTTAATCATTTGTAGACACTGTAAGTCTTGTTTCATACTGGGAATTGACAAAGAACAACAAGCAATGGCAGAAGGCAAAGCAGAATTAAAAGCAAAATTAAGTTACTACCTTTGTGGTAGAATGAAGTAACAAACCACTGTTAGAGCAGTTTGTTCTATAAGGGGGGCACTTCAATTCCTCTTGCTGTTTGCTCCAGGGGAACAAAGTGTTTTATTGGCTTAGACTACAGTGTTGTTCTGGCTTGAACGCCAGTAAAATATTTCATGCTCCTGCACTTTTTTTAATTGGTAGTGGATGGAGCAGATCAAGTTCTATGAACTCCAATTTATTATTATTGGACCTCACCAATCATAACCTCTATTATGTGTTATCAACATGGATGACAAAATACACCTTTAGAACTTCACTCATGAGGTAAATTTCTTGTCATCAATGTTGAGAACACATAATATGCTGGATATTATCAGACCTATCCTTGATCTGTCAAAAGCTTTTGATATATTGTTCCTCTTATTATACTCCTGCATAAACTGCCTCAGCTTGGACTATCCCCTTCTTCATTACTATTGTTCAGTAGCTATTTAACTAACAAGCTCCAGTCTGCAAAATGGCAGAAAACGCTCACAGCATACCTGCAAGTCTCCATTGATGTACTCCAAGGATTTATTCTTGGTCTTCTCCTCTTTAATATCTTTATCAATGACCTCTATACCTCTATAGGTCCAGCCTCAGTTATACAATATGCTGATTATTCTGCACGTATATGTGTATCTAATAACTTGCCTTAACTCTTATATATCATACAAGAAGGTTTTTCCTCAATTGAGATATTGCTCCATAATGCCCAGCTACTACTCAACCCTAAAAAAAAGTTACTGCTATATTTCTCCAAATCACATATGTCTGATAACGTGAATTTAAAAATCTTTTTCACTAAAGAAAACTGAAATTGAAGTAGTCACTAATACAAATGAGTGATTATGGATGATAACCCTAAATTTGACCTACATGTTCAAAATAACAAAAAAGACAAAGAAAAAGTTAAGAATGCTGTACAGACATAAAAACTTATTTAACAATACCATGAAAACTGCTATTCCTACTACCTACCTATCGTCTCCAATCTCACCTATATGGTCAACCCATCCTAACTAACCTTCAGCCTATAGTTAAAAATAAGAAAAAAACATCATTTTTCCAAGCCAACAGGCTACCAACAATAAACAAAATAGAAAAAATAAAAAAATTATCATTGCCACAAATAAAAACGAAAGACTGTTTAATACATCCACTCGACTAAGTGCTTTCACCTTCCTTTACATAGGCTTCTTCAGAGTAATTTTAAACAAACAATTTCCTTCATTTAAAATGCATATAAAAGTCACATGTAACCAATCACAATTTTCCCAGTTGAAAAACCTTGCATGTTTAAAACTTCTCACAATTACTGTACAAACACCGTTCCCTAACTTTATTCCTATGTGTTATAAGTCTGCAAAATTTGCCACCACCAAACAATACTGCTGCCACTGCTGTATTGCCCTTAAGGCTTAGAAATGGCTCAAGCTACCTCACCACTTAGATTTTCTAAAGGTTTTATCCACATGCAACATTATTCACAAAGCCAATGATTGCCCTGCTTTTACTCCTATTTTCCATGCATATCATCCTAATAGACTACATTGGTCTAATGAGCAACATTTTCTCAGCTTATATAAACCCCACAAATCCTCTGACCAAAGTCTCTACTCATACTCTGTTGCTATAAAATGGAATTCTATCCCTCTGCAAATTAGCTCTGTCTCTAACCTCTCCATCTTCAAACAACTGATAAAACACTACATCAATAAAACCTGGCTCTGCTCCTATCCAAGGCTGAACTAGTCCCTTTCACCTTCTACCATCAGCATACTTTGACTATGTTCATAGAGAAGGAATTAGCAAAATCTATTTTGCAGGCAAAGATCAAATATATATTTTGCCTTGGCCATATTATCTAGTCATCTTTGTTCCAGACAGTATATTTAGTGTGTTTAATGTCATCTCTATGAACTACAACTTATGAATACTTTATCTTTTCACAACATTCTTTTTGATTTTGTTATAGCTGTCCAAATATTTGCACTATGTATGTATAGGTTAACGTTGTATAAACTGAAGCTGCATTTTTTTTCTCATTTCATGTCATTCTTCTGTATTAGGCTTTGTAATAATTTCATTTAACTGTATTAATATTATGTAGTGTTTTTCTCTCCAGGTTTCCAATGAGAATGGGATATTATCACAGTTGGACTTTCCAGGTCAAGTATAAAATAAATAAAAATAAATAAATATTGGCACCAATACACCCATGGCTATAGCTGTGATCAGTACATGCTGGCAGACATCACCCAGTCACCCAGTGACATGGCTGATATAGTTTTGGCATGGGTCAGGCCACATCAGTGTGGCAGGCAGTGGCTGCTTAGATACAGCACAGGATGTAAACTGAGGGCTATAAGCTACATAGTATGAGAGTGATGCATTCTAGGATATGGTCTATAAAACCCCACAACATACTAGCAACAAATGCATACCTCTATACCATGTCTCACTGACCTTAATCATAACCACTCTTCAATGTAGCTGAAAGCCTGCCTTCTGCTACATAATCTGTTTATAACTTCCACAATCTGTAGTGGTACCCCCATGGTCTGTACAGTGTTCCCAAACAACGTGGCTTCCAACACATTGGCTGATAACAACCATAGGCTGTACACTGTGTATTGAAGGACTCCAGTCTTAGTGCCAGAATGAGTGCAGGAGTTTCTTGTACTTCCTGCACTAGAACCACCTACAGTACTTTGTTGGCCAGTAGGAGGGCCCATCAGCTGGATGCATGGAAACAACTTAATAGACAGCTGCATAGGCCTTTGGCATCCATTGCCCTGGTGAGCAATGTGACCATAAATATAGTGAGCTGTGGAGGTGTTACCCAGACTTCTTCCTACAATAGGAAAAAAGAAGTTTGGGAGACACAGCCACCTGTTTTTTATAAGTTGTTTTGTGCTGCATTGGCACTGTTGCACAGGACTTGTAGATTCATCTGTTTTTTACTTCCATTGTCAACTAGATCTTGATATGGTTCTTCTATATTTTTTTTATTTTGCAATATCACAGAACATTGTAGCAAATCAATTTTACAGGTGTAGACAGGCCAGGCTCTTCAGGCATTGAGGTATGAGAAGGAATGCTGGAGGTTGTGTGATACAGCATTATACTGCAAGTCACATTCTTATGTGCCATTGTTTGCCTTGATTTCCTTCTAACAATGTATGTTCATTCTTTATAGACTCAGACATTGTGGTCAAAGAGGTGAAGAGCCTGCACCACAGCTGAGTCCCCAGTGGTCCCCAGGTCTGCATCACTACACCACAGCTGAGTTTCTAGTGGTCCCCGGGCCTACATGAGTGCAGGGTAAGGGTGGTTCACCTGATGAAGGTGACTCAGAAGGATCACTGATGGCTTCCATCATCACCTCTTAGGAGGTTTTGAAGCAAGGGGTCCTGACTGGCTCATTTTGTGGGAGGTGTAACAAAGGGAGATACTGCCAACACAGCTATCTGAAATTTTGTAACTATATGTCATTTGTGAATACCAACATAATTCACGTAAGATGTTTGTGTTACAAATGTATTAGAGCTGTATGTCATATTAAATGGTTTGTACAAACATGTGCTAAAGCGGTATTCAACAAAGTGCTGTTTGAAATGTATCCACAGTGTACACTATTGGAATAGAACAGAAATGTACACACACTATTGTAACTGCTTAAATGTATATATTTTAACAGGGGAACTGGAATACAGAAGGTTAACTTGCAAATCCTCAGAAAAATAGCTGAAATTAAATTACTCTATGGCTGGGCTATTAAAAATATGTTATCTTTCAGTTTCAGTGCAGCAACAGACACAACGTCTGTGCTGAGAAGTTTTCTGTATTGTCTTGAAAATGTTTTATTGTTTTATGACTTCCAGGATCTGTAGAAATCTACGGAACGGCCCTTGTGTATGTATTTTCACAGGTAGATTCTAAATACTGCTAGCTTTTAAGAGTGAAAGTTTTACCTGGGATAGAGTCAGATGACAAGAAATGATCATTCTGCAAGCTGGGCAGTAATATTTGCGATATTAATGTAAGAACTCTCTGAGAAAGACTCTGTAGTCTGTATAGGTTCATAAGTTCATAGGTAGGTACTAGACTATTGACCCTACGGCCTATGCAAGCCTAGCCAAAAAGGTACCCTGGCTTTCACCACCCAAGAAAATTATTTTCCTGTGCCCCTGTCAAGCAGAACCACAGAAGTGATCCCCGGGGTGAATTTCCTATTACCCATCCAATCATCAAGATTTTTCTTGAAGAGTGTTAATGAGGAGCTCTGTTTGACATAGATAGGTAGTCTATTCCAGAGTATGGGAAGTCACTGGGACAGAAATCTATCCCTCCAGCATGTTCTGTTTATTGTGGTGACAAGGTTTAGGTCCCTAGAGAGTGTAGCTTGGAGGGATTGGGATTTCTTTAAGTGGAGCATGTCCAACAGCTCTGGGTTTGACATAGCTTTGTATGTTAGGTAGAGATCGCCTTTGAGTAGGAGATATGCGACGGAGTAAAGCTGGAGTTTTTTGAGACAGTCTGCGTAAGGCATCTGTTTGAGGCCAGTAATCCTCTTTGTAAGGTATTTTTTCTGCCTTTCCAGTTGTTGTAGATGTCTTGTGAGGTACATACCAAAAGGGGCATTGTACTCTATAGTGGGTCTAATGAGTGATGAGTAGAGGGGAACAATGACCGCTTTTTTTCTGGATGAGAAACCTTTTTTGATGAGGTGAGCCACGTAGAAGGATTTCCTGACCACTGTGGCGATGTGATTATCAAAGGAGAGACTACTGCCACCTGTGTCCGAAGGTCTCTTATCACACTTTCGGTGTAGACTACCACCTATGTGGTAGTTCATGGGTACAGAGTTTTTATCAAAGGGGATGACAATGTACTTTTTGGCATTGAGCTTGAGACCATGTCTTTGACACCAGGCATCTGTCTCAGTGAGGCCCTTTTGTAGGATGTCCACATCATTAGGAGTTTCGATTATGGCTCCTAGTTTGCAGTCATCTGCAAATTTAGTTAGCCAAAGACCTTCTGTGTTAGCCTGTACTTCAGGGAAGTAGATACCAAACAGGAGAGGACCCAGGACTGAACCCTGTGGTACTCCACTTGTCACTGGTCGGAAGTCTGATTTGGAGTCTGCTACTTTCACGGTGTGGGTTCTGTCAGTAAGCCAGTTGGCAACCCATCTTGGGACATAGGGATTTATACCTAGTTTAGTGAGTTTATCTATAATTCCAGAGTGGGGGATGGTGTTGAACATCTTGGCGAGATCTAGATAGGCTGTGTGAACCACCTTACCCTCATCTATGGCTTTGTGACTACTTCAAAGAAGTCTATCAGGTTTAGGAGACATGATCTGCCTTTTACAAACTCAAACTGTGTGGGGTCCAGAGCTTGGAGATCTCCATTGTCTTTGTTTATGAGTTCCATGATGATATGTTCCATGGCCTTGCAGACGAGGCTCATCAGGCTAATGGGGCGGTAGTTCCCGGGGTCTGTTGTGGCCCCCCCTTTGTGGAGTGGGATAACTGTCATGGTGCGCCATTCAATGGGCACAAAGCCTGAGGTGAGGCTATGACTGAGCATGGTACTTAGGTGGGGTGCCAATTCATTCTGTAGTTCATGTAAAAGGCAACCTGGGATGTTGTCAGGTCCCATGGATGCTGTGTTCTTGGCTTTGGAAAGTGAGGTTTTTACCTGTGCAGCCGTGATTACAGGAAAATTGCATTCTACTGGTATAAAGATGGACCCTTTAGGGGGTGAGAGGGGGGTAAGTTAGCACTGAACCTATCTGCCAGGATGTTGGCAATATCAGTTGGTTCTGTAGATTTAGTGTCATTGTGCTGTAACTCAGAGCAGATCTGAGTGTTGCTATTGAGATTTATGACATAGCTATAGAATGCTTTGTGGTTGTCTTTAGAATCAGTGGTAATTTTGTTTTCATAACTAGCTTTGGAGGATTTTATGAGGGATCTCAGCTTATTACTTAGGCTGACCAGGGAGTTCCTCCAATCATGGGATTTTACTCTTGTTTGCAACAGTTTCTTTCTTCTGTTGTAGAGTTTGTTTATGGCAGAAGACCACCAGATTGGCTTCATTTATTTGGAGGATAGCATCTTGGTTCTGTTAGGGATAGCATGATCCATGCACTCGTGTAGGTGCTTATAAAGTGCATTTGTGTAGGATTCAGCAGTCGTACCTCTATTGTCCATCTGCATGGGTTTCGTGAAGTTTGCCACTTCTGTCTTAAGAAGCGTGAAGTTGGCTTTGGAGAAATTTTTTTACGGTTGTTTTCCTAATGGGGGGTGGGAGCGGGATGTGAATGTCTAGGGTGATTAGCTTGTGGTCGGATCTGACCAACAAGGAGCTGACCTCTGGTGTGGAACACCGGTCACCCATGTTGGTGATGACCAGGTCTAGGATATTGCTGCCCCTGGTGGGGGTCTAGATAAGTTGATCCAAGGCATTGGAATTGATGATTTCCAGAAAATGTTGAGCAAAAGAGTTGGTACATGACTAGTTTTCCCAGTTAATGGTAGGGTAGTTGAAATCACTCATTATCAGAGTGTTGGGTTGTACCTTAATATTTTCCAGTTTATCAAGAAAAGAGGAGTGGGAATCCTGGGGCATGGTGGGGGGGGGGGTCTGTAGAAAGCTACAATCTGGATTGCGGTTTTGCCCAGAGTTAGTTGAACTTGGATAATCTCGGATGCATTATGCCGAGCAACTAGCTTCTAGGTGTGGATATCCTTAATGAATATGGACTCGCCTCCACCTTTAGTGTTTCGGTCTGGGTTTGGTGGCCGAAAGGTGTGGTATGAATTATAGCCTGGTAATGCAGGGGTGCTCTCTGGAGCTTTGAACCAGGTCTCTGTCACTGCACAGATGTCAATGTTCTCCATTTTAAGGAGTGCCTCGAGTGAGTGCATTTTGAGGTTTAGACTTCTAGCATTGAGTAGCATTACCCTCAGATTTTGGTTGCTTGTACCTGTTGCGGTGGTGAATTTGTTATTTGAACCTTGCCTAAAAAAGGCACTATAGGAGTGGCAAGACCCTTTGCCAGTATCGGGAATCCCAAAGGCGACAGGTGCATGCCATCTCTGGCAAAGCAACGTGGTCTGTCAATCATGTCATCCCAAGCAGACAGATACTGGATTCCCTTAGAATGACACCAGAAGCTTAGCCAGTTATTAAAGTCAATCATTTTGTCCTTGTACTGTAATGTCATTCTGGGTGATGGCAGGATGCTACTCAGGGCTATGGTCATACCGGCCTGGGCTACAAGATCGGACAGCTCCTCCATTGTCAACTAGATCTTGATATGGTTCTTCTATATTTTTTTATTTTGCAATATCACAGAACATTGTATCAAATCAATTTTACAGGTGTAGACAGGCCAGGCTCTTCAGGCATTGAAGTATGTGAAGGAGTGCTGGAGGTTGCGTGATACAGCATTAGACTGCAAGTCACATTCTTATGTGCCATTATTTGCCTTGATTTCCTTCTAACAATGTATGTTCATTCTTTATAGACTCAGACATCGTGGTCAAAGAGGTGAAGAGCCTGCACCACAGCTGAGTCCCCAGTGGTCCCCAGGTCTGCATCACAATCAGCTGAAAATGGCTGCCAGAAACACAGGAAACTCAAACAAAACTACCAGCCTAAACAACAGGCCTCTATCAAGATTATGCCACCTGAGCAGAACACAGAAACCTCACTTTAAAAGCATAGAAAGAACACCCACAAAGAGAAAATACAAGTCTCAGTATGAAAAAGCAGCTTACAATTTAGTAATTTAAATAAAAAATGCAATTATAGTAATGCACACTATTACATTTCCTAGCTGTAGCCACTAAATGAAAGTTTTAAACAGATCAAGGAGCAGACTCGAGAATGCTTTTAACTGCAAACAGACAAAAATGCACAGAAAAGCTCAGATAGAGCACTCACAAACAGAAAATACCACTCTCAGTATGAAAAAGCAGTTTACAGTTAAGTAATGTTAAAATAGTATAAAACAGTACATAAATGCAGTGAAATAATAAAAAAAACTTTATAAGAGTGCAACAATGTAGTATATCAACTGTATAGCACAATTATAAGCATTTCAGAAGGGCAGTTCAGTGAAATATGTGTAAGAAATAACTTATCCTGCTCTTGGAATCTTAAGGAATTTCCACTTATGCAATGCAATCAAGAGCCTGACAATACAAGCAGAACCTTTATAAGACACAGGGTTTATATAGCAGTAAGAATGGAAGAGTTGGAAGATCAGATTACTACTCAGCCCCTGCTATTACCCAATCACTCGTACCACAGAAGGTCAGGAGGCCTTGTTAGTCTCAATAATAATGAAGACAATCAGCAGAAAATGGCTGCCAAAAACACATGAAACTCAAACAAAACCACCAGCCCTGACAACAGGCCTCTATCAAGATTATGCCACCTGAGCAGAACACAGAAACCTCACTTTAAAAGCATAGAAAGAACACCCACAAAAAGAAAATACAAGTCTCAGTATGAAAAAGCAGTTTACAATTTAGTAATTTAAATAAAAAAATGCAATTATAGTAATGCACACTATTACAGTTCCTAGCTGTAGCCACTAAATGAAAGTTTTAAACAGATCAAGGAGCAGACTCAAGAATGCTTTTAACTGTAAACAGACAAAAATGCACAGAAAAGCTCGGATAGAGCACTCACAAACAGAAAATACAACTCTCAGTATGAAAAAGCAGTTTCCAGTTAAGTAATGTTTAAACAGTATAAAACAGTACATAAATGCAGTGAAACAATAAAAAAAGCTTTATAATAGTGCAAAAATGTAGTAGATCAAATGTATAGCACAATTATAAGCATTTCAGAAGTGCAGTTCAGTGAAATAAGTGTAAGAAATAACTTATCCTGCTCTTTGAATCTAAAGGAATTTCCACTTATGTAATGCAATCCAGAGCCTGACAATACAAGCATTCTGTCTTTGACCTGACAACATCAAGATCCACTCACCACATCTGCCTTGCTATGAGTAGGTAAGTCTAGTGAACAGTATAATTCTCTTAGATATAGTCAGAAATATAGCAAATCTTATTTTAGATATTTTTCTTTATCTATCTGAGACTGCCCTGCAATGCTGTTTTAAATATATCGTGATTTTGAACTCTGATAACACTGTAAATATATATTGAGCATTTTCTTGTTCTTTTATTAATTATTAAATACATTTAAACCTTTCATTGTGGCTGATCTTTGTGGACATATTTAAGTTCTGAGCGTACTAGCATATTTATTTGGTGACACCGTGTAGGCCACTCCTAATAGCTTTGCTCTTGGTCAAACTACTATTTGCATTGATAGTAATATTATACAGTAAGATTGGACACCCTTTGTTAAGGGTCTTAAAGTAGCTGATAAGGAGCTGGCTGGTGGCATTAATAACTAACTTATAGTCTGTGCAGAAGGGGGCATAGCTAGTAAACCTGTGCTAGCCTTTACCAGGTGTGTGTATATATAACTCAACCTGAAAGTGTGTGTGTGTGTGTGTGTGTGTGTGTGTGTGTGTGTGTGTGTGTGTGTGTGTGTGTGTGTGTGTGAGCTACTTGGGCAAGGACGGGAAGCATTGGTTGGGCAGAGAGGGTGCTGGAGGTCTGACTTGGCCACTCACCTGAGATCTCAATTATATAGCTGTGCCACTGGGGAGTCTTACTGAAGATCTGGAGAAAGAGGAAGAAACTAGTCCCAGACTGACTGTGCTCTCTGTGTGCTCTTATGAGAAATCGCACATTACTTTGTCCCCCACTGTTGCCAGTGGTGAGGATTGAGGCTCCTTGATTATTAGTCCAGTGGTGGGGCATCACAGGAGGTACAACAGCTAATGTCATCAGTGGACTGGAGGCTGAATGGCTGGATTGATACCATGGAGTGTCTCCTCACATAGGTTCATAGGTAAGTACTAGGCTAGCTGCCCTTGAGAGCAATTTTAACCCTAACCAGTTTCTCTTTTTGTGTTCAAAATAACCTATCCCACTTGGTTATAGATTAGCCTTACCAATCCCATGGTTGATAATTGTATATTACTCTGAATAAGTATAATTGGACTCATACCATAGATAATTTGAGGGGACCCATGAAATGGATAAAGCATTTAGGAGCTGCCTCTGTCTATTTTCTATAGGGGGGAGTCCTAAGGAAATTTTTCTGTTTCCTATCCATATACCTAAGTTGCACTTAGACAGGGATGAACTTTTTTATGTGAATGGGGAATCTGTTCCACAGCAGCAATATCCTCTGTGAAATATACCTGTCCCTCCAGCACATTCTGTTGATATTGCAGAAGGGGTTTAGATACCTAGATTGAGTGTTTCTGATGCCATTTGACTTGCTGATGTATGTGCAGTAAACCCATCGGTAATGGGTTAGAAAATGCCTTGTTTGGCAGAAACAGGTCACCTCTTAGAAGTCTGAAGGATACTGAGTATAGCAACAGGGCTCTGAGTCAGTTTGTGTAAGGCATGTAGGCTTTGCATCTTTTTAGTAAGGTATCGCTGTGGGTTTACTAGTTGTTGCATGTGTCTGGGCAGATAAATGCCAAAGGGGGCATTATATTTAATGACTGGTCTAATGAGGGCTGAGTAAAGGGGACAATCACATCTTTAGATCCAGATGCAATCCATTTATTTATAAGTGGTGCAATATAGAAAGACTTTCTTACAACAAAAGACACATGTTGGTCGAAAGTTAAACCACCATCCACATAAATTCCCAAATCCCAAACAACTGGGTCAACTGATAGGGAAGTATTGTCAATATGGTAGCTCCCTGGGATACAATACTTTTTTGGCATTTAGTTTTAGTCTATGATTTTGACACCAGTTATTTATTTGAGACCAACCTTGACTAAGTCATTTGGGAATTGAATGACTGCTTCAAGCTTACATAAGTCTTCTGCAAACTTACTCAGCCTGAGAACTTTGGTACTGGCTTTTATTTCAGAAAAGTAGATGCCAACCAGGAGAGGTTCCAGCACAGAACCCTGAGGGATTCCACTGGTGACTAGTCGCTTTGTGGAGATAACTTCCACTGTTTTGATTATCCGTGTCCAATCTGTGAGCCAGTTGGTAATCCATCAGTTGACATTGGGATTTATTCCCAGTTTAACTATACCAGAATGAGAATTGTGTCAAAATGTATGGCCAGGTCCAGGTATGTAATATCTACCATTTTGCTTTCATATATTGTTCTGGTGAAGTTTTCATAAAAATCAACTAGACTGAGTAATCATGACCTGCCCTTGATAAATCCCAACTGAGATGGGTCTAGTGTTTGGAGGTTCCCTATGTCCTGATTGATTAATTCTTTGATAAGCCTTTCCGTGGCTTTGCATATGAGGCTGGTCAGACTTGTGGGTCTGTAATTGTGTGCATCTGTGGAAGGTCCTCATTATGCAGGGGAATGACTGTAGCTGATCTCCATTCACTTGGTACAAAACCTGTATGGAAGCTGTGATCGGGGGGGGGGGGGTAAATCATGCTTCATGTTATTTAAAATGTGTCCAGGCATATTGTCAGGATGCATTCATGCATATTTTTTGCTTTTGGACTCACTTCTGGACTTGGTCTTTTTTGATAGCTGGAGTTGATCCAGTTTCAGGTATATCTTGGGGAAAAGGCAGAGGGGAAACAGACATGCAGTTAGAGCTAAATTTATCAGCCAACATGTTCACTATATCTTCAGCCTCAGTCTGCGTAACATCAGTTACAATCAGTTCAATACATTGCTATGTTGAAATTAAGAATATAATTAAAAAATGCCTTACGATTGTCCTTGTCTTGGGTATCAATATTAGCTTCAAAGTAGGCTTTGATGGATTCTATTAAGCTCTTGAGTTATTTGCTTATTTCAGTGACAAGGACTCTAACATTCTTGGAATTACTCTGCTTACTTTTGGACTAAATTATTTTCCTTTTATTATACAGCTTGTTAATATTATGATTCCCCCATGTGGATTTTGTTTCTGGGATTTGCCATTCACTTGTTCATATTGGGTACAGCTGCATCTATGCAGTTGTTTACATGCTTGTATAGTGTGGTGGTATACATTTCTGAGTATTCAGTGGAGTTAACTGGATTCTGTAGGGATGTGAAATTTTCCAATGTATCACTTAGTAGGGTAGTTTGTCTTAAAAGATATTTCTTAAAATAACTTGGGTGGAAGGGATTTCTGATTTCAGTTTTATTTTGAAGGAGACTGCTTTATGGGCAGAACTAACAAGTGATGAAGATACACAGGGAATGGTGCAAGATGCTACCATATTAGTTAGGATTAGATCCAAGATGTCATTCCTCCTCGTGGGGTACTCTGACTAATTATTCTAGGATATTTGTATTGACAAAGTTCAGGAATCTCTGCACTTGTGCACTAGTGATAGTGTAGGTTTCCCTGTCTATAGTGGATAGTGTAGATCACCTAGGAAAATAGTATTGGGTTTAATACTGAGTGATTCTATTCCCTGTAGATAGGCATGGTGGCATGGTGGCTTTCTTTTGTCATAGAGGGAGTTCTACAGCTATTTATTTAGCTATTATATGGTATGGGAACTTTCTTATGGTTGTCGGGACATGAAGAAGCTCTAGTGCATCATGATGCCTTACCAGGTTGTAGATTGATAATTCTCCACCTTTTTTACCTTCTGTACAGTAGCTGGTTTAAATGTGTGTAAGGTGTTATAGCCTTGCACAGCTGGAGTGCTCTCCACTATTTTAAACCATGTTTCAATCACTACACAGAAGTCAATGTCTGCCAGGGTGAGAAGGGCCTGTAGGGAGTGGAGTTTCTTGCTTAGGTTCCAAGCATTGATAGTCACACCTTCATGTTTTCATTTGCTTGTTTCATTATGTTAGTAAGTTTATCTGGTTGGCATTTCTTAAAAAAAGAAAGAAAGAAAAAATGAACATGCATAGGAATCTGTCTAGTTCCAACCTCACCACCACGAGTGAAAATAAAAAAAGACACTATTGAGGTATACAATATCTTTGCCAACAATCAAAACCCCAGGGGGACAGGTGTAGGCCATCCTTGGTGAAGCAGTGTGATCTGTTGATCATATCCTCCCAGGCTGACAAGTATTCTATCCCTTTTGAATGACACTAAAAGCTAAGCCAATTATTGAATTCAATTATTTTTTGCTCATATCATGGCATCATCCTTGAAGAAGGTCGAATGCTGCTCAGTGCTAGGCTTATACCTGCCTTGGACACATAGTCTGAGAGCTCCATCGTGTCTCTCTTCATTTAATCCAGGGAGGTGCACCTGAAGTCATTGACACCGGCATGAACTATAACACAGTCATACTGGTATTTGTTGTTCAAGGACGTGAGTGCGTGCATGATCAGATGGATCCTTGCACTAGACAAGCAACTATCCATCACTCTTTCCTTCCTCAACCTGGCAAGCAGCACATACGCATATCTTAAAATGGAGTCACCTATAACAAGAATATTTGGTTAAGTTGATGCCTGTATGGCCTCATAAAATTGCAAGTAGTAGTGGTTTATGAAGTTGTGCATCCAGAAGACTCCAATCATTAGGTCATTGGAGGCTGACTCTACCTCTATTGGTAGCTACAGAGGTGACTGACTTCAGTGCTGGTTCACCTCTGACCACGACTAGCAGAACCACCATACAATTTCTTATCCTGTATCATTTTTCTGGGTTTCCTGTGTTTCCTTTCACATCCACTGTTTGCCTTCCATTTCTCTGCGTTAACAAGACTCCACTCTTTGTTTGTGTCACTTGTGTGTTACCCCACCTTGGGATTTCACCACCACCCTTGTTGGCCTTTGCGCATGTATTTGCTCATACTCCCCTGCCCCCTGTCACCTTCCCTTTAACTTCATAACTCCATTGCACCTTATCACCATAGTTCTTACCTTGATCAGAACAAAAAAGATAAAAATGGGCATTTATCCAGAAAAATATATCATCTTCTCACCTTCATTTTATCCTTCTGTGTGTTCCCCTGCTTACCCTCTCCCTCATCTCAGAGTGCAGGATTTCTCTTTTTCTACCCTGCTTATATAATGAACTTATTTACGACTCTTCTATGGTGCTCTTCTTTGGGCTACACACACACTGCCAGTTACATCTCCTCTACATTGTGTATGTTAATGCACATAGCATCAGGTATGTGACTTACCTCTCTGCCTTATGACATTTGGGTCATATGGCTGTATTAGCACTATCTCTGCTCATAGGTTAACACTGCTGTGTCAGTCTGCAGACTATGAAAAGTGTAGACATTAACCAGGGGTTTGAATCAAACCCTGTATCATGTATCTCTCAGATAAAGATCTTACCCACTATGCCAGCACTGTCACTTCGATACAGTTGCTGCTGGGAGAGAGAAGATTGTGGATCATGAATATTCCTGCCTGACCTCATCCATCAGTGAGCTTATCCTACATTAATGCATATTTAATTAGTATTGGGCCACACTGATTTCTAAGTCACTGAGTGGCTGTATTTGCCATCTTTCTGAATACCACCCTACCTGTCTCCATTTTGTAAATAAATATAGGCATTATCAAAATGAAGATGAAACCTGCGTCCTACATGAACTCCAAGAAGAGCTAAACCCAAACATAAAACTACTGTTCAATCTCAGCCTTACTACAGGATATGTACCCAAAGAGTGGCGTACAGCAACAGTGGTCCCTCTCTACAAAGGTGGTGCCTCAATGGATCCTGGAAAATATCGCCCCATAAGCCTGACTAGCTTGGTCTGCAAAGCTATGGAAAGGATCATCATGGACCTCATAAATAAAGATATTGGGGACCTACAGACACTGGATCCTACCCGGTTCGGCTTTGTTAAGGGCAGATCCTGCCTCTTAAACCTGGTTGATTTATTTGAAACAGTCACCAAGGCCATTGATGAGGGGAAGGTGGTCCACACAGCCTACCTGGACCTCGCAAAAGCCTTTGATACAATACCCCACTCGGGCATTATAGATAAGCTCACCAGCTTAAATATAAACCCCTATGTCACTAGATGGGTTGCAAACTGGCTCAAGGACAGAACCCACATGGTTAGAATTGCTGGAGCCATGTCAGACTCCAAACCAGTTACAAGTGGTGTCCCACAAGGCTCAGTCTTGGGACCTCTCTTGTTCGGTATATATTTCTAGGAGTTACAGGCCAACATGGAAGGACTGTGGCTGACCAAGTTCGCAGATGACTGCAAACTGGGTGCCATAATCGACTCTCCAGCCGACACAAGCATCCTCCAAAAGGACCTCATAGAAACAGACAACTGGTGCCAGAGCCATGGCCTCAAGCTAAATGCCAAAAAGTGTATAGTCATCCCCTTTGGCAAAAACAAAATGCCCACAAATTACCACATAGGTGGTAATCCATTAAGTACAGAAGAAGTAATTAGGGACCTGGGGACCCAAGTTGATAGCAATCTCTCATTTGACAACCACATGGCCAAAGTGGTTAGAAAAACATTTTATATAGCTCATCTAATCATGAAGGGATTCACATCTAGATCAGGGGAGGTCATCGTGCCTCTTTACTCATCCCTCATCAGGCCCATACTTGAGTAGAATGCCCCTTTTGGGATGTACCTTACCAGACACCTGCAGCAACTGGAAAGACCCCAAAAGTACCTCACCAAGAGGATCAAAGGGCTCAAACAGATGCCATATGCTGCCCAGTTAAAGAAACTCCAGCTCTACTCAGTGGCATACCGCCTGCTCAGAGGTGATCTGTGCCTGATGTATAAAGCCATGTCCAACCCGGAATTAATGGACATGCTGCACCTCAGAAAATCCAAATCCCATCGAGCTACGCGCTCGAGAGACTTGAACCTCAGCACTGAAATAAATCGGACATGGTGAACGGACAGATTCATAACCCAGAGGCTCCCTTCACTCTGGAATAAAATCCCAGTCCAGGTTAGGCAGAGTCCCTCATTGACTCTCTTCAAGAGGAATCTTGATGAGTGGATGGGAGATCGTAGGTTTACCCCGGGTATCACTTCTGTGTCACTGTTAGACAGAGGCACAGTATACTAATCTCGAAAAAGGGCATAGCAAAATTAATTTAAAATGAGTGGCGAAAGCCAAACACACTCTGGCTAGGCTTATAAATGCCCTAGGGCAGATAGCCTAGTATGAACCTGTGAACCTATGAACCTATAAAAGAATTACATGAACAATATGAGATATAACTGCATTGAATAGTCTTTGTGTTTAGGAATATAGTCTCATATAGTGCGTAATTTGTTTTGACAAACCCAGCATATTTTAAGGTATGGCAACATTTCTTATATCACTGTTATGTTTTCCGTGCACATATATTTCAGTTTACTGTAAAGGATAAATTCCTTGACTGTAGCATATTTGGTTGGACTGTAGTGTTAGAGTATGCTTTAAAATAATTTCTAAATTTTTTTGCAGCTACTGGCAAAACTCTTCTAATCAATTTTTATATCGACTCGCATATCTGCATTCGCTGCTTAATGTCTTTTTGCTGTGGCCCAAGTTATGACTAAAAAAGTCCACAGATCAGCTCATTCACCTGGTTAACAAACAAGGAGAAAAACAAAGACACAAATAAACAAAGCAGCACTTAACTTTGCTTTCCTAATATACACAAGAAAGTTAATACAATCAGAGATCTGCAAGTTTTGTTGTAACTACTGGATAAACAACCTTTAAACTAATAAGCCTGACAAACTCGGATATATAATATTATCAAGGAGCAGAGCAGGCCTTGATGTTTTATTGATAGTGTGTCCCATTTTAACTGTATCATCAGAATAAATGCTATACCAGGCTAACCCTTAGGGGTTCTAATCCTACTTAATGATTCAGCATGTTTATTGAAGTTCTTTCCATTAACAACTCACAGCAGAAAAAAATGTATCTTTTTTTGATATGCAGATTGCGCTTGCTTCACAGTTTTAATCATTTCTACACCTTCTTAGTTTGTGGCCCTTGGGATTTTAAGGATTCATCACATTTGCCAACATAAATGCATGACTGTATGAGAAGGGATCTGATGAGAACATGAATAAATAAAGGAGTTTGTTTGATAGCATGGCATTTGGTGCAACTTCTATATTTTTAGTTAACTATTTTTCTACAGACATTCTTGCTGTTAGTGCTACAATTTCTTTTCTGATTAATTTATTTCAATTGTCAGCGCACAAATCTTATTTTGAGTTTATTGTGGAAAGGCACAAGGTGACTGCAAAAGAAACATAACATACATGCCTACATCCATAAATAAACAAATAATCAAATAGCTAAAACATATTTTATGCTTTCAGTTTTTTACTGCTTAATTTTTTATTGCACTCTCATTGGAAGTACTATATTTCTTTTTGTAGTTCTCGGATCTGAGGAAGTGATTTTTAAAACGAAAACATATGGTGGAGCGTTAATGTGCTGTGTTTCTGTGGAATAAAGTGAACTGAACTGAAGTGTGCTGAGCCGTCCGTGGGTTTTTTCGCAATTTGCAAGCTTGCCCTGCTCAGGGCTTTATTGTTTTGTCTGAAAAGCTGCTTCATTTTGTGGATTACAAGTTTCATTTGGAAGCTGCTGTGAATTTTGTTTTGTTTTTCTCGCATTACAGTATGTTGTACATACTGCTGTACATAAATGTATAAACCAAGAAAAGGGAAGGGAAGCTCACAGAAGACAATATAAACATCAATAAAGAAATGTTGTCTGTAAGTTAATTGTTAGAAATTCCCTACTATTATCAATCTCCAGTAGATTCATCTCCAGTCAAGAAGCCAAGTGCTAAAAAGTGTTGTTGAGAAGGGAAATACTCTAAATGGGAAAAAGGGGTACAGGATGTGTACAAGACACAGAGGGAGGAAAGAGAAGGCATTCTACTCAACTGTCTGTGAGTTTGTTTCATATTTCTGCATGCTGTCATAAAATTTTTGATTTTCTGTGAAATCACTGAAGATTTCAGTCTGATAGTGACAGACATTAGTTTCATACTTTTTGTCGTTCACAAAATACATGTTGCTGCAAAACAGTACATTTGTGTAAGCAAATTTACCATAACAGTAGATGTTCTACTGCACTGTGATGGTGGCCTAAACTATGAGGGCTTACACACCCTATACCGTCCAGCATTCAAAAGCTTTGAACACCTTCCAGGAGCTCACCCTACCAGAAGCATGCAGAGAGTGCACCTGCAAAAGGCTGTAGGTGCACCAAAAAGCTTCAGAGCATTTCTTTCCCAGAAGGCAAGAGCAGTGAATACATGTTCTAGGTACCATGTCAGAAAAATAACCACTGCAGTAGTCTAAGCTATGTGGGTAGATCAACAAGCTTAGACTGGAGTAGTAAAAAGGAAGGATGCCAATGCCTAAGACTCCAAGACCCCCTGGATAATGGTCCTAGAAAACCAGTTCTGGACTTGGAAAAGGAATCCAGTTTGAAATGCTTTGTAAACATCTCTTCTAAGGATTAAGCTGCTACCTCTGGAATGCTTCTAGTGTCTACCCTTTCCAGAAAGCAGCAGAAGAAACCAATGCCCTTGAATCATCTGTAAACCTGTCTAGTTTTGTTGAGTATAACAAAAAGTAATAACTTCAGACAACCATGAAGAAATAGTTACATTTGACACTGGTTGTCATTTCCTTTTATCTTCATAGGAAACAGCTGGTCAACATTCCTGAAAGGTTGAATTGTGTCTAGGTAGTATCTGAGCTGCCTGTACATGTCCAGAGTTTCCTTATCCCCAGGTTCACAAAATAAAGCTGGGGGGTTAATGGTCTAGCTTAAAGTAAATGTTGAAACTATTTTAGGTGTAAAGGTAGGATTTTTTATTAAGGAAACCCTATCCTCACGAAAAATAAGGTAATGTTGACTCATTCTAAGTGCTTGCAACTCAGATTATTTCCTAGCAAATGTGAGAGCAGTGAGCAAAACAGTCTTCCATTTTAAGAACATTAAATCTGCCTGATGGACTGGTCCAGATGGCGACTAAGATTCTCAAGCACAAAACTGAGATCCCAAGGAGAAGCCAACTGTTTCTTAGATGGACAGATATGCAAAACTCCTTTCATAAACTGTTTCACTTGTACATTGCTAGAAAGGGGGATTCTATGGGCAGGAAAGTTGACAAATGTACCTTGATAGAAGAGTAGGACAAACTATTGGACAGTATCTCGCATAAATAATCCAGAACCCAAGGCATGCAGGCCAACAGAGGATCTTGGGTGTTAGAGAGGCACCAACTAGAACATTTTTTTGACTTACCCACATATGATTTCCTAGTAGCAGGGTTGTTTGCCTTCTTAAGAACTTGATGCACATCCTGGGAAGAAAGGTGCATAATAGGTATCAGAATTACATTGTCCAGGTAGTTAGTTGCAGCTTTTCCAAGAACAGAGAACACTAATCCCCCCTCCCCCCACAGTCTTGTGTGAGTAAATTCAGACTGTGGGGAAGCTTGTGATAATTGCCCTTGGCCAGATTGAACAGGAAAAGCCCCTGCTGCCTTGACTCAAAGGGGTTCACCACTACAATTTTTGGATAGTCCTTCTGGAGTTTTAGAAGAATCTAAGAAATCATTGGAAAAGGCCTAAAAGCATACATAACCATTCTTATCCATGGAAATGAATAGACATCTGTCTTCCAGGTCTTTCTGCAGGTAGTCCTGGATCAAAACATCTTTAGTTTTCTGTCCTGAAAGGAGGATAATAGATCTACCTGAGGTGTTCTCCACAAGTGGATTAGTTCTTAGAAGACTCCAGGATGAACTTTCCATGTCTAGATGGTCTATCCTGGCCCTGTGGAGCTAGTCTGCAATAAGGTTTTGCTATAATAGAATGTATGAAGCCAAAAGAGTTCAATTGAGCAAAAATGGTACCTCCCAAGCCATCATAGACAATCTGCCAAGAAGGTCGAATGTGGTAGCCCATTATTCGTTTATGTACCACATCATTGTGGTGTTGTCTGTGTATAGTAGCAGAGGTCTTGATGACCAAAGATGATCAAATCTTTCAAATCATTAATGGCAGCCAAAATCTCCCTGACATTTATGTGCTTCTGTCTGTCTATAGGATCCCACACAGTTTGCCCTTTTATTCCTTTTGAAACCACTCCACACACCAGATCTAATGCATCTGTACTGACTGACTGGAGGAGAGAGAGAGTTGAAAGGTGGGATGGAAAGCCTGCATTGCATGTATCTGGCCTACCCACCATCTAGTCTCCCTCTTTACAAATCCCAGACATGGAATCTGAAGTCAAAGGCTAAATGCTAAATCTAGACTGATTTGAGGTAACAATATATTTTGCCAGGAATAGCATGGTGGTATCAACCAAATACAAAGTCATCTAGAAGAGCAAGCAATACAAACAAAACAACAAAAAATGCTTAACAATGTCTTCATTTTAACTAAAACTAGATAATCCAAGTCAAAACATATTAAGTGAAAATTAGTTTATCAAATAATCTGGGTTAAGTGCTATCATCCTTTTAAAGTTAAACATAGGAGCATAATAATCATAGATGCCATGAAATTCAAAATGATGTTTGGGTTTGTCTGAAGAAACTTGGAAAAAAACTATTAGAATGTTTCTACTTTGTTTGGGGAGGAAATGCTCTCCCCACACTTGATTAAAGCAAACATCCCAGGAATACCATTTTGTGCGATGGGATGACTGAAGACTCTTTTCCAATGGATTTGAAATCCCAGACTGGTTGGAGCTTCCTGAACAGTTTTAGAGACTTTTGACAGCTAAAAAGGGGGTCTGCAAAGATATGTCAGTTGTCCAAATATGGGAAACTGTGTAAGCCCTGGAGTCATTAGACATTTTGTAAATACCCTTAGTGCAGTGTAGAATCCAAATGGTGAAGCAGAGAATTAATACTGTATGTCAGCCATCAAATATTAAGAAATGTCTGCATTGTATGATAATATGAATGTGGTTAATAAGCATCTTTTTGGTATAGATAGCTTTTGCACTAAAACCTAGAGTCATGATCAATGGGACCAGATTCTGAAATAATAGCATCTTGAACTTGGAAATTTTGATATGAAGATTTAAATTTGAAAGATGCACTACTGGCCTCCAGAAACCCTTTGGTTTGGGGATTAGAAAAATCCTTGAACAACAGCCATTACCTTGAATACTGTGTGTCCCTGCACCACCATGCTGTACAGAATGGGAGAAAATAGAAAAGTCTATAGTTTCCCCTGATAAGAAGGAATTCCCAGAAATTGAGGGATGATCCGTTGTCAGGTGTAGCCTTCTTGGATTGCCCTCAAAACCCAACTGCCTTGCACTATCAATTCCAAAACTGCAGTTGAATCTGAATGAGATGCAAAGGTTGCCAGGTGGGATCCAGACAGGTGAAGGCTGTGCTTGATTTTTTGATTTTTTTCCCTGTTTCATACAGGTTCCTTTCCACCCCCTCCCACCGGTCTATTTTTTAAACTGTTTGTTGGGAAAGGGGGCTGAGTAGAGAGAAAAATATATTATTTGATTTGAAAAATGAGGATTGAAAAAGTTTTGTCACTCCTTTTATCACTTTTCTCTTTTCGTGGCACTTCATTAGTACCTCAAATACTGCAGGGCTAAAAAGAGAGTGTCTTAATCTAAAGAAGAATTCAAGATTTGGATTTAACTTCCTCAAGACTACTTTCTTATCTAAGTCAAGCAAGTCACTTTAAACGTGATCGTGAAACAGTAGCTCTAGAAGAGTCAGATGCATCATAAATGCACTTCAGAATGTGCTTAGTCACCTGAGAACCAGCTGTCACAGAAGGTCCTCAAGGCACTATCCAAGGCTAAGAACTCTACTTCTATGACAACACTTGGCATGCTGGGCCACCTATTGCCCAGCCTGAAACAGGACTTATAAGACCCCTACAGTGGCTATTCAGTATCAACTTCCAAAAAGACTTAATGCCAGACAAATAGAGGACAGCAACTGTCATCCCCTTGTGCAAAAGTGGGGTATCAACTGAGACAGATAATTACAGACCCATAAGGTTGATCTGACTCATCTGTAAGGCTATGGAAAATATCACCAAGGATTTAATCAATAAGGGCATAGTTAACCTACAACTCCTGACCCAAGCCTGTTTGGAGTTGACAAGGCAGATCATGCATATGTAACATGATTGCCTTCTTTGAGGAGGTTACTGAAGCAATTTATAAGGCCAAATTAGTACACACCATGTATCTAGACCTTGCAAAAGCATTCAACACCATGCCATACACTAGGATCATAGATTAACTCTCCTAAATAAATGTAAGTCCATCCCTATGCAATTCATTGGATAATTAATTGGCTCACAAACAGAACCCAGTATCCTTTGACAAACATGACTTCCCTTGTAACTATCACATCAGCATTACCCCTCTGAAAGTTAATCCTACAGTCAGAGATCTGTTAACCTCTCTAGACAATGAACTGTTCTTTGATCATCACAGTGTCTAGGCAAAGGATATAATCATTCCAGTGTACCCAGCTGTCATTAGACTGATTATTGAGTTAATGTCCCTTTCAATAAGAAGCTGACCAAACAATTGTCACAACAAGAAAGACCAAAATGCTTACTCACTAGAAAAAAAATCTAGGACCTAAATCATAAAACTGTGCAAACCATCTCAATGCCTTGTCCCTTTTCTTAATATCATATGGGCTGCTAAAAGTCACCCTCTGCTTTTATTACAGACCTTTAATGGACCCTATCCTTTCTGACCTATTACACATTCACAATTGCAACTGGTGGCATGAACACTTGCTCAAGGGATCTCAATGTCTTTTGCAACATAAGCAGGACATGTTGGAGGGACAGGCATGTATCACAGAGAGTGCCACTTCTGAGGAACAGTCTTGCATTCCACATTAAGTAAAGTGCTTCTCTTATTCTATTCAAATGTAATTTGGATGAATGAATAGGCAACCATAAATTCATCCCTGGTTTAGCATCCATGTCCCTCACAGATAGAGACAAAAACTAAATGTCTTAATACATTCTTGTTCTGCCCACCTCTGGGTTACACATACACAAAATACAAGGGCCAAAAATCTACTATGGGAATGTAAGGCTAATCTTCTTAAGATCCTGACTGATCAATAGCCTAGTAAGTACTTATGAACCTATGAACCTATGCAGATTTGTCTAGTAATATTTACTTCCACTGGTACTTTTGATTATCTGCATACAACCAGCCAGATAATGGATAGCAGAAAGCTCAGAAATAAACAACATATTGATATTACTTTAATGTTATGGACCTTGAAAGAGATGCTAATGGAATTTTAGTAATCTTCTGACTTTAGCCAGATTTTGTGCCAAAACCAACATAAATGAATGACTCTACAAATGCAGAAAGTTTAAATATTTTTGAGACTCCTGTGTAAAAATTAAAAGTCTGACTACCAGGGAATCTGGAGATACATACAAACATGCATTAAATCAGATATTACAGTACCCATGTAATTATTGATTTTAAGGTATGCAAAGCAATTATAATACCTGACTTATTCTTTTGAAACTGCACTTTGTGATTTTTCTGCATGTATACTGTAAAAGCTACATAAAGAATAAAAGTATAAGTGTTATGAAGATCACATAACATTTTATTTCACTGGTGACTACCTCTGTCAATACATTTCCTATTTACCCCTTTTCTACACCGAGAAACTAAATACGACAATAATCTAAGGCTAATCTTTTTGTTTTCTCAGCTTTTAACTTGATATTACCATAGTGCAATATCCCTAGAAGAATCCCAGTACTTATTACTGCTGTTTTACCTTTGGCTCAATGCCCTTTATGCAGAATGATTTGTAATGAGGTGAACTGGAGGTGATACCGCCTTATGACCAATGTTTTCCTTGGACAACTTTTTGAGTCATTTAAAGTCTTTGCCTCTAGAGCTGACAAGCCTAGAAGACTGTTAAATAAATATTCAGATCATGTCATAAAATCTTCAGCTATGACTCTAGATACTGCAATGAAATTAGTCTGTGAAAGAATGTTTACTTAATGTAAAACTCCTGCTGTCTAATTGCATCAGTGCAGGCATCATAGTATTTTCTTTTCTGTCTCACAGTTGGCACTTTCATATTATTTTGCAAGTTATCTGTCTGTTGCTATTCCCATTGTGAACCTCATTCAAACTGCAAAGTATCCTGCAAAGTTTCATTTATTTCAGCTTTTTGCTGAATGCAAGCTATCCATGATTTCTCTATTTTAAAGTATTTTTTATCTCATCCTACAAATTGCATACCATATGGATCCTAGAAACAGATCTATAAATTATTTCCACCCCATCTAATCATGTTTTCTTATGTCACTGCATCTGTGTATTTGAAATGCTGTACTATTGCGTATGTTAAAACAGTCCATAGTTTAATCTACAAATAAGCTATACAAAAGTACAGGCAAGTATATTAAGTATTTTCTTTCCATTTCTAAATTAATTTGACAGTATAAATTAAATGTTTCTATTTTATGCTTCAAACTTTCTTCTCTTTAGGAAATCATTTAAAAACCTAATGTAACAATAATTAGAATTATAAAGTGACTCAGATATTCTTACACACATCCACGTGCACGCTCGCACACACACACACACACACACACACACACACACACACACACACACACACTACACACCCCTATACATATATATATATATATATATATATATATATATATATATATATATATGGATCTACTTCATGTCATGGCGTCGTACCAAATCAGTGAACCACAGAACATCATGACCAAAATGCCAGACTATCTAATCAATTAAACTTTACAATGCCAAAAGTTCACAACATTGAAAGACTACTCATGTGTCAACCTAAACACTTACAAATATAACACAACAATTAAAAATAACCACTAAATGGTCTAATATACACTTCACAATGTTTTGCTACACACCACATCCCCAAAACTTATATATATATATCAACCCTGAGATCGCACTACAGTGGGAAAAAGGCTAAATGCCCTGATCCGCACTGTACCATGATCTCCACCAACAAACCTTGCAACTGGTAAATTATCATAAAACTTAAAACCTTCAATTTAACTGTTCTTCTAGCTCTGAGTGAATTTACACTATCAGGGCAGTTAGGCTGACACTGGTGCATGTGTAGTAGTACTTCAATTATTCTGAACTTTTGGCATTGTGAAGTTTTGATGATTAGATAGTTCAGTGTTTTGATCTCAATGTTCTGTATACACACACACACATACACACACATACACACACACACACACACACACACACACACACACACACACACACACACACACACACACACACACACATACACACACACACACACACACACACACACACACACACACACACACACACACACACACACACATGAACATACACATATATATGAGTTTTCCTAGCCATTGAATCATCTATTCATAGAAAGGAAAATTGCAAAAAAAAAAAAAAAAAGTAATTGAAAATGCATTTAATTGAATTACAATTCATTAAAAGTTCAAAACACTAAAAATATGGCTTCAAATATTAATATTTCCACGTCCCCTTGCACCCAACATGAAAAGGGCCTCACCCACACCTTACTGAAATACACTAACAACATGGTTGCATAATCTCAGAGAAAAGATAAAACTCCAAACATAATGAATCACTGCTGTTGCACAAATTCTTAAATGTGTATATAACATGATTGTGGGCACTGACAAGGTGTGAATGATGATTAGTCACATCAACAGTAAATAACTATACCTCCCCTCCACACAGTTTTTAATGAATTGTTATTCAATGAAATATGATTTCAGTGAAATGCACTTTCAATTAATTTTACTCAAAAAATTGTAAATGAAAACTACATTCAATGAAAAAGCATCATATACATATATACATACATACATATCTGTATATCCATAGGGTCTATATTATAACATCGAAGTTGCAAAACTTTGAATGTTATAATATCGAACCGACTACATCGAAGGCTGAAAATAGCCAAGTTGCGGAACATCTAATTTTTACCTAAGGCAAGATTTTGGTGGGCCATTCCGTGGCTACGCTATTTCCTCCACTGTGGTGCGATAGTTACGGACCTTAGGATGAAGGTACGGGTTAATGTAAGTGGATAGGTAGGAATGTATGTATGGTTTACTGTAGGGTTAGAAGTAGGGTTTTGTTAAGTGTATGTGTGTGTATTATTTAGTTTGTTTGTGTATAGCTCTTTAGGGTAAGTGTGCAATAGTTACGGACCTTAGGGTTAGGGTGCGGGTTAAGGTTAGTGGATAGATAGGAATGTATGTACATTTTAGTGTAGGGTTAGAAGTAGGGTTTTGTTAAGTGTATGTGTGTGGAGTATTTTTTGGTGTGCTTGTGTTGTGTGTATGTTTCTTGGAACAGCAATTGCTATTCTGAGTGTTCGATGTGATCACATTTCGAAATTCCAAGTTCGAGCTTATGGTGTTCGATATTTTGGAATTTTGATTATGTGATATAGACTCTAGATATATATATATATATATATATATATATATATATATATATATATATATGGATCCCTATCACAACACCGACATGCCACAAACCCGACACTCAAAACAACGACACCAAAACACCGAAAACGCACAAAACCGACAACTCACAAAACCGAACAGCATAACACCGACACCCAAAACACCGACACACAAAATGTAAACTACACATAATACACAACTATACATGCACTAACCCTAACCCAAACCCTAGCCCTAAGGTCCGACACTACCGCACACTTACCCTACCCGCACCCTAACCCTAACTCACTTAACCCGCCACTAAACCTACATTGCATCACTATCGCACACTTACCCTACCCGCACCCTAACCCTAACTCACTTAACCCGCCACTACACCTAAAGTCCGTCACCACCGCACACTCACCTTTCCCGCACCCTAACCCTAAATCCTACACTATCTCACACTTACCTGTCCGCTCCCTAAAGCTAAATCCCTCACTATCACACACTTACCTGTCTGCTCCCTAATGCTAAATCCCTCACTATCGCACACTTAACTGTCTGCTCCCTAACGCTAAATCCCTCACTATCGCACACTTACCTGTCCGCTCCCTAACGCTAAATCCCTCACTAGCACACACTTACCTGTCCACTCCCTAATGCTAAATCCCTCACTAGCACACACTTACCTGTCCACTCACACTCACACATTGCCCATGTCGGTGTTTCGGCTGTCGGGATTTCACATTATCGATCATCTGTCTCGTCGGTCTTCTCGTGTCGGTCTTCTTAGCGTCGGTGTTTTGGTGTGTCGATGAAGTCAAGGAGACCCATATATATATATATATATATATATATATATATATATATAAATATATATACATATAGAGAGAGAGAGAAAGAGAAAGAGATAGATAAACATATATATATATATATATATATATATATATATATATATATATATATATATATATATATAAAACACTTAGCTTGAATTTTGTTCTTCCATAACAAAGGTTAAAAAGAAAAAAATAGTACATTCACATAAGTGTTTTGCAAGGGGATCATCCCTGCACCCACTATGTGCAGGACTTTTTCACCCACACCACATTTAACTTATATATACTAACATCGAGATTGCCTAATACCTAGGAAAAGGGAAAAAAATCCTTTCACCCTCATATTCTACTACCACACAAAAACATCACACCGACACTTACCTGATTTGATAAGCATTTTTTTCAGTCATCTTAACTTGACTAAAATGCATTCAAACACAGGGTAGTTCCACCACATATAATCTTCTCGTGTGTGTGTGTGTGTGAGTGTGTGTGTGTGTGTGTGTGTGTGTGTGTGTGTGTGTGTGTGTGTGTGTGTGTGTGTGTGTGTGTGTATGTGTGTGTGTGTGTGTGTGTGTGCACGTGTGCGTGTGTGTGTGTGTGTGTGTGTGTGTGTGTGTGTGTGTGTGTGTGTGTAGAGTCATAGATATTCCAAGGCTGTTGAATTTTACAACCATTTGCATGTCGCCAGTACCCTCACTCAGGCTATCTCTCTTTTCTCCAGGAGGGCCATACCAGTCAATCTCAGAATAAATTTGGGAATCTCCATCCACTAATCTAGGTTATATTTAAATGAGGATAGTGAATCACACAACATAACATTCAGAGATAGTTTATTCCATAGGTTTGGAAGCACTGGATCCTAATTCTGACCCTCCACCAAGTTTTATTTACTGTTGTGGAAAATTTAAGATCCTGTTTCTAGGACTAATTTAGCCATTTGACTACCATGATACAAAAGGTCCAAAACAACTTGTCTCTAATGGCACATTAATAAAGACAGAGCTCTCATCTCAAAAGTTTATAAGACACTTTATAAAGGGCTGGAGCTGCTAGATCTTCTTGATAGTTCATGGACTTTAAGCCTATGACCTTTTTGGTTAGGAAACTTTGGAGTCTTTCAAATTACTTGATATGCTTAGTGAGATACAACTTGAAGGGGTCATTGCACTCCATAATTTTTCTGAGTGATTACCTCTTTTAATCTTGATGATATTCCTTTGAGAATTAGCTGTGCTATATAAAAGGCTTTCCTAACAATCATTGTCAGATGATGGCAAAAAGAGAAGGATTATCAACTCAAGTTCCTAGGTCCCTGACTACATTTCTGTTTTATTGTGTATTGTCTATACAGTATAAAAGGTGAGGGATTCTCTTCCAGAAGTTACAATATTACACTTTTCAGCATTTGGTTTTAGAGTTCATTCTGGAAGATTCAGGTGTTAAAGTGTATCATAGAAAGAACCCCCAGTTTGAAGTCATCTGCAAACTTTGTTAACTGGAGGTCTTGGCTATCAGCCCGGAGATTTGAGAAGTAAAGGCCAAAAAGGCAAGGTCTTACTGAAGAGCCCTGAGAGACAGTACTGGTCACTTTTATACTTTCTGATTGCCCATGATGCCAGCATGGGAAATGGTACTGAAGGCATTGGCCAAGTCATTTTATGCCATGTGTACCTTGTGACCACAACCAACAAATGCTGTAGTTCTTTTGAAGAAATTTACCAGTTTCAGTAGACAGGATCTTTCCTTCACAAAATAAAAAGATAGGGATAAAGTCTAATAAGATTAGATACTGTTACAGTGAGTAAGATTATTGATATTGTAGTCTATGAGGACAGCTGTAATATGTTCTTATGATGTCACAGATGAAGCTTGTAAAACTGATAAATCTGTAATTAATTGGGTCAGTTGTAATACCATCATTATGCAGGAGCATCACCACAAAAGATAGCGACTAATTAGGGATGAAGCCAGTAGCTAAATTAACTAAATTTAGGTTACACAGTTTGATGTGTAGGTCTGCAAGGGTATGTTTAACATGATTAATTAAGCAACAAGATATATTGTCAGGTCCCTTGGAGCTAAGAATACAATTTTGCAATATTATATTATTAGCTCTTGTAAAACATCTCTAAATAGCACACATATATGTAGAATTTTAAAGATAAATGTATATAATATAAATATAAAATCAGTAAGTTTTATACATTGAATAACTGAAAAAAGTACAACATGATGTTCAATAAGAATTTTATGCTCTGAGAATAAATGTAAGCTAAATGATTGAGACCACAACTGACCTTTAGCCCCCCACATTTGTTCTGTGATGGGGAAGCAATAGTGTGGAAAATGAGAGACTTTCCAAAACAAAGTAAAAAGCAATTCTGCTGTGCCTATATACCAACATTAAGAACTGTGTTCAGTAGTAATTTCAATCAGTTGTGATTAGGCAAGTATAGTCCAATCAACATGTTGACGATGTATTCCAAGCAGAATAACTATAATTCTAATGAATATTACTAAACTTATGAAAACATCAAAATGAAGTTAGTCCAATTACCAGAATGGAGCTTATATTAAGAAATGTAAAGAAACCTATTATAAATGCTATAGTCCAGTAGTAAACAACACAATAAATTCTAACCCCAATAAAATATCAAGTGTTCAGACAAGCACATTTTGCAAAGCTTTTAAAATGTTTAAACTTAGAAGATAATCCCTTCAAACTACAGACCATATAAACATACATGTTAGAATTTAGGATTATATCAGTCTTAAAGAACATTTAAAGACTCACTCCATGAGTCCTGACAGTATTCCTGGTCACTTTCTGATTGCATCTGGAAACCTTTATTGCTAACTTTAACAAATACCAAACAACACACACACACACACACACACATATATATATATATATATATATATATATATATATATATATATCAGAATAATTGTAAAATGTGATAATGGTCAGTATATACAAAAAAGGTAACATCTCAGACACAAGTAACTGTATGCCTATCAACGTCACATCTATTTTGTAAAGAGATGGTGTGAACAATAATGGAGCCACTTGCTTATCCCCTCTAATACCTCACTGTAATGTATTTCTTAAATTGCTCCTACCTATGTCACATGCTACTCTTCTATCTGTAAATTTTCAATGCAATGCTTTTATATTGTTTGTGAATATCAGTACACATTTTATTATACTGACTACTATGCTATGTATTCATGTAAACTGCATTATAAAATTTGTTATTGTAAATACTGTATACTGGTTACTTTAAATTGTTACCATGTAGCTTTTCTCCCCGGGCTTCCTCTGTAAAAGGGCACCTATGCCCAGTCAGACTTTCCTGGTGGACAGATACCAACAAATAAATAAATACATTTGATCCTCCTTGACATTAATACGTAAGAGTCTGCTAAAGAATAAATGTTTCTGAGGTTAAAGCTACATTAGATTAAATTTTTGTTATACCTGCAGCCAGCATAAACTTTGGCAAACTTGTTGGCACTATACCATACAAAGAGCTTGCTGATATGCTAGGTTTGTTAAATGTAAATCATACATTTCTGAGTAGCTCAAACAATGGTTAAGTAAATAAAACACAGGGTATATAACTTGCTGACAAAGAAAGACAAGTTTACAATGGGAAAACTGGTATTGATCCTTAGACTTACATAAGGCAGCCAAGTCATAAATGCCAGCTCTTTTACTAAATTAGAATTCAAACTACCTTAAACAAAGGCTGCTGTTTTGTGACCATCTCCACAAAGATATAGCGCATGGGACATATTCTGCAGAAAGCTCACTGTCTCCCTCTTGCTTCTAGAGTAATATTTCTGTTTTGCATATTTCCTTAGTCTTAGTCAGAGTCTAGTGCTTGTTATCATTCTTAAACCTTAACCCTGGAAACTTCCGGCACTTTCTTCTTTTCTCTCACCATACTGCACAGCTGGGGTTCTCTTGCAAAGTGTTTCCTGTTTTCAGTTCTAAACTTTGGAACTTCCTACTTTGCTGCATCCATAGACATGCCATCTTCTTCTTTGTCTTTCGGCTTTTCCCAGTTAGGGGTCGCCACAGTGGAACTCTGGTCTGCTAATGATTGGCAGTGAATTTTTACGGTGCCGAGTTGCCAGCTCGACTCCCAACCTTCAAAGAAGGCACACCCATTCATGCACGCACCTACCTGCATGTCTTTAAATGTCACTCAACCATGGGGAGGACATCCAAGTACAGATTCTTAGTTTTAGCACTTAAATTTGCTTATTCATGCTCAGCACGTGTTCATAACTTGTTGTTAGCACTAAATAAGCTACAGATTACTACAGCACTCAACCTTCCTCTTTACCTAGAGGAAAACAGTTTGTGTACTTACTTTCCCTACTTGCTTAGAGAAAAACAGCTCTTATACTCACTTTCCTCACTTGTCTGGAGGAAAGTAGTTTTTTATTCAGGCATGTCCAAGGGTCAGCTCCCAGTGTTCTCTCCTGTCTATCTGATGAATCTGGGCATTTTGAAGCAGTGTAGCAATTGCCTCATGTAAACAGACAACCCTCTCCTCCTACCATCCAACACGCAACCTGTGAGAGATGCACTTATCTAGCCAAATTGGAGGTAAAGCTCTCTCCAAACCAAGACTGAACTTGACAGTCAAGAAGAGAAGGTAAACACTTGCACCACACCACACCACACTCATCACACAGTCCCACTAAACCTACACCACCAAAATCCACACATAGAAACACAAAAAACATTCACAGAGGCTCTCAATAATAATCAGCTTAAGCAACAGAGACCTCCAAAGCAGAAACGCAAGCAACCTCCACCCCCCAACACAACCCAAATGACACATAGCCCACAGACTCAGTGTGCCAATAAACCACAGCCCATAAAGCAAACCAACATACCCAACGCACTAGTCATAGGTGACTCTATAGTCAGGCACACTGATGTCCCACTCACCAGGCTAAACAAGGAGAAGGTTACTGTCAGCTGCCTGTCGGGTGCCTGGATCCGCCACATAATCCATACACTCAGGTCACTCCACAACAAGTACAAATCTGACTCTGTCATTGTCCATGTTGGTGTGAATGACCTGAGACGTATCTCCCTGGACTACATGAAAAGAGACATGGAAGAGTTCTCCAGTCTTGTAGCCCAGGCAGGTATAACCCTAGCCCTGAGTAGAATCCTGCCATCGCCCAGAATGATACCGCAATACAAGGACAAAATGATTGACTTCAACAATTGGCCAAGCTTCTGGTGTCATTCTAAGGGGATCCAGTATCTGTCTGCCTGGGACGACATGGTTGACAGACCACAATGCTTTGCCAGAGATGGCCTGCACCTGTCACCCCTGGGATTCTGGATACTGGCTAAGGTTCTTGCTGCCCCTATAGTGCCTTTTTTAGGCAAGGTTCAAATGAAAAATTCACCACCGTAACAGGAACAGGCAAGCAAAAACTGAGGGTAATGCTACTCAATGCTAGAAGTCTAACTCTCAAAATGCACTCACTCGAGGCACTCCTTAAAATGGAGAACATTGATATCTGTGCAGTGACTGAGACCTGGTTCAAGGCTCTAGAGAGCACCCCTGCATTACCAGGCTATAACTCATACCACAGTTTTCAGCCATCTAACCTGGACCAGAACACCAAAGGCGGAAGTGTGTCCATATTAATTAAGGATATCCACACCTCCAGGCTAGTAGCGCAGCATAATGCATCCAAGGTTATACAAGTGCAACTAACTCTGGGCAAAACTGCAATCCAAATTGTAGTTTGCTACAGATCCCCCACCATTGCCCAGGATTCCCACTCCTCTTTTCTTGCTATACTAGAAAATATTAGGGTTCAACCAAACACCCTAATAATGGGCGATTTCAACTATCCCACCATTAATTGGGAAAACTACTCATGTACCAACTCCTTCACTCAACGCTTTCTGGAATTCATAAATTCCAGTGCCCTGGATCAACTTGTCCACACCCCCACCAGGGGCAACAATATCCTAGACCTAGTAATTACCAACATGATTGACTGGTGTTCCACACCTGAAGTCAACTCCTCGTTGGACAGATCAGACCACAAAGCTAATTACCCTAGATATACACATACTGCCCCCACCCATCATTAAGGAAACCATGGTAAAAAATTTCTCCAAAGCTAGCTTCATGCTTCTTAAGACAGAAGTGGCGAACTTCATGACACCCATGCAGACGGACAATACAGTTACGACTGCTGAATCCTACACAAATGCACTCTATAAGCACTTACACGAGTGCATGGATTGTGCTATCCCAAACAGAACCAAGGCACTATCCTCCAAAAAAAGGAAGCCAATCTGGCGGTCCCCTGCCATAAACAAACTCTACAACAGAAGGAAGAAACTGTTGCAAAAGAGAGTAAAATCCCATGAGTGGAAGAGCTCCCTAGTCAGCCTCGTAAGAAGCTGAGATCCCTTATAAGATCCTCCAAAGCTAGCTATGTAAACAAAACCACCACTAATTCTAAGGGCAACCACAAAGCATTTTATAGCTATGTAAAGAACCTCAATGGCAACACCCAGATCTTCTCTGAGTTACAGCACAATGGTACGAAAATAGACATGCCATCTCAATGATGCTTATTAGGAAACTTAAAGCTGGCTTAGCATTAAAAACAACACCACAGCTATTCATAGGAATATGACCAAAAATTAAAAAATCAAGTGTCAACAAATTATAACCTGTTTGACACATATTATAATTCTTCTTTGCACTGTCAGCATGTTCTTATTTTGTATGTGTTTTTCTGCTACATATTGTCATTTGCACAATATTCAACTTTATAACTTCTATAACATGGTCATGTTTGGAAAATATGCCTTGTAGTGTAGTTTACTCACTCATTAAATAGGTAGATCGATATATATGTAACAAGTAAAGAAATGCATACAATGTGAGATGTGCAATTAATTATCCAAGCTTTAATGCCATGCTATTGTGTCCTCATTTTGCTAGACCCTGATGAGACTCAATTTTGATTTTGATTCTTGGGATCTGGTACACTTTGTACAGTTATGTCAGAGAACTTTGATTGTACTAAACTGTATGATAAAATATGTTTTGTTGTTCATTATTTAGTAACAAATTTATTTTGTTGACTAGATTACTTATACTAGGCTTTTAGATTCATGGCAACAAACCCAGTGCATAGATCATGAATCTCCCTCAACCAAAAATTAAACAAAACAAAATAAAAATAAAATAAAATAAAGAAACCAACTAATTACAAAACATCACAAGTAAGGAAACAAAAGGCAATACTTCTTTCTGGATAACAGCCCCCCATACACTTCTCTCAAAGGAGATTTTTCCCTCATATATTTGTGAAACACAGATTTATATTCTTCTAGGCTATATGCAAGAAGTTGTATGCTGTATTATACATAATGTTATGTAGTGTTCAGACTGATTACCTAAAAGAAGTTATGCCATATCTCCATTGTCTTTGTCATTTACCCAGCATCATGACATACCCACAAACATTAGTATCAAAAGTGGAGAACCATATCGGCAGAAATGAAGAAAAATCCATTTGGCTTCCATAGCTTGTGATTTTGGAAGTACTTAACTACAGTTTGTAGTGAAAATGGGATACCTATACCTTAACATCAAAGAAAAATAGAAGAAAAATGGAAGTTTTGCATCTGTAAACATGCTATTCTCACTACAAATGGATCTCTTAAATGGTACAGTGAGCCAAATGACTACAGATCACTGAGGAAGAGCCCCTAAAGTTATATAACTGTTTTTATTTTTTTTAAAGAGGAAAACAGTCAAAATAACATCATTTATAGAGATGTACAGGAATTATTTAAAGCCTAGAGAGAATTTCTCATTGATTTTACAAGAAGAAAGAGTCCTACAGAGATTACAGAAGCCCATGTTGCTGAACTGACAAAAACAGATGCACTGGCTATGGATTTTGTGAATTCTATAGTACACTAAGAATATAATAATAACTTATAGTATACAAAAGTGAAACAACGCAGGCTGTGAAGAAAGACATCATCATCATCCATGAGGTTTAGAAATCAGGGTGCAGAACTCAGTTTCAGTGCTCATGCTTCACGTGTGGCTGTAATAATGAAAATGACACTGACCTGTGTTTAATTGATTTTATAGAATCTATACTAGAAAATATATATTTTTCCTAAGAAGCCTAAAGTACAAAAGAAATGACCAGAATATTATCTAATGTTTTCACCTAAATCCTAAAAATAGACCATAAGAATACAAATAAAGGCAGAACACTTATTATAAAAACAGAGTACATCATATGACCATAGTCATGTGATAAATTCACATGATGCTAGGTTAAAACTGAAAAGTAAAAAAATACTAGTCATTTAAATTGTGTTTGTTGATGCAACGCAAAATCTTAAATATAAAAACAGCACTATGCAATAGCAATTTGTCGGGCATACAAACAATTAAGTACAGGCTGTCCTTAGCATTTAAAGACTGTTAATAGCGACTCAGTCATTGTTCCCTAGAAGTAACATTAAATATTTGCCAGTGCACTTCACGTGCTTTAAAATGTGACTTCTAATCACCATTGTTTGAAGAGGGTAGTAATTTTCCTGCATGAGAAATGCAAGCCTCTTAAAAGTTCTACACTTGATACAGAGTGTAGAGGACATTTGTAGAATCGCATCTTCTGATGCTGTGCATATGTTGACAAATGCATTGTCTCAGTTCATATTCAGTTTTGACACTGTAATAAGCCAGAAGTGTGCCATAAATATGCATGTCTACCAGTCCAGTATAAATCTGCACAGCAGATGTCACACCAAAAGAGTAAACCACTGGTTTCAATCCAATACCTATCAATACCTTGCAGTAAAATGTATCCATTTTAAGCAGAAGTGACACATATGCATCAAATTCCAACAGAACCAGGGTGGTGAACTTCAGTGATGTGAGGGAACTAACAACGTTTGTACACTGGCAGTACAGAGCTGCCTTGAAACAATTGCTACTCCACTTTATCACAGGTATCTCTGCTTTATTCTGGTAGTGGGTAAAGTAATTATTACTAAAAGAGATATTGCATCAGACAACTATTTATAAACCTTTATCTATCAAAGAGGAACGCTACTTTCCTGAGCAGTATACTCCTGTAAAGGCAATGAGAGGGGCATATTTTCAAGACTTACTGGCCAGCGTTCATTTACACTGGGAGAGAGAAGAGTGAGGTAAGCAGATAGTAGTCTTTAATGATATAGCAGCAGATGTTCTTGCAGGTGATAAGTTTAATAACATGATACCTTGTGTCCATTTAACTACCTGCAGCCAGGTATAGAGACTTTCATGTGAGGAAGTTATTGAGGAGACCCAGTCAATGCCCATACCTATAGTTGAAACAGTTCTTATTGGTTTTTCAAAAAAAAAGCTAATTAGCAGAAGGAAAATTAAACCTAAATCACAACTGACAAAAGGTACTGAACATTCTGTGGAAGAAGTTACTTCAGGAAAGAATTAGTTGGTAGTAGACAGCCTGTATTTTAGATACTGTTTCCGACAATACTAGACTTCCAGCCAGCACCATGATGTAGAGAGATAATGTCTCGACTATTGGCCAGGTAATCCAGGTTTAATTTGCAGCTCATGTGTCTGAGGTGATGGCAAGAGCTACAGGGGATCACGTCTGTGTCTCTGCTCAACAGTGGTACAGGAAAATAACTTTATTGGGTGGCGTAAGCCAGGGAACCTTGTTGGCTAGGCACGTAGGCCCTTGAGCCGATGGCCTAGTACCTACCTATGAACCTATGAACCTATGGGCAAGAAACACCTCACAGATGATCTCTGGCAAAAACAAGGGAGAAACAGATAAATGTAGGTTTTGTAAAACTGGCTGTGTTCTACATGAACTACACAGTGAACTGGCACCTCACCTGTGTGCCTTGTTCAATCACAGCCTGACCTCGGGCTTTGTCCCTACCAAATGGCACACAAGGAGTAAAGATTACAGACCCTGGGAACTATCACCCCATTAGCCTGATGAGTCTGATATGCAAAGCTATGGAATGCATCATCATCGACCTAATAAACAAGGATATAGGGAATCTCCAAACTCTGAATCCCACACAGTTTGGTTTTGTGAAGGGTAGATCATGCCTGCTCAACTTGGCTGACTTCTTTGAGTCAGTCACCAGAGCTGAGGATAAAGGTAAGGTGGTTTATACAGCCTACCTTGATCTGGCCAAGGCCTTTGATACCATTCCCCACTCAGGAATCATAGAAAAGCTCACTAAGCTAGGCGTCTACCCCTATATCACTAGGTGGGTTGCAAACTGGCTCAGAGGTAGAACCCACAGTGTGAAAGTAGCTGACTCCAAGTTTGACTGCTGACCCATAACGAGTGGAGTCCCACAGGTTTCGGTCCTGGGTCCTCTCCTGTTTGGTATCTACTTCTCTGAAGTCCATGCCAACCCAAAGGGACTCTGGCTGACAAAGTTTACAGACAATTGCAAGTTGCGAGCTATTATTAACTCCCTGAGTGAAGGTGACATCCTACAGAAAGACCTCACTGAGACCAATGACTGTTGTCAGAACCATAGCCTTAAGCTCAATGCCAAAAAAATGTGTCATCATCCCCTTTGGGAAAAACTTGGTTCCCATTAATTACCACATCGATGGTAGTCTACTGAACACAGGAGTTATAAGAGATCTGGGAACACAGCTTGATAGCAACCTCTCTTTTGATCACTCACCACATTGCCACTATGGCCAGAAAGTCCTTCTGTGTGGCACATCTCATTATTAAGGGTTTTTGCGTCCAGGAAGAAAGAGGTCATTGTCTCCCTCAACTCTTCCCTCATTAGGCCAATCATGGAGTACAATGCCCCATTTTGCATGTACCTCACTAAACACCTGCAGCAACTGGAGAGGCCACAAAAGTACCTCACAATGAGAATCCTAGACCTTAAACATTTGTCCTATATGGACAGACTAAAAAAACTCCAACTATTCTCTGTCTCATTTCTCCTACTTGGAGGCAATCTGCTTGACTTACAAAGCCATGTCTGACCCACCTCTGTTAGAAATGCTACATCTAAAGAAATCCCAATCCCTCCACACCACACGCTCCAGAGATCTCAGCCTCATTACCACAATCAACAGAACATGCTGGAGGGACAGGTTCATAACCCAGAGACTGACCATGCTATGGAATAGACTTCCCATACAAGTCAAGCAGAGCACCCCACTGGCCCTCTTCAAGAGAAATATTAATGAGTGGATGGGAAATTGACAATACACCCCATGGATCCCTCCAGTGGCTTTATTTGACAGAGGCACTGAGAATTAAGGACAGGTGGCACAATGCCAGGGTAATCCTATGGGCTGGGCTTGTAATGGCCCCATGAACCTATGAATTGGAAACAGTTGCACACCTTGTTGCTGCTTGTGACATACTAATGGCAGAAGGACTGTATACTGAAAGACACAATAATGTGGCAAGACTGTTGCACTGGGGATTGTGCAAACATTATGTTACTGAAGTGGCTGAAAAACACTGGAATCATGAGCCACAAAGCATCATAGAAAATGAATATGTTTATATCACATGGGATCACCCATTACCAACAGTTCAAAAGATAGATGCTAGAAAACCAGATATAGTGGTCCAAGAAAAGAAGACAAAAGTAGCATTGATTATTGAAATCACTGCACCCAATGACTACAGTGTCTTGCATGCAGAGAGACATAAAGTCATAAAATATCAGGATCTGCAGGCAGAAATGAAAGCAATGTGGAAGAAAGGTACCCAAACAGTTCCAATAATAGTTGGACTAATGGGTCTTATAAAAAGAATCTATAATCACATTTAGATATGTTACCAATCCATGTAACCCAGTAAAAATTGCAGAAGGAGTCATTACTGGGCACATTGCGAGTGCTGTGAAGAGGAATTTTGGCTGACATCAAAGATTGAAACAATGCTAATTTCATGAACTTTAATCAGACTTTGACTTAGGAATGGGGTCCATTCCCATCATAGTATTAGAAACCCAAAAGATTTGGAGAAATTAAAAAAAGATGTGTTGTATTCCATAAGGCAGGACATTTGCTGAGCCACTGCAGATGAGGGACAATATGCTGGTATTCTCATTGCATGTCTGTCTCAGGACAGTACTGAGTGCGCACATGGGTGAGGGAATTTAAGGCATATTAAGAACAACTCTTCAGCAGTGATATGATGTCACACTAGGGAGCACTGACTGCCTCACTGTCTATATACATGGTCTGGAGAAAGTCAGCGGTGACTTGTTGAGTTTAACAGTGTAATAATTCTAATAGATGATGAGTGTCACACAGGAATAACTGATAGGCAGAGGTAGAGGGGGTCAACATTAAAAAATACTACATTTCCATTATCAAGTGAATTGGGAATAATTAAAAAAAAAAGAGAGAGCTGGGATAGGTACAGCTGTCAGATGTGACATTACAGGGCTTGAGGTAAGTAGAGAATGAGGTTCTGATTCTCAACAGCAGAAGGAGTTTGTATAGTGGAACAACAGTTTCTTATACAGAGAACAAACAAATCTGCTGAAGATGTGGGAGCTAAAGGAAGAACAAATAGATTAGCTGGTAGTTCAAAGAATATGTTGTTGGGCTGTTCTGTCCATAACCCATGATATTAATTTTTCATGTCACTTGCACATGAACCATACAAAATGAGGGTAATACAGAATTTTTATTGTCTAGGCTTTTTAAAAGATCTGATAGATCCCTGCAGGGCAATTGAGCATTATTAAATGGTTGGCGAGGCAGGAAACAAAGCTTAATCTTCTTTGGTGCCATTGCCACTTATCAAAAAATGATTTCAGTGGGGAGCCATGGATATTGTGCAGGTTCTTAGTACTCCAAAAAGCACCAGTAGGAGATGCACCTTGACAATGGGAGATTATGCTACTAAGCACCATAAGACTGTGGCTCTGTCCTCCACAGATATAGGAAAAATAACAAATGCTCTGGTGGGAGGTTGGTGTAATGGTTAAGGTACTTCCCTTACAAACTCAGGGTGCAGCGTTTTATTGTCACATGTGGTAATTGGCTAGACCCACAAGGGCAGTTAGCCTAGTACTAATCTATGAAGAAAAGCCTTTTAAATTGCACACCTTATAAGTAATGGTGTCACATCCAAGACCAAAGATGTTATAACTCCTCTGTACACCACCCTCATCAGATCACTAATAGAGTACAATGCTCCATTTTGCATGTACCTCACCAGACAAGTGCAGCAGCTAGAGAGACCACAGAAGGTCCTGACCAAGGTAATTCATAGACTCTAAAACATGACCTATATGGAAAGACTGAAAGCTGTAACTGTGCTCTGTGTCCTTCAGGCTACTGAGAGGTGACCTAAGCCTGGCCTACAGAGCATCTCGGACCCTGCCTTAATGGAAATGCTATACATCTACAAATGAAATGAGACAAGAATCACTCACACCAAAGATCTCAATCCAGCCTGTGATTTAAACATAACATGCTGGACAGACAGATATGTCTCCCAGAGACTGACACTATTCTGGAATAAACTCCCAATTCATGTTAAGTAGAGCTCCTCAATGACCCTATTTACGTTCAACCTGGATAACTGGATAGGAGACCATAAATTCACCCCTGGGGGTGGCGCCTATGTATCTCATGGGCAGGGGCAGCTGGTGCTGATCATAGATTCTCTCTGCAAACAATCAAACCATCTAACAATGAACAATTAGGGAACATGGGTGTTACATGGCTATGCTTGTAAAGGCTCTGGAGACATTGGCCTAGTAACCTCCTATGAACCCATGAACTTCTGTTAAAAATCTTTAATAAAGTGAGTTTCTTTCGGGATATAACGATACACAGAGGTGATGACTTCATTTCAGATACACTTGTGAAAGTGTTGCAGGTAAAAGCAGGTAAAGCAGTAAAAGCCTCCCTCCTAATATCCTCAAACATATGGTTTAATATGGAGGCTCCACTCTCAAGACCATGATATTAGGATTTCCAGATGATTTTAAGTGACAATGAGCAATAGTCTACACCATTTCCTCTTTTCTCACAGTAAGGTATCACAATAAGCAATTTTGCCAGTAAAGCTACATTATGGCCACAGGATCAGTGGGACTCTAAACTGAATCCATAATGGGTTGTAGAGTAAATGTGTTTCCCATGGGATGTCTGCTGTAGAGTATTTGCCACTTTTCAGGCCTAATTGTGGAAGTTCATGGGACTGGCACAGACACACCTAATATAAAGCAAAACAGCAAGGAAAAGTTTGGTTTTACTGGATAATAACAATGTAAGCATAGGAAAGGGACAGGGGGTACTTATCCTTGCTCATCAGAATAAGTTGCAGGCAGAATGATAGGAGACTTTCAGTATTGCAAGAAAATTAAATGACATTATTTATTGTGGTAAATTCACCAGGTAGAAGGCAAAAATGTGAACTCTAACCTTCCATGGTAGAGATGTATTAAGACATGCTATATGCAGTGGGTTTCAGGAAGGCTGTTAGGAGTATTGGTAGATCTCATCAATGTGTCTTGAACTGGTAGCTCAGGGGATGAGGTTACAAAGACTCAAACAATCCAAACAGTATGTTGTGTGTCTGGAGACATGTTCACCAATAGACCATACACTGTTAAAAGTTTGTAGATCATCATTTAATCCAGGATCCCAGCAGCCAGTCAGAAAAGACTACATGCAGAGAACCTGAGAAATTCAAGAACACCAAGTGGAAGGAAATGCAGAAAATAATAAAGCTAATTGGTAGCCAAGAATCCAGTAGTCCCTGGGCCTCACTCATGGATAGGATTCCAAAAATAACGATGGAAACACTAGATTCTGAGTAGATTATTGGAAACTATGCAGTCTTTTAAGTGCTTTCAGCTGAGGATTTACTTGTTTATCAGTTTACAAGTTTGCATGTTGGACAGGTATAAAACCTAAGGTGGGCATCCGCTCTTTGAACTGTTACTGCTCAACTATTGCTACTGTTCAAATATTCAATGGTTTATTATTTTAAGGACAAATATAAGGTTACTTTCTTCATTTGCAAATGTAACTTGAATTTTGTCAGTGTACAATAAAGTGATGCAAGAGTATGTTAATTGGGAGAGTTATGTATCCACTACTTTCCTGAGAACATTGAGGATATTCTCAAATGCAAAACCATTTTTGTCATTTCGATTTAATGTTTCGAACACTGCGCTAGCACTCAATAGGCTCAGTATAAAGATGATTACTTCCTGAGAAACCCGAGGCTGTACTCAAATCTGCATCTGTACATTGAAACATTTATTTAGGTGTGGCACATGTTACCAATTGCTCATCTCAGCAGTTCTATTTACCACAGATCCTTAAGGCTAACTATGCCATTAATTGACATGCAGTGGTCAGTATTACGTGACTATACCTCTGTTCATATCATAATTTTGTACAAATGGTGTAGACTTAAAGCTGTTTTCATCACATATTTTTCATGGCAGCAGTAGAATTTAAACCCATTCATGACAGAGATATTGACTGATATTCTCCTTGGTTACCAGGTATTAAATCAGGTCTTAATCTATGAAGTGAATTTCCACATTTTTTTTTCAATTTACAGAAGCATGTAAAGTTTCTGCTATACCCAAACTGACAGACACAGCATGCATAAGTGCTACTTACGAGATTCATGGAAATAATGCATACTTACCTACCTAAATGTAAATGACACACCTGGCAGATTATGCACTCTGGAACTGTTCACCTTTCATAATGAAACAGCATGCTACTGTCCACTGCCTATGAAATGTGAATGATCATGAATGTTGCTCTGAGATGTATTCTGCAACAACACTGATGTGCACCAATGGACACATACCAAGGGAATTAGCCATTAGGTCTCTGCCTCAATTGTATTTAACTCACCTAGTACCATGTACTTAGAAACTGCTGCACATGCTATAGACATCTGCCATGAGACAGATGCATAGAGTTAAGTACTGTTTGTGCTAATATGGGTTAATTCATAATGGTTTCACATTAGTTACCAGGACTATAGAGCAGATCTTATTGAAATATTGTCTAGATCAAGAGAGATCTGTCAGCTGGAAGTTGGTGCCATTACTGTTGTAGGGGTCAGACAGGCTATGAGTTTTACCTTGAGGTTTATGCATATGTTACTATAGCAATAACCCATGCCTGGGTGTGGGTAAATACAGCATTACCCACACCCAGAAGTGGGTTATTGCTATTATACCTTGACATTATTTAAGAAAAGAAACTATTACTTTTCTTAAATAATGGCATAGTATAATGCCTGTTTACTGCCCTTCCGCAGATGTCTGGCATCCGCGGCAGTTCTGATGTACTGCGCGCCTGCGCAGTACATCAGAGCTGTGGGCAAAAGCAATGGAGAAAGCAAGATCTCCGTTGCTTTTTTTTTACTGCTTTTGCTATGTTAAATGGGTTTAACATAGCGAGACAGTTTTAAAATAAGCAACGGAGATGTCCGTTGCTTATTTTAAAGCTGTCTCACTATGCTAAACCCATTTAACATAGCGAGACAGTGTTTTAAAAGTAGAGTTATACTAATGGAAAAAAGTCAATAAAAAAAGCAACGGAGATCTTGCTTTCTCCGTTGCTTTTTTTTTAAAACCTGTCTCGCTATTTTAAATGGGTTTAGCATAGTGAGACAGCTTTAAAATAAGCAACGGAGATCTCCGTTGCTTATTTTCAAGCTGTCTCACTATGCTAAACCCATTTAACATAGCGAGACAGTGTTTTAAAAGTAGAGTTATACTAATGGAAAAAAGTCCGGGCGACCGGACCTTTTTCCATTAGTATAACTCGATTTACAATGTGCATGCTGGCCAATCAGCGTGCACGTTTTGGGGGCGTCATGGTATAATAAGGCAATGGATATATCTGCAAATCCCCTTTATTTTTACAACTGAATTAAGTATTTCACTCTCTCAATTTGGCATGATATTGCTAGTCTTACTATCTTGGGCTGAGAGCCATATTCCTTCTACAGCCTCATCAGTTGCAGAGCCAGTGCTTTAAATGCTATAGGTATTCATTTGTACCTGCATTCAGTTTACTCTTTTTTCATTCTGATGTCTGTGATAGATGGGTTTTCTAGATCACAAAGGGATATGCAGTGCCTAATTTGCATACCTACTGATTATCTAGACTATTTAAGGTATGCTTTTGTACACATTGCTACTCCAACATACTTGAGCGCATTTATGGATTGTGTAGAGTTACGGTATGAGGTTTGTATGGCATTCTAGGCTAATACAATCATACACAGTGTTCATAAATACTTACCTTAATTTTTGAAATACCTGGTATTGTCTTGTATAACAATCAGCCAAAGTAAAAAGCAATGGATACAAATGTGTTGAGGAAAAGTGGGAATTTAACCATACGATGCCCATCCACACAATCTACAATTAAATGGGCAACTGGAGATAATGATCCAATCAGGAAAGACCTTCATGGGAAACATCAGTAGCAGGACTCATGAGTAGTGTCCTGTAACAATATGGCTGTATCAGAATACTGCACTGAAGAAACTTAGCTTGCTCCCTGGTCATCTGTTAATAGGCAGATGGCAGAAGAGCAAATTGCCTACTGCATCTACATTACTGATCCCTTAAAATCAATACATAGTAAAGGAAATGCTGGAGAGAAACCTACAGAGAAATACTACTAAGATAGAAACTAAAAAAAAAAAAACTTGATTTACAAGTCAGAGGCAACATAAGGACATAATGCCATAGAAAGTTTCACAGCCTGAAACTGAACTAGTTAGTAAAGCAGCTTAACCTCATAATGCTTAACTGTACCAAATTGCTCAGTATTTTCAGGTTTGAAGGGCAAAATAGTGGGGTGCCACAAATTCCCAAGAGGTCTCTTCAAATGCTAACAAATGCTGATTTTTTTTTAATTTTAGGTTGCAGTTAGCACAGATGTCAGTGTCATGTTTTTTTTTTCAGAGAATTTCTCACTAAAAGGGTATGTGGTTACCGCATAATGCAGAGAGGTAAAGTGGGCAATGCATACACACACTCACACACACACACACACACACACACACACACACACACACACACACACACACACATGCGCGCATGCACCTTTATGGCTAGCCAGTTTACTTGCAGCACGTTTATAACAAGTAAGAAGAAAACAGAGGACTAACCAGCAAAGCACACAAACAATGAGGACATGCATACTCCATTCAGAATGAAGCTCAGATCCTGGAACCAAACAAACAAAGCAATGATAAAACTAAAAATAAAACACAATGTGCATGTTGACAATACTCATCAGCAAACTCAAAGGTAGGTTTTAACAAAACATTATCATACTTCAGGAACATAAACACATCCTCTTATTCATTAGACCCAACCTTGATTAAACCTAAAAAAAAGATGTCAGAATTAATGCGTCTCTTCTTTAAAATGAACCATCCAGAGGCTCCCTAAGTATTGGAAAGATTAAGCTCCACAAATTCTCAGACTTTAGATTCAATGCACAAAGCACAGCAGCATCAAATCATTAGCTGTTTATATTATTTGTGTGCTACAAACTACTGCAAATAATCACAAATGTATGCTTTCACTGCACAGTGTAAAATTACAGTCTCATTCTTCTACAAATGTTTTTCAGATATGAAGTAGATTATAACTTGCCATGTTTGAGATTTTTACTCAAACTCGTCCAAACGTTGCACAAAAAAGGGTATAACCCCTCCAAAATGGGAACTGTGTACATACATAATCTGGCTCCTACAAGGCCATCAGGCACATCTATAGTATGGAGTTTTGGCTTGTCGCAGCTGTTCTTTAGTGTTTATTTTGTTCTGTGGTAAAATAACCCTGTGAAACAGAGAAGATGAGGAAAGCAAGTCAGTTGTCTATTGTCTTATAGAAAGTGCTGAAGACTACAATATGGTTGAAGAATAAAAATCTCAATGGAACAGAGACCAAGTCCAATAATCCAACAACAGCAAAACCCTGTGGCAGAAGACAACAGTAGTAATCCAAATGACTTCAGTAAAATCCAAAAATGTTTAATGTAAGCGCTTTCATAATGTTACACATTACTTCATCCGACAATCATAACAGCCCCGACATTGATTTATATACTAAATAATTACTGCAGTCTACCAATCCCAACTCAGTAAATTCCCTTCAAAATGTCTAATTAATTGCAAACCAATTAAAAACTAGTAGTTACAAAACCTTTCTTGTAAGTAACTTTCCTATAGCAACCAACTTCACTCAATAAACCATGAAAACATGAATTAAAGAAAATACATTAATTAAAAAAAATACTGAACCCATTAATATTATTTCCTTAATTTCCTAGCTTTAAAAACTGGTTTCAAAGTTACGCAATCATTCAGGCCAGACCGCCGATGTGTCCCTAATCTTAAAAATCCACTGAAGCTCAACATTTTCAGTGTCATTTACTACATCACCCAACCTCTTGTTCTCCATCTGCACATGCAATACCTGAAATAAGAAAGTGCGTGGCTCCCCCTCAGTTAAAGTATGCTTCGCTATTGCACTATAATCATACCCCCTCTTATAGCAACATAAGTGATCCCTAATTCTTTCCCTAAGACGTCTGTTGGTCTTACCTAAATAAAACTTAAAACAGCAGACACGATGTGCAGCATACACAATGTTCTGTGAATTATAATTAGATCCTGCCTTAGATGCCATAAATGCCCACTGTCAGGATGCCTAAAGAACCTAGATTCATCAATGCATACACATTAGGAGCATGCTCCACACTTTCATGTCCCTACTTCCAACGGACACCTACTATCAAAAAATCTGGGGTAACAGAGTTGCTGTTTAAGATTCTTTCTATTCTTAAAGCTACACTTGGGTTTACTTCCTACTAATTCACCCGTCCTGTCATCCACAGTTAGGATGTGCCAATTTCTACTTATTATTTTCTTAATTTCACCCACACCCTTAGTGTAGGTTAACACCACAGGAACCATTTCATCAATGGGACGAGCCCCTCTTCTGACTCTATTATGGTCCGAAAAATAAGGAGTACCACGACCTCTCCTTTTTACTGAAGTCGTTTGGATTACTACTGTTGTCTTCTGCCACAGGGTTTTGCTATTGTTGGACTACAATATGACTGTTTATATTTTTTTTGTTGTTGTGTTTTTATTCCAAGGATGGAGGTAGTGGTTGGGAGTCAGAGTTTTGACCTGTTCAGGGGAGTGATGGAATGTGCTTTTCACTTGATTGATATCTTCTGTCTCATAAAACTGTGACTGGAGAGACAATTAAATGGGTGTTTTTATAAGGCAGACGTATGCCATTGGGATAGGGGAAGCTTGGCTTGTTGAGATGTCAGTTATATCACTATTACACTGGTGAAACTTGTGTGATGTAACGCGTGGTGGTTTTACAGTAGCACTAACGTTAGTAGTAATTAGAATACAAATGTTGTGTGTGTGGGTGTTAAGTTTTTAACCCCCCCCCAAAAAATATATATCCATTGGATAGTTTATGCATTAACCGTGGAGGGCAGGTTACTTACGTTTTTTAACATGCTAGCTGTGGGCTGAAATTCAGTAACCAGTGCTTTTTCAGATTCCTGGTGAGTCATGTTACAGCATTTGGTAGTTGTTTAGTATCCGTTGAAGAACTTAACAAATAATGTCCCAGACTGATGGATAGTAAACTAAAACAACTGGAAAGCATAACTCTCAATCTCTCTGAGCAAGAAATCTGGACAAAGACAAAAATAATGGTGTAACAAAGGTCCCAAAATAGGGAAAGATTTTAAATATTGCTCCTGTAAACTGGATGGTTGCTAGAATAATACGTTTTGGATTATTATGTATTTTCTGAGGGATATGAAGTTTGAAATTCAAATGTCTGCCATTATTTATTGTTATTTAGTGACTTCAAGCTGGTATCCCACAATTCCACTGGAGTGGGTGGGGTCACATGCTTATGTATGCAAATGTTATGTTAATCAGCATCCCAATTATTGGCCATTTGTACCTACTTTTCATGGTACTTTGTCCAGATTTTTGATGTTTCAAGGTTGAAAATGATGTTTATAAGGAAGGCAAAAAGCTTTATAGAAGGAATTGCAAAGATGTATATGATGAATACATTGACATTCAAGGAAGATATACAATAAGAAAGCCCTATCACTATACTCGGTATCTTATAGACTGCTAAGAGGTGACCTATGTCTGAGATACAAGGCATCCTCTGACCCATTACTGATGGATTTACTGGACATCAGCAAGTCAGATGGCATCAGAAATATTTAGTCTAGGGATTTAACCCTATTCTGCGATATGAAGAGAAAAGTTTGGAGGGACAGTATATTTCACAGAGGATACCACTGCTGTGGAACAGACTTCCCATCCACATAAAACAAAGTTCATTCCTGTCAGTTTTCAAGTGCAACTTAGATCTATGTATGAGAAACAGAAATTTTGACCTAGAACTACTCCCACAGGCAGCTCCTAAATATTTTATACCATGTATGGATCCCCTCAAATTATCTATGGTATGATCCCAGTTATTCTCATTAGGGATAATATATAATTATTGACCATGGGATGGATAAGGCCAATCTATACCCAAATGGGATAGGTTATTTTGAGCATGAAAAGGGAAACTGGTTAGACTTAAATGGCTCACAAGGACAGCTAGCCTGGTACTAACATACAAACCTGCAAATAAATAAGAATTGTAACAACCATAATGTAAATGATATTTTAGACTGTGTGAACTCTTAACACCAAGACCCAAAGAATAAGTTTCATAAAGGCATAGCCAGAACTGCACAAGGAAAGATGCCCAGAGTGACTGCTAATCTAGATCTGTAAGACCACTAACAGGCATCAGATAGACACATGGATTTTCTGAGAGTTAACCATGATATATGGGAGTAAATACACAGCATTATAAAAATGTCTTTGGAAATACATTATCAAATGAAAACAATTCTTCATTTCTTCATCATCATATAGTCAATGTCATTTATGTTCTTATTGGGTGTTTGGTCTTGCTGTGCGCTGAGGCACTTTCCTTTGTGGTAGTTTGTGTTTGATTATATGGGTTTATGTATAACACGCACACACACACATATTTTGAAAATAAAACAGAAAATCAAACATGGGGTATAGAAGTTGAATCCCGTGGTATATATATTTCTTCTAGCTTTCTGTATGATTAAAAGCTCATGGGGGTTTAATCACACACTCAAAACACAAGTGTCATTTGTCCATTATATTGTTAAAAAGGTAGAAGTCATAGCTCCCATACTTACTTTCCTTAATATACTAAATCCATAGGTGTAAAACTGTGGGTCAAGAGGAAGCACCTTGCAAAAGTTAATCTCTACCATGCTATTTTAATTGATTTGTGTCATACAAATCGTTTTAATGCCATGGCTTCACTATGTCCATTGACTATACCCTTATTATGGTAACACCAGATATATGTTTATTTACCATCCAATGGGTAATGCAATTATTTTCTTTCCTGCAAATTTCCACATTAAAGCAGAGGCAGAGTTGTAAAACTGGCCTTTTGTGGAAATGTTATCATCTGGGATAAACATAGAAATTGTTGGACTTGTCATGAAGTTTGTTCAGTTTATGATGGCAGCTGGAATTTTTTAAGCTGATCCATTCATTTTAAATGGCATTCCATGGACTAAATGTTTCAAGTTGGTATAATCAGATGTCACCTAGAAGTCGTAACCCTTCCATATTTTGATTGATTAGGCCATCCCATACTGAACTATCTCAGTTTATGGATTTACAGAATTGTAACCAGTAGTAACCTGATAGCATTATCACAGTAGTTCTTCACAGAGCCGAGTGTGAATATTTATGTGCCACATGTGCATTTCTATGATTAAGCCATCTCCTGTGATCTGGGACAAAGGACTTCATTATAAGTTCCATGTCAGCCAGGGTATAAATACTGGTCTGCTCCAAAGGTTTGTGTTCTGTGTAGGTAAGCATGTAGGTTAGAACACACATAGAGAAAAACATCAGACTGGTTATCCATTGTTTAGTATACCTGCCAGATATATTATATACATGAGCATAGATCTTGTCCGTAGTGAGTTCTCTGGTACTTGATCAGCTTGCTAAGCTAATTCACATTGTGAATATTCTAAGCAGCTTGTCCTGTTTTGTGATGTAGAAGAGCTTTGCATCTACAAAGTGTATAGCAGCAGTGTGGTTCTTTGCTGATGATTAGCATATGTCCTTCCAGAATGCTTTAGTTGAGCAAGGCATTAATCAGCTGTGGGCCTCATGACTGCTACAAGACTAAGGTTGATATGTTGGTGATGAAAAGAACCATCAAACCATTTGAGTGTTCTTTGGGTCTATATTAGAACACTGAACATTTAAAATGTCAAGTGTTCTAATATCGACCCGTTTTCAGCGAACACTGAAAACATCGAAGAAACAGAAAACCAAATTTTTTCCTAGGGAAAGAATTTGGTTGTCCATTTCTGTTTCTTTGGCATTTTCAGCTCTCTGTTGGAAAGTTAAGGTTCAGGTTCAGGTAAGTGTGTGATTGAGTGTGTTAGGTTAGTTAGGGTTAGGGTGTGGGTTAGGTATGTGTGCGATTGTGTGGGCCTGAGGGTTAGGGTGGGTTAGGTGAGTTAGGGTTAGGGCACGGGTTAGGTATGTGTGTGATTGTGTGGACGTGAGGGTTAGGGTGGGTTAGGTGAGTTAGGGTTAGGGCACAGGTCAGGTAAGTGTGTGATTGTGTGGGCATAAGGGTTAAGGCAGGGTAGGTGAGTTAGGGTTAGGGCACGGGTGAGGTGAGTGTGCGATAGTGACGGACCTTAGGGTTAGGGTTTGGCTTAAGGTAAGTGGATAGTTAGTGCTGTGTATATAGTTTAGTGTAGGTTAAGAGGTAAGAGTTTAGGTGTATGTGTGTGGATTGCTGTTTGTTTGGTGTGCTTGTGTTGTATGTGTTTTGGAAAAGCAAATTTTTTCCCTAGGAAAAAATTTGCTGTTCTGAATGTTCAATGTTTAGTATTTTCAATTGGTAGGGTTCAGTATTAGAACACTTGACATTTTGAATGTTCTGTGTTCTAATATAGACCCTGTTTTTCCTCTATAATCTTAACAGGCTCTGTGATCTTTATTTTTCTTGGACTTTCAGGGTCTGGGTCTAGGGAGCAATTATCTTTGTGGATCTATTTTTGCACTTTCATTAAATAAGAATGTTATTACTTATTGCCATAAGAAATCATCTCATGATCTGTACATTCTGGAAAATTACTACCTGATTCCAGCTTATTAATTTATTGGTAATGTTAATGAGAAAGTTGTTGACATCCAGGGGAAGTCTTACATTTATCCTTGTGTGTTCTTATAGTGGTATGACAGTCTCATGTTACTCACTTGCATTTGCTGTGGACTTACTTTGCACACCATGCAATATTTTAATTCTGCTTTGAGTCATGTGATGTAAGCACAACTCATTCATATCAACACAAGAGTACCTGCCATTTTTGGACTATTGGACTATTTTTGGACTATGGACTATATACTGGCAGGCAGTATAACATGGTTTAGATAAAAAAAAAAAACTTTCATTTACTTTGTTACATGAAGCTCATTCCACTTTTGAGTGACAGACCTTTTCAAAATTAAAACCTTATATGTCTTATGCAGAATCCCCTGCAAGTCATTATTCTGCACAGGATCTGTCTCAAGCACCCTTAAGTCACAAGTTTGTCTGTTTCCCACTCTTTGCACTTCATTTTGTTCCAAGGTTACTTATACCCATTGTTCTTTGAGCTCTAAGTGAACCACTCTTCCATTATGCCCCAAACGTGTTGATAGTATTGAGACATTCAGTTAGGGAATCTGTTTGCTTATATGCACCCTTATCACCTTGTTCAAACAATTCAGACATTTTTTTTAAAGAGAGGGTGCTTATTTCGAGTCTATATTATATTGCTGGCAGCTCAGAGTGTCGAACTACAAAAACAGCGAACGGCCATATAACCGAGGTCTTTCCAACAGAAAGAAATTGGTTGGCCAAACACCAACGACACACATAACAAATATATTTAAGTGGGGGCCTTCTCCCCCCATACCCACCAACGTGGGGGGCTGTGCCCCCCACACCCCCCATAACTAAATATTCTAACTCCTAGACCGCACTACACTCAGGGGAAGGGCAGGTGTCAGAGAACGGCAACTGATTTCTTTCCAATGGAAAATGGAAAGAAATCTGGTATTTGGTCGTTCGCTATTTTTGTAGTTCGACATTTTGGTGCCGAACAATTCAGAGTCGACATTCTGACCTGTCGTCAATATGATATAGACCCACTTATTCCTTGCTCTATTTGATATTTTATTTGTGCAAGGTCAGTTAGTAACGTAGTGTGATTTTCCTCCAAACAAAGCACCTTATTTTTATTTCTGTCATTATATTTATCTTCCCATTGATCCAACTGCTTTTTCCTCGGACAACACAAAGAGCTACATAAGGCAAATAATGCAAGCTGTATGCAGGCAGGGGAAGTGTACTGTCTTATTGATCCAACTGCTTTTTACTGTCAAAGACTATTTGTCCCAGTCTTATCATATCTGCTCTGTGTTTAGCAACATCATTCCCAGGAGCTTCTGAAATTCAACATTTTCTGTTATATTGGTTTCTGTGACTAGGTGCAGGTTCTGGACCTCTTGCATCAGAGAGCTTGAGTCCCTTTTAAATTCTGCTTCTTTCATTATCACAGCATCTAGTGTGTGAAACAGAATGCTATCTGTTTCAGGCTTCCTTTTCAAAAATATCATCCTCATTTTGTACTTTTGTAAATTTTTCAGTAAGTGAAACTGCTCTGATATCAGTATCAGTGTACAAATTCTAAGATTTTACTATCAGATCAGACACAATTCCATGAACAATTGTGTCATACATAATGTTTTCAAGTTAGTGCGATGAGCAGCAGTGCTAATCACATACACATACACATGCTCATCACAGTTACATGAATACAAGCACATTTCCATGACCAGAACAGAGTTGGTGGCCAGGAAATCATGCTGAGCAGGATGAGCACACATAGTAAACAAACAGGCTTGTCTATGGGTATACCTCTTAAGTGTGCTTGACTGGACAGAAAGAAGAACTACATAAGGCAAATAATGCATGCTGTACACAACTAGGGAAAGTGTACTGAGTGTACTGTGAACATAAATCAAAAATATGAATACAGTAATAAGGAAGAAGGGATGTGAAATGGCCAGACGAATTATAAGACATGGTTTACCAGATAGGCAAAGTGTATTGAATACAATATTTACAGAATTCAAAGAGATCTCTTCTTCTTTCGGCTGCTCCCGCCAGGGGTTGCCACAGCAGATCAACTGTTTCCATTTCTTCCTGTCCTCTGCATCTTGCTCTGTCACACCAACCACCTGCATGTCCTCTCTCATCACATCCATAAACCTTATCTTAGGTCTTCCTCTTTTCCTGTTACCTGGCAGCTTCATCCTTAGCATCTTTTTCCCTATATACTCTGCATCCCTCCTCAGCACATGTCCAAACCAATGTACTCTTGCCTCTCTGGCTTTGTCTCCAAACCTTCCAACCTGGGTTGACCCTCTAATATACTTATTCCTAATCCTGTCCATCCTCGTCACACCCATTGCAAATCTTAACATCTTCAACTTTGCCACGTCAAGCTCTGACTCCTGCCTATTTGTCAATGCCACTGTCTCCAACCCATATAACATATCTGGTCTTACTACCCTCTTGTAGACCTTCCCTTTCACTCTTACTGGTACTCGTCTGTCACAAATCACTCCTGACACTCTTCTCCACCCACTCCATCCTGCATGTACTCTCTTCTTCACCTCTCTTCCACACTCACCATTACTCTGAACTGTTGATCCCAAGTATTTAAACTCATCCACCTTCGACACCTCTACTCCCTGTATCCTCAACATTCCTCTATCCTCCCTCTCAGTCACACACATATATTCTGTCTTAGTCCTGCTGACCTTCATTCCTCTTCTCTCTAGAGCATATCTCCACCTCTCCAGGGTCTCCTCCACCTGTTCCCTACTCTCACTACAGATCATATAATGTCATCTGCAAACATCATAGTCCACGGGGACTCCTGTCTGATCTCGTCTGTCAACCTGTCCATCACCATTACAAATAAGAAAGGGCTCAGAGCGCTGATCCTTGATGTAATCCCACCTCCACCTTAAATGCATCCATCACTCCCACCACAGACCTCAACACTGTCACACTACCCTCGTACATATCCTGTACCACTCTTACATACTTCCCTGACACTCCCGACTTCCTCATACAATACCACAACTTCTCTCTAGGCACCCTGTCATATGCTTTCTCTAAATCCAGAAAGACACAATGCAACTCCTTCTGACCTTCTCTGTACTTCTCCATCAACACTCTCAAAGCAAACATCGCATCTGTAGTGCTCTTTCCTGGCATGAAACCATACTGCTAATCACTAAGCATCACCTCCATTCTTAACCTAGCTTCCATTACTCTTTCCCATAACTTCATGCTGTGACTGATCAATTTAATCCCTCTGTAGTTACTACAGCACTGCACATCACCCTTATTCTTAAAAATCGGTACCAAAACACTTTTTCTCCATTCCTCAGACATCCTCTCACTTTACAAGATTTCATTAAACAATATAGTTACAAACTCCACTGCCATTTCACCTAAACACCTCCATGCTTCCACAGGTATGTCATCTGGACCAACAGCCTTTCCGTTCTTCATCCTCTTCATAGCTATCCTTACTTCCTCCTTGCTAATCCACTGCACTTCATGATTCACTATCCACACATCATCCAACCTTCTCTCCCTCTCATTCTCTTCATTTATCAGCCCCTCAAAGTACTCTTTCCATCTGCTCAACACACGCTTGTGAGTACATTACCCTCAATATCCTTTATCACCCTTACCTGCTGCACATCTTTACTAGCTCAAAGAGATGTATACAGAAAATGTAAGAGGGGAGGGGAAATGTACAAATTCTAGTACAATAATTGATGTGAAAGTGCTAATGTCACAAAGACAACTTTGTAATATTAAAATTTTACAGTATTAATGGTGGTCAAAATTTCTGAGCAATGCAGGTAAATAAAAGCAGACGTGATATTATAGGATGACCAGTTACACAAATTCACATTTAACAGATGGGATGTACGTGACATATGAATGTTATCGACATGCTGAGTTGAGATGACAGTTTGCAAAGACAGTACATACATAATGATAGATTTTCACATCATGCATTTTGTTCATATAACATTCAGGAAAATAGGAATTGCTCAGAAGCCACAATCTCCTTTTGCAAGAATCAAACCCTTGCCAATGCTGACTTGTGTATTAACTGTGTATGCCACAGAAATAAGCCTAACACATGTATGAGGAGGATCACACTTTAAGGGAAATATGCACCTCAATATAGCTATGCATCCAATATGTAGGTGGGTGTGATGTTTCAAATATGGTAGCGGAGTGTGACATAAGTAATACCCTTGTGTAAGGCACTCATGTCTGACACAGTTATTATGCTGACAGGTAAGAACAGATGCAACCCCTATACCATGATGACATGCATTCCCTGGAACTGTATATTGTCAGTATCTTCCACAGGAGGTAGCAGTGGCTATTATCACAAACAATTGAAGTTAATGTGTGAATTAAGAAAGGATTGCTGAGTGTGAATGTTTTATCAGCATGTCAGACTGATGGCAATTAAATGAGTATATGCATGTGCACACACATGTCACCAGTCCTGTATCAACGGACACAGATGACTTCTTTGTATGTCTGACACATACTACCCAAAGAAGTGCCGCAGACTGGAGTACACCACACTACTCAATGCATATGCCAAGTTAGCACTCCCCCCATTACATTGGCAGAGCAAATGTATACTTTCAGGAAATCCAAAGCTACATTTACATGTGTTCATCTAGAAAATCAAGGGATAACACTGCCGTGATGTAACGGTTGTTGTGCGACATCCAACGATGTACATGATAAAACCAAAACAAACTAAAAAATAAATATAAATGACCGAACAGAAACTGACCAGCGCGTAACCCAAAAACAACTTTAATATAAGTACAACAATATGATTAGCACTTTCGTCCTGCAATTGTAATAACACAGCACTTCATCAGATAACAGAATTAATACATCATTCACTTAATAACAAACCTGTAAAATGGTCCAACCAATCAGAGTCAATAATCAATTAAATATAAATAAGCTAAAATTAAGCTAAAGTTGTTTTAGAGTTATTTTAAAACATCAACTACTTGTACATACCACCGTCCACATAATGCCTGCATTCATCCACAAATTCATATTAGAAAGTACACACACACAGATATATATATATATATTTATATATATATATATATATATATATATATATATATATATATATATATATATATAGAAGCACTTTACATAATCGAATTACTGAAATCTCGAATGTCATATGGTTGAGACCATATGATCGAGATTTCAGTAAATCGAATATGTAAAGTTTTAAAAAATAACACTTTACTTACCTTAAAACATTACGTGCACACAGAGGCAAGGCTTCTTGTACCCTCTGTGTGTACGTAATGTTTTTATCTTTTATGTGGTGTTGACAGGAAGTGGGAAATCTCCCGTTTTGTGCTTCCGCATACAGCGCAATATGGGAGATTTCCCTTTTCCCCACTGTAGCGCGATCTCGGAGTTGGTATATTTAAGTAGGGGGGTGTGGGGGGTGCAGGGGTCGAAGCCCCCCTGCAAAAGCGATGTTTGACTTTTTTTTTGGGGGGGTTTAATTTTAGAAGTTCGAGTTTCCAAAACTCGATCTTTTGGTCTCGACTATATGAAGTTCGAGATTTTGGGAATTCGAGCTTCTAAAGTGAATCCATATATATATATATATATATATATATATATATATATATATATATATATAGATATATATATATATATATATATATATATATATATATATATATATATATATATATATATATATATATATATATATATATATATATGGGTCTAGGTTAGAAGATCGACAGCCGATATAACCGACAACGGATTAGCGGGCGCCAGATGATCGACACTGGGAAGACCGACGCTACGGATGAACATGCCGACGCCAGGGATAGTGAGTTGGAAAGAAGGCTGTGTGAGTATGCGGTGGTGACGGACGTTAGGGTGCGAGTAAGGTAAGTGTGGATAGGGACAGTCTGTGGGGATAGGGGTGGGTTAAGTGAGTTAGGGTTAGGGCGTGGGTTAGGTAAGTGTGCGGTAGTGGTATTTTTGGGTTAGGGGCAGGTTAAGTGAGTTAGGGTTAGGCAGGTTAGGTAAGTGTGCAGTGGTATTTTGGGTTAGGGGCGGTTAAGTGAGTTAGGGTTAGGCGGGTTAGGTAAGTGTGCGGTAGTGGTATTTTTGGGTTAGGGGCGGGTTAAGTGAGTTAGGGTTAGGCGGGTTAGCTGAGTGTGCGATAGTGACGGACCTTAGGGTAAGGGTTTGGGTTAGGGTTGTACATAGTTGTGTGTGTGAGGTTTAGTGTGGGTTTGTGAGGATTTTGGTGTGCTTGTGTTCTGTGTGTGGTTTTTGGATAAGGGGATGTGTTTTGCTAGTTGATTGTTGTTATTGTGGTGTGTGCAGTGTATGGGGTTTCGTGTTTGTGGACCGTCGGTTACTTGTTTGTCGGGCATGTGAGGTGTCGTGTTTATGGTTTGTCGGTAATGTGGTGTCGATGTTTCTGTTGTCGGTGAAAGTGGCTGTCGATCTTATGACCTAGAACCATATATATATACATATATATATATATATATCTATATAAATATATATATATATATATATATATATATATATATATATATATATACATATATATATATAGGAGCGCTACAAAATCCTGAAACCAAAATCTTGAAAGTTCAGAATACTGAAAACTAAAAATACTGAATCTCACAATACTGAAAACACACAGGACACAAATACTTACTATATTCCAGCATACGTACATACAGAAAGAAATAAAAGACAAACAACAAGGAATATGTGTCTCTGTAATTACTTAGAAAAAATCTTGATACATGTCAGACAACATTGCCCAATGCTAGGCATATTCAAGTACACCTGTAGGCCCTACTGTTGTTACTGTGATAGTAGAACAACAATTATGTACAATATGGATATAATCATGTATTGGAGCACATACCTTACTTAGGCAATAACATACATTACATTGTCTTATGTCCTCAATCTTGAGGAGGTGCTTCACTCCAGCTGTGTTAGAATAACAATATATTCAAATGACAGCATCAGTCCACAATATAGGCTTTCCAAAGGAAATGTTGAATAAACTCTTGTAACAGCAAACAGCATCTACACATGAACATAGCACATGTGATTGACAACACTGTTAACAGCATGCACACTGACTATAAGCAGTGATGTTGGGATATGAATTATATAGCTAAAATTATAGGTAAATGAAGGTTTGCTGCAATACAAGTTGTTGCACAGCACAAGTACACTGTATAGATATACCTTATATATGTATTAACAGCCTGTTCTGCACAATAAAAGGAAGAAACACACAACCATAGATGACAGTCATTCCTGTATTTGAACTTCCTACCTTTGTACTGAAATGCATGGGATATGAGAAATATGGCTACATCTGAGCCACACTGCATCTTTAAAAGGATGACATCAGCTGTGTCATGCAAAAGAGATGTGTGTGCAAAAATAATTTCTACAGCTATGTAGAATTCTAAATATTGTCAATACTAAGAGGCGTAATATAATCCTGCATCCATGTCTATACACACACACACACACACACACACACACACACACACACACAAACACACACACAAGCACAGACATGCATACACACGCATGCACACACACAGTCACAAGCACTCACACACACACACACACACACACACACACACACACACACACACACACATACACACACCCCAGGAGGTCTGACTTTAGTGCTGTGACACTGCATTATTGAAATGATGACAACATCAGTGAGTTGTAGACTCTATGTGTTTAAGGACAGAGGGAAAAAGGGATATGTTATTGCTCAACCCTTGTAATGTTACTCACAAGTGGGAGTCAAATGAGTACATTTCTTTAATTCATCCTCCAGTGATGCAAGAGACCCACCCTCCACACATACAAGTTGACTGTTGTGAGATTAGAACTTCCTGCCTATCTAGTTACGCAATCTAGAGGACACAGTACTTAATACAAGTATCACCACAGAAGACAGACTTTGACAGTGTGAGAGTGCACTTTACAGAAGATGGCATGGGCATTGTGTTACTGAGAAGATGTTGGGAGAATAGTCTGACATTGAAGTGGACTTTTTGGGAGAATAGTCTGACATTGAAGTGGACTCATCTTTCAGTGTAAAATTTACTCCAAGCTACTATTTTATTGAATCCAGCATTAGTTAACATCTTATTTACACAACCCCATATACACAGATACACACAAGTTGACTACTATGAGATTAAAACTCCCTACTTTTCTAGCCATGCAATCTAGAAGACACAGTACTTAATGCAACAGATGTCTGAGTTTAATAGTATTGGAGTGTACTTTATAAAGGATGACATCAGAGTTATATTGCTGAGATGATGATGTTAGCAAAAGGGTATGAAACTGATGTGGACTCACCCTGAATTGTACTGAGGGTAATGCTACTCAATGCCAGAAGTCTACTCGAGGCACTCCTCAGCATGGAGAAAATCGATATATGTGCAGCAACAGAAACCTGGTTTAAGGCTCCAGAGAGCACCCCAGCACTACCAGGCTACAACTCATACCATACATTTTGGCTACAGAACCCAAACCAAAATACAAAATGTGGGGGCTTTTCAATATTAATCAAGGATACCCACACCTCCAGGTTAGTGGCACAGCAAGATGCTTCAGAGATCATCCACATGCAACTAACAATGGGCAAAACTGCAATTCAAATTGTAGCTTCCTACAGATCACCCACCATGTCCCAGGACCCCCATTCCAGGTTTCTGGAAACAATGGGATTGGGTGATTTCAATTACCCAAACATTAACCGGGAGAACTACTCAAGTACTAACTCCCTTGTCCAACTTTTTTAGAGTTTATAAACTCAAACACCCTGGTTCAGCAGGTCAACACTCCCACCAGAGGTGACAACATATTGGACCTGGTCATCAGCAACATGGGTAACTGGTGTCCCACACCAGAGGTCAACCCCTCGCTGGTTAGATCTGACCATAAACCAATCACTTTGGATATCCATATTCCACCCCCACACCTGGACAAGAAAACCACCATGAAAAACTTTTCAAAAGCCAACTTCACATTATTTAAGACTGAGGTGGAAAGTTTCAGAGCTCCCATGATGAAGGATAACACTGTCCAAACTGCAAAATCCTTTACTAATGCATTCTATGGGCAGCTACAAGAATGCATGGATCATGCCATCTGAAGCAAAACCAAGAATCACTCCTCCAAGAAAAGGAAACCAGTGAGGTGAACTCCTGCCATAAACAAGCTATACAATAGAAGGAGGAAACTAGTACAGAAAAGAGTAAAATCCCAAGAAGAGAAGACATCCCTGATCAGTATCAGCAAGAAACTAGGATCCCTCATAAAACCATCCAAGGCGAGCTTTGAAAAACAATTGCCAAGGACCCCAAAGATAACCACAAGGCATTCTTTAGCTATGTCAAGAATCTAAGTGGCAATGCTCAGATCTGCTCGGAGTTAGTGCAGAATGGCACACAATACACTGAACCGATCAATATCACCAACATCCTGGCAGACAGGTTCAGCGCAAACTTTACCCCCTCTCAGCCCCAAAAGTGCCCATAACCATACCAGAAGAATGTAGAGTCCCTGAAATCACAGACACTCAGGTTAAAACAGCCCTCTCCAAAGCCAAAAAACACAGCATCAATAGGACTGGATGGTGTCCCAGGCTGCGTCCTACATGAGCTCAAAGATGAACAAACCCCTCACCTAAACACACTGTTCAAACTCAGCCTCTCCTCAGGCTACATACCCATAGAGTGGCGCACAGCAATGGTTATTCTGCTCCACAAAGGTGGAGCCACAACAGACCCCGGGAACTATTGCCCTATAAGCCTGACTAGCTTGGTTTGCAAGACTATAGAGTGCATCATCATGGAACTCATTAACAGAGACATTGGGAAGCTCCAAACACTAGACCCTACCCAGTTTGCTTTGTTAAGGGCAGATCATGCCTTCTAAACCTGGTGTCCTTCTTTGAGACAGTTACCAAGGCCTTCGACACCATTCCCCATTCTGGTATTATAGACAAGCTCATCAGCCTGGATATAAACCCCTACATCACAAGATGGGTTGCCAACTGGCTCACGGACAAAACCCACATGGTGAGAGTTGCGGGAGCTAGGTCCGACTCTAAACCAGTTACAAGTGGTGTTCCCTAAGGCTCAGTCCTAGGACCACCCCGGTTCAGCATATACTTCTCATAGGTACAGGAAAGCACAGGAGGACTATGGCTGACCAAGTTTGCAGACGACTGCAAACTAGGGGCTACAATTGACTCTCCGGCTGACACAGACATCCTCCAAAAGGGTATCACTGAGACGGATACCTGGTGTCAAAATCATGGCCTCAAGCTAAATGCCAAAAAGTGCATAGTCATCCCATTTGGAAAAAGCAAAGTACCCACAAACTACCACATAGGGGGTAGTCCCCTAAATACGGAAGATGTAATAAGGGATCTGGTGACCCAAGTAGATAGTAATCTCACTTTTAATAATCATATTACCAAAGTGGTTAGAAAATCCTTCTACGTAGCCCAGCTAATCACAAAAGGGTTCGCATCCAGATCAATAGAGGTCATTGTGCTCCTCTACTCATTACTCATCAAATTCATCATAGAGTACAATGCCCCATTTGGGATGTACCTTACAAGACACCTGCAACAGCTGGAAAGACCACAGAAGTACCTCACCAAGAGGATCACTGGCCTCAAACAGATGCCCTGTGCAGCTCGACTGAAGAAACTCCAGTTGTACTTGGTTGCATACCGCCTACTCAGAGGTGATCTCTGCCTGACAGACAAGGCCATGTCCAAACCAGAATTGATGGACATGCTCCACCTAAAGAAAACCTTATCCCCTCGAGCCACACGCTCTAGGGATCTAAACTTCACCACAACAATATATACGATGTGCTGGAGGGATAGATTCCTGTCCCAGAGATTTCCAATGCTTTGGAACAAGATCCCAATCTACATTAGGCAGAGCTCCTCGCTAACACTCTTCAAAAGAAACCTTGACGAGTGGATGGGAAACAGAAGGTTTACCACGGGGATCACTTCATTGGTTCTGCTGGACAGAGGCACAGGGAACTAATCTAAGAGAGCAGCGAAAGCCAACACATTCTGGCTAGGCTTATAAATGCCTTCAGGCAGATAGCCTAGTACCAACCTATGAACCTATGAACTGACATCAATAGGAAAATACTTAACAAGAATAGTAAGATTTTACAAAGTAAAATTAAGGATGTCAAGGCTTGTTATGAAAGTAAGTTGATATGCATTTATTTGCAAGAACAAAAAAAATGTTATAAATATATAAATAACTCAGGCAAGATGCTGTTCAATATTTATACTATTGACTGATAATAAAGCTGCTATGGTGGGAGGTTGGTGTAATGGTTAAGTAGCTTACCATAGAAACACAAAGTGCAGGGTTTGATTCTGACATGGGGAAATTGGCTAGGCTTATAATGGCCCATAAGGGCAGTTATCCTAGTACTAACCTATGAACCTACTAGCGATGATAGTAGGATAGCTAATTAATTTAATCTTTTCAGCACCAACATTGCTTTGACTAGCATGGGTGATTGGCAATGCAATTTAGTGACAGGTTCTTGTCCAAATATATCTGAATCAGTCATACTTGCTGCCTTTTCGAAGTTAAAAGATAAAACATCCATGGGCCTGGACCTGATTCCAGCCAATCTGTTACTTACTATGAAGAGTATACTTACACCTAGATTAACTTTCATATTTAATAAACTGTTGGAAAAGGGTAAGTTCCCTGAATTGTGGAAACTATCATGTGTTTCTCCTATATATAAGAAGGGAAAGAAAGAGCAACTACAAACTTAACAGGCCAAGTAGTGTAACTTCACTAATAAGAAAGTGTTTTGAGAGATGCTTATTGGACCTTATGACTAATTCCAAGAATAGTATAGACACACTAAATATTGATCAGCATAGTTTCACTAAAGGAATATCAACACTGAGCATCTTAGTTAAGTTTTATGTCTATATAATAGAAGTTCTTGATCTGATTTTGTTTCCTCATGCACTTTTTTTGGACTTATCCAAAGCTTTTGATAGCCTACCACATGTGGTTATTATGATGTATTTAGGTGATTATAAAACAACCAGTTACATTACAAGATGGACTGGAAATTGGTAGCTGGGAAGAAAACAGACTTAAGATGGGTCTATATCACATCGCCGAAAACCCAAATTGTCGAATCACTATTCAGCAAACACAGTTTGTCGAAATCTCATTCCATCGAACAGCCGTTTTATCGACGTTTTTCACAAGTTATTGGCAGATTGGCCAAAAAATGCTGTCTTTTGAACATATGAACTTATGAACTTATGGTATGAGCAATAATACATACATACATATTGCTGACTTATGTCAACTCTGCAGTTATTAATGTATACTGCAGAAGTAAGAGTGACATTTACCTACCTGTTTTGTGTATATGAGACACACACACACACACACACACACACACACACACACACACACACACACACAGACACACACAGACACACACACACACACACACACACACACAGACACACACACACACACACACACACACACACACACACACACACACACACACACACACACACACACACACACACACACACATATAAAACTCAGAATGAGCAATGAATCATTCATGGATCATTAGGTTATGGTGATGGTATTTAAACCTTAATTAACAGTAATGATATTAGCAATAGTATGTGCTCATGCATGGTCAATGTAAACTCTCAAGACCAAATGTTCCAATGCAGAAAGGATAACAAATGAAGATTTCTGTGTGCCCAGGTAATATGTGGTCATGTATCATTTGTATCAATGATGCAGTGCAGACTCAATTATCCAGCATGAAGTGGTCAATTAACCACACAGTTCACTGCATTTCACATGAGTACATTACACGATTTCCATGTAATGAAGTAATATAATGCAGTAGCAATACTTTTTTGTTTTAGATATCACTTCCTAAAGTGGGCGGCCACTGTGGTGCAGAGGTTAGCATTGTTGCCTCACAGCAAGAGGTTCTTCGGTTCAATCCTCAGCAGGGGTGCCTTCTGTGTGGAGCCTGCATGTCCTCCCTGTGGTCGCATGGGTTTCCTCCGGGTGATACGGTTTCCCCCCACATCCCAAAGACATGCTGTAGATGGATTGGAGACTCTAAATTGGCCCTAGGCATGAGTGCACGTGTGTGCCTTCTGTGGAAGGTTGTGTGCTGGGCTGGCAACTCAACACCGTAAAACTCCACTGTCAATCATGAGCAGACAGGTGATCCACTGTGGCAACCCCTAACTTGGAAAAGACACAAGAAGAAGAAGATATCACTTCCTAAAGTGCAATGCTAAAAAACATATTCTTGTGGATTTTGGCTGAAACACCACAATTGGTGTGCCTTCCACAGAGCAAAAAGGCTTAGTGGCAATGCATGGCCATCAGCAATCTGGTCAGTACTTAGTGGAGAAAATTCACCTGTTAACCTAGCTTTCTTTTTGGCACAAGGTGTAAATTCTTTAAACTAAATGAAAAAGCAGAGTTGAAGCAGGGTTTGACTACAGTGTACAGATGATTTTACCAAGAGTGTTAGCATGTGATTATTATATCATAGTATCATAGGAGGTTAATAGGTTATCTAATTGGAGATCATTTCAGGGCCTAGCCATTTCATTCCAATATAATATCATAGATACTCTAGTCAATACCCAGGATTGTATTAAGGAATGAATGACCATGTCCAAGAGTGTTGTGGGCAATATCCTAGGTATGAATTTATGGTCCCCCAGCCACGTGTCCAGGTTCCTTTTGAACAGTGTCATAGAGGTGCTCTGCTTCACATGAATTGGCAGCCTATTCCAAAGATGCAGCAGTCACTGGGAGACACATCTATCCCTCCTGCATGTCTTATTCAAGTTGCAAGCCATATTTAGGTCCTTGGAATGGGTAGCTCTAGTCCCATCTGATTTACAGATGTGCTGCAAATTCATTACATTTGGGTCAGAGATTGCACTGTAAGCCAGGCATAAGGCTCCCTTACGATGTCTATACAATATTGAGTATAGTGATAGGGACTTTAGTTATCTGTGTAAGGCATGAGCTGAAGTCCCTTGATCTTTTTTGTTTGAAACCTCTGAGGTCTCTCCAATTGCTGCAGGTGTTTTTGTGGTACATTCTAAAAGGGGCATTATACTCAATTACAGGCCTGATTAGTGAAGAGTATAGAGGGGTTATAACCTCCTTTTTTCTAGAGGTGATGACTTTGCTAATAAGGTGTGCTATGTAGAAGGCCTTCCTTACTACAGTAGACACATGGTGGTCTAAGTTAAGGTCGCAGTCTACTTGTGATCCCAGATCCCTTACCACTTCATAGGTTCATAGGGTATTAGTAATTTGATAGTGTGAAGGGGCATTGTTTTTAATGAAGGGAATTACGATGCATTTCTTTGCATTTAGTTTGAGACTGTGACTAAGACACCAGTCGTTAATAATAGGCATGTGCTGGCTGGCATTTATGCATTATTAGCCCAATGGATATTTCCCTGTCTGAAACACTGATTATTGAGTGAATGGTGTGCTTTTTCACTTGTCTGACTGGGTGAAAAGTTCCCTTCCCCATTTGTATAAAGTCCTTTATCACTAAGTACCATATTTCTTATGGAATATAGTTACAAATTCTGAGTGTGTTGTCCAACATACTACTTACTTTCAGAATATACTATTGATAGTCTAAGAAATGTTTCCTGCCTGATATGTACCCAGTTAGAGGAATATCTTTTCTGTAATGTGCATGTGTCATTTGAGTGCTTTGGAAATCATACCTCAGATTCATAAGTTACATAGCATTTTTTCTGTCCTGCTAGATTTTAGGCTCCTTTACAGTGTTTGCAGGATGCTTCATGTGTATAGCAAGATGAATTGGTGAAATAGTGTTTAGAAGTTGTGTAGCTGGAAGTTGCCTTTTTTATACCTGTTTGTAAAGCTGACTGTGCTAACACTAATTCCTACTAATGTAGCATGTGCACCTGTATAGGATGATTGGATGTAAACCTGGCAAATCAGGGGAGAGTAGTTAATGTAAGACCATCATGAAGTATAATGACATAATTTAGGGATTTGATAATTGCACTCAGTTTGCAGTTGTATGCAAACTTGGTCAGCCACAGTCCCTTAGTTTTGGCCTGAATTTCCAAGAAGTATATACCAAACATATATATCAACTTTTTTTTACAAGTTTAAGAATACCTATGATTGACTATTATAGTCAAAACTGTGTATGTAATAGCTACTGAAATAATCTTTCATAACTACAATATATGAGACATGCTTTGGGGGAAATCACAAATAACCTGGGTATACAATGAGGTGTAAGGCAAACATCCACTGCATTATAGCAATAACCCATGCCTGGGTGTGGGTAATGCTGGATTTACCCACGGTTGGCGTGGTTTGGTCCAGAGGGCGAAGCTCGATAGACCAAACAAAGCCAACCATGGGTAAATCCAGCATTACCCACACCCAGAAGTGGGTTATTGCTATTATACAATGACATTATTAAAGAAAAGAAATAATTACTTTTCTTAAATAATGGCATTGTATAATGCCTCTTTACTGCCCTTCCGCAGCTGTCTGGTATTCTGCGGCAGTTTAACATAGCGACACAGTGTGTAAAAAGCAACGGAGATCTTGCGATCTCCGTTGCTTTTTTTTTAAAAGCTGTCTCGCTATATTAAATGGGTTTAACATAGCGAGACAGCTTTAAAATAAGCAACGGAGATCTCCGTTGCTTATTGTAAAGCTGTCTCGCTATGTTAAACTCATTTAACATAGCAAAACAGTAAAAAGCAATGGAGATCGCTTTTTTTTTTAAAAAACTGTCTCGCTATGTTAAATGGGTTTAACATAGCGAGACAGCTTTAAAATAAGCAACGGATATCTCCGTTGCTTATTTTAAAGCTGTCTCGCTATGTTAAACCCATTTAATATAGCGAGACAGCTTTAAAAAAAAAAGCAACGGAGATCGCAAGATCTCCGTTTTTACACTGTGTCGCTATGTTAAAGGAGTTTAACATAGCGAGACAGCTTTAAAAAAAGCAATGGAGATCTCCGTTGCTTTTTTTAAACCTGTGTCGCTATGTTAAACTCTTTTAACATAGCGAGACAGTATTTTATACTAACGGAAAAAGTCCGGCCGACCGGACCTTTTTCCGTTAGTATATTGAGGGATTTACAACGGGCACTCTGGATGGGCTGGCCAATCAGCGTGCACGTTTTAGGGGAGGAATTGTATAATATGCAATAACACCTGAAATACCATTTAGCATGACATACTACAGTTGCTCATTGCCAGCTCTCACACAAATGCTGAGCACTACAAGTGATAAAACAGCAGCAGCTTATATAGATACATAGGCAACTAATTCACAGGAATGACACTTCTAAAAACAGGCAGTATGACATTCACCAAATGCTGGATGCAAACTATTGTCAAGATGAAAAATTAAGTTTGCAGGCTTGATCATTATCTCTATAGCCCACCAAGGAAATCTTCTTCCCAAATGTCAAAATCACACCTTTGAAGGGACAGCAGTACTTTATTTAGCCAATATAAGATGTAGGTTTTATTTTTCAGTGAAGTAATGGCAGACTCAAATGTCTTAACATGACATTTATATCCATCAGTCTAAGGAATAGTGAACAATACAAAGGACTGAGAGAAAAGAGCTGAAGATAGACATAGATATAGAGACACATATGAAAGGGTGGTGCTATGGGGTCATTTACGTGCATCTTTATGGTGTGTCTCCAGTATTAATCAGTCATGATCTGTATCAGTATGTGATGGCTTTGGGGGTGGAGAAGCTGTAGGACAGGCAAAAACTGACAACAGTATTCAACATCTCTTCATGAAAGTTTGTTAATGGATAAAAATTAAAATGTATGTCATTAAACATATCATAGAAGTATAACATTATAGAAAAAAATAATGTGACGTACATATGAACTTGAACCCTTGATGTTATGGCCAAAAAGCAATCTTCAGACAAGTCATTTATGTCAACCCTCCACAGAGGAAGTTACACTTATTGCATACTGTTTCAAAGTTTTGCCTTTATTCTGCCTTTACTCTGTATTCCAATAGCACAGCATGTTTAAGCACCTTTGCATGAGGATAACCAGACTACAGCTGGTGATGGCAACAACTGACCAGGTTTTGCCATAGGACATGAACAGCCATTCACTGTCACTAGGCATTGGTGTGCAAACTTTGTACAAAGGTTGAAGACAAAAAGTGAAGGCTTTCTTATGGGCCATTTCTGGCTCTTTGTGCTGAGTATGATTCTATTTATTGAACAGATTCAGCATGTGGAAAAGGGGTTGATAGGAAAGTGGTGAAATGAGGGGCAAGCAGAAGGGAGGACACAGGGGAAGAAATAAAGGCATTTTCTTAGGGATGCGAGGCTTGTGTGGGAAGGTTTGTTGAGGAAGCAGGTGCAGACATATAGGACAAACAAGACTGACAAGGATGGTGATGGACACAAAAGGTTGTGGGACACCATGACTGGGGATAGGTAAGGGGCACTGAAGGGGCATCCAGACCAAACCTGAGTACAGTGAAATTCTAATCAGAACTGCCATCACTGTCTGCTGTCTCAGTTCCCTGTGTCAATGCTCGACATGGCATTCTCTTGGCAATGTGACTAAGCACCTTTTTGACACATCTAGCTTGGGCATCAACTCCCCTTTCCATAATGACTTCCACCAGCTCTGTCAGCTCTTCGTGCATGACAAAATCACCACCTCCACAAATACTACTCCAAGAGTTCACCAGTGCACCAGCTGCCAGGGCAGAACTACCTGATGTGGATAGGCCAGGTAGGGCAGGGGTTGTAGAGGCAGTGCTGATAGCTTGGGACCCAGAAGTGCTGGATGTTAGTCCTGTAACTTGTGGAGGGATGGTGGGCCATTCTGCAGTGGTTAGTCTACCTCTCTGTGCTGCATGTCAGCTTTTATAGGAAGAAATGTAGGACAACAGAACATTTTTAAGCCATATAAAGTATTCTTCCCCCAAAAAAAAAAAAAAAAAAAAATTGAAAGAGAAGGTGTGGAGTGACAGGAAAAAAAAAGAAAGAGATAATTAGATCCATGGTATACCACGTGACTAAATAATTTCATACATTCATAGGTTCATATGTGTGTACTAGGCTAATGGACCTGGAGCCTTTACAAGCCTAGCCCATAGAAGTGCCCTGGCATCATGCTGCCAGACGTTAGTTCCCAGTGATTCTATCAAGTAGAGCAACTGGAGTGATCCCTGGGGTAAACTTTCTATTACCCATCCACTCATCAAGAATTCTCTTTAAGAGGGACAGCAAGGTGCTCTGCTTGACATGTATGGGAAGTCTATTCCAGAGCACGAGCAGTCACTAGGTGAGGAAACTGTCCCTCCAGTATGTTCTGTTAATTGTGGCAATGACGTTGAAGTCTCTGAAGCATGTGGTGTGGAGGAATTGGGATTTCTTTAGATGTAGCATTTCTAACAGAGCTGGGTCAGACATGGCTTTGTAAGTCAAGCAGAGATTGCCTATAAGCAGGTGATATGAGACAGAGAATAGCTGGAGTTTGTCCATGTAGGACATGTGTTTAATACCTGGGATCCTCTTCATGAGGTACTTCTGTAGCCTCTCGAGCTGTTGCAGGTGTCTAGTGAGGTACATGCCAAATGGGGCATTATACTCGATGATTGGTATAATGAGTGAAGAGTAGAGACAGATGATGACCTCTTTCTTCCTGGATGCAAAACCTTTGGTAATGAGATGTGCCACACAGAAGGACTTTCTGACCACAGTGGCAATGTGGTGGTTGAATGAGAGGTTGCTGTCAACCTGTGTCCTTAGATCTCTTATAATGCCTTCAGTGTTCAGTGGGCTCCCATCGATGTGGTAATTAGTGGGAACTGAGTTTTTACCAAAGGGGATTATGATGCATTTTTTGGCGTTAAGCTTAAGGCCATGGTTTCAACACCAGTCATTGGTCTCAGTGAGGCCTTTCTGTAGGATGTCTACATCACTTGGGAAGTTAATAATGGATCCCAGCTTGCAGTCATCTGCGAACGTGGTCAGCTAGAGTCCCTTTCTTTTGGCCTGGACTTCTGAGAAGTAGATGCCGAACAGGAGAGGGCCCAGGACTGATCCCTGTGGGACTCCACTCATGACTGGTCAGCAGTCTGACTTGGAGTCTACTACTTTCACACTGTGTGTTCTATCTGTGAGCCAATTTGCAACCCACCTAGTGATATAGGGGTCAATGCCTAGTTTGGTGAGTTTATCAATTCTTCCCGAGTGAGGAATGGTATCAAAGGCCTTAGCCTGATCGAGGTAGGCTGTATGCACTGCCTTACCTTCATCCACATCCCTGATGACTGACTCAAAGAAGTCAACCAGGTTGAGCAGGTATGATCTCCCTTTCAGAATGCCAAACTGCATAGATTCCAGAATTTGGAGATTTCCTATATCTTTGTTAATCAGGTCCATGATGATGCACTCCATAGCTTTAAATATCAGACTCATCAGGCTAATGGGGCGATAATTCCCAGGGTCTGTAGTCACTCCCCCTTTATGGAGAGGTATGACTGTAGCAGTGCACCATTCAGTAGGGACAAAGCCTGAGGAGAGGCTGTGACTGAACAGGGCAAACAGATGTGGTGCCAGCTCGCTTTGTAGTTCATACAGAACACAGCCAGATATATTATTGGGTCGCATGGAAACTGTATTCTTGGCCTTGGACAATACAGCTTTAACCAGTGCTGCAGTAATGTTGGGTGCTTGGCATTCTACCGGTATTGTGATTGGTCCTTTTTGGGGGAGAGGGGTAAAGTTGGCACTGAATCTGTCAGCCAGTATGTTGGCAATATCTGTTGGCTCAGTATAGGAGGTACCATTGTGCAGTAACTCAGAGCAAATCTGGGTATTGCTGTGGAGGTTCTTGATATAACTATAGAAGGCTTTGTGATTGCTTTTAGTGTCTGCCAAAATTCTGCCTTCATAGCTGGCTTTAGAAGATTTGATTAGAGATCTCAACTTTTTGGTGAGGCTAATAAAATATTCTTTCAGTCTTGGGACTTCAGCTTTTTTCTGCAATAGTTTCTTCCTTCTGTTGTAGAGTTTATTAATGGCAGGGGACCACCAGATCGGCTTCCTTTTTTGAAGAAGAGCATCTTGGTTCTGTTGGGTATGGCTAGTTGCATTCATTTATGTACATGTTTGTACAGTGCATTGGTGTATGATTTAGAAGTCATGCAGCTATTTTCCATTGGCATGGGTGCCGTGATGTCATCCACCTCTGTTTTTAGGAGTCCAAAGTCAGCTTTGGAGAAGTTTTTCAAGGTGGTTAACTTTGCAGGGGGTGTGGGTGAGATGTGGATTTCCATAGTGATTAGTTTATGGTCAGCTCTGACCAGGGAGGGCTTGACTATTGGTGTAGAGCAATAGTTGCCCATGTTAGAAATAACCAGGTCAGGGATGATGCTTCCTCTAGTGGGGGTCAGAATGAGCTGGTCCAGGACATTGGAATTGATGAATTCTATGAAGTGTTTGGCCAGTGTATTGGTGCTTAAATAGTTTTCCCAGTTGATGGAGGGGTAGTTGAAGTCTCCTAGTATGAGAGTGTTGGGTTGGACCTTGATAGATTCCAGTGTGCTTATGAACATGTACTGAGAATCTAGGGGCATGGTTGTGGACCTCTAACAGTTTATGACCTTGATCGACATCTTACCCAATGTTAGTTGTACCTGAAGTATCTCAGATCTGTTATGCTTGGCTACTAGTCTGGAGGTGTGCATATCCTTTATGAATATGGAGACACCACCATCTTTAGAGCTTTGGTCCATGTTTTGCAGCCAAAAGGTGTGGAAGGAGGCATAGCCTAGTAGCACAGGGGTGCTTTCTGCCACTTTAAACCAGGTCTCTGTTACAGCACAAATGTCAATGTTTTCCATTTTCAGGAGTGCTTTGAGTAAGTGCATCTTGAGATTTAGACTTCTAGCTTTGAGCAGCATGACCATCAGATTGTATTTATTTATAGCTGTTATGGTGGTAATTTGGTCTTTGAAACACTGTCTAAAAAGGCACTATAGAGGTGGCAAGAGCCTTAACCAGTGCATGGAAACCCAGGGGTGACAGATGCAGTCCATCTCTGGCAAAGCATCGAGGTCTGGCAATTATGTCATCCCAAGCAGACAGATATTGGATCCCCTTAGAATGACGCCAGAAACTTAGCCAATTGTTGATGTCAATCATTTTTTTTTTCTACTGCGGTATCATTTTGGGTGACAATAGAATACTGTTCAGGGATAGTGTCATACTTGCCTGGGCCACATAATCCGAGAGCTCCACCATGTCTCTTTTCATGTAATAAAGGGAGGAGCATCTTAGGTCATTTACACCCACATGGACAATGACAGAGACTTGTATTTGTTGTGGAGTGACCTGAGTGTGTGTGTTATGTGTCGGATTCTGAAACCTGATAGACAGCTGACTGTTACATACTCCTTGTTCAACCTAGTGAGTGGGACATCTGTGTGCCTCACTATTGAGTCAACTATGATTAATGAATTGGGCAAGTTGTTTAGCTTTAGGGGCTTAGGTTGAGGGGCACACTGTGGAGGTGAGCTATGTGTCCTGTGGTTTGTGCTGTGTTGTGCTGGTTGAGTGCATTTCTGTCTTGGAGGTCTCTGCTCCTTGGGTAAATTTCTATTGAGATCCTCCGTGAAGGTAGGTATGTGGTTTCTGTAATTATGTGAGAGCTGTGATAGTGGGTGTTCTGGAGGGCTATGTGTTCCATGTGGTATGGTGCAGGTGTTGACCTTCTCCTCTTGACCAGCTAGTCTGGTTATGGCTGGAGAGTGCATAGCTTCCAATTTGGTGATATAAGTGCATCTCTCACAAGTGTGAGTGTTAGGAGGTAAGAGAAGAGGGTTGTCTGTGTACATGAGGCAGTTGTTACACTGCCTCAGAATGCCCAAGTGCACCAGGTTAATAGAAGAAAACACAGTGAACTACCCTTTAATCATACCAGGAGGGGTGGTCATAACCAGTGGCTTCAAATGGGTGGGGCCAATTGGAAGGGGTGTGACCAACCAGAAAGGGATGGGGCTATTCTCAAAACCACAACAACTGAAACTTTAATTAAATACGGTTTGGCCTTGGGAGCCAAACCATCATTACGAGAGTCCAATCAAGACAAAATGAAGTGTAAAAGAAAAAAAATGTCAGTGCATTGGCTACATGACAGCTTACTTAATATCTAGATGGAAACACAAAGGATGTGAGGCATGAAAAAATAAATTACTTTTTGAATACATTACTGGAATGCCAGTCAAAATCAAGTATAAAAAAAAACAAGCAGCACTCAACTCAAACCAGTTCTCCTTGCACTGCAGTTCTAATTATAATTTTTATTCAGCTTTATAAAATTACCAACTAAAATGCTGAAAGTAGCAATCTCTGCGATACCCCCACTTGTAAAAATGTTTCTTATCCAGAAAAGTCCTGCTATCAACTATCTACTTGTTTCATTGTGAAGACATGATCAAAGTAAAAAATGAACAGCAAACAAGAAACAAGCTCAAGATAAATTGCTTAAAGGATTACTGCACAAGTTATAGACCACACATGATAGTTTAGTTTAGTTTATGGGTAAAGCCTGCAAAGATGACTGCAAGTCTCCAACAAATGTAATGAGCTTCTGAAAATACTGTAATCCTGTCCTTTATTACAAATACTGTCATATGCATTTCAATACATAAGGCTTATATGTTATCTAGTTATGTAAATATTCTCTGCATGGCACAACAAAAAGGCTTTCAATGTTGGTAATAGGTTCATAGATTCATAGGTGGGTACTAGGCTATCGGCCCTGGGGCCTATACAAGCCCAGCCAAAAAGGTACCCTGGCTTTTGCCACCCAAGAAAATTATTTTCCTGTGCCACTGTCAAGCAGAGCCACAGAGGTGATCCCCGGGGTGAATTTCCTATTTCCCATCCAATCATCAAGATTTTTCTTGAAGAGTGCTAATGAGGAGCTTTGTTTGATATAGATAGGTAGTTTATTCCAGAGGATGGAAAGTCTCTGGGACAGGAATCTATCCCTTCGGCATGTTCTGTTTATTGTGGTGACAAGGTTTAGGTCCCTAGAGCGTGTAGCTCAGAGGGATTGGGATTTCTTTAAGTAGAGCATGTCCAACAGCTCTGGGTTTGACATAGCTTTGTATGTTAGGCAGAGATCACCTCTGAGTAGGTGATATGTGAAGGAGTAAAGCTGGAGTTTTTTGAGACGGTCTGTGTAAAGCATCTGTTTGAGGCCGGTAGTCCTCTTTGTAAGGTATTTCTACGGCCTTTCCAGTTGTTGTAGATGTCTTGTGAGGTACATACCAAAAGGGGCATTGTACTCTATAATGGGTCTAATGAGTGATGAGTAGAGGGGAACAATGACCTCTTTTTTTCTGGATGAAAAACCTTTTGTGATGAGGTGTGCCACGTAGAAGGATTTCCTGACTACTGTGGCAATGTGATTATCAAAGTAGAGACTACTGCCCACCTGTGTCCCAAGGTCTCTTATCACACTTTCGGTGTTAAGTATACTACTGCCTATGTTATAGTTCATGGGTACAGAGTTTTTACCAAAGGGGATGACAATGCACTTTTTGGCATTGAGCTTGAGGCCATGGCTTTGACACCAGGCATCTGTCTCAGTGAGACCCTTTTGTAGGATGTCCACATTGTTAAGAGTTTTGAATATGGCTCCTAGTTTGCAGTCATCTGCGAACTTAGTTAGCCAAAGACCTTCTGTGTTAGCCTGTACTTCAGAGAAGTAGATACCAAATGGGAGAGGACCCAGGACTGAACCTTGTAGTACTCCACTTGCCTCTGGTCTGAAGTCGGATTTGGAGTCTGTTACTTTCACAGTGTGGGTTCTGTCAGTGAGCCAGTTGGCAACCCATTTTGTGACATAGGGATTTATACCTAGTTTAGTGAGTTTATCTATAATTCCAGAGTGGGGGATGGTGTCAAAAGCCTTGGCAAGATCTAGATAGGCTGTGTGAACCACCTTACCCTTGTCTACGGCTTTGTTGACTGCTTCAAAGAAGTCTATCAGGTTTAGGAGACATAATCTGCCTTTTACAAACATGAACTGGGTGGGGTCCAGAGTTTGGAGATTACCAATGTCTTTGTTTATATGTTCCATGATGATATGTTCCATGGCCATGCAGACCAGGCTCATCAGGCTAATGGGGTGGTAGTTCTCGGGGTTCATGGTGGCTCCCCACTTGTAGAGTGGGATAACCGTCGCTGTGTGCCATTCAGCAGGCACAAAGCCTGAGGTGAGGCTATGATTGAACATGGTACTTAGGTGGGGTGCCAGTTTGTTCTGTAGTTCATGTAGAATGCAGCCTGGGATGTTGTCTGGTCCCCTGGATGTTGCGTTCATGGCTTTGGAGAGTGTGGTTTTTACCTGCGCAGCCGTGATTACAGGAACTTTGCATTCTTCCGGTATAGAGATGGGCTCTTTAGGGGGTGAGAGGAGGGGTAAAGTTAGCACTGAACCTATCTGCCAGGATGTTGGCAATATCGGTTGGGTCTGCATATTTAGTGCCATTGTGCTGTAACTCAGAGCAGATCTGAGTGTTGCCAGACATGATGTAGCATTAACAATTCACACAGGTATGTTGCACACAGCCAGAATATGACTAGTATGCATGTAGAACAGGTCCATGATCACACTGTAGTCCACATCACAGTCGAGGAGTGTCAGGTTGCATGCATCAGGTGCTGTCCCCTCTAGTCAGATGCGTGCATGTTTATGTACACTCTTGTATGGGGATATAGCCAATGTGGAGCATGTGTGTTCAACCATATCAGGAAGGTGTATGTGCTGAGTCATGCCTTAAGTGATCTGTGATGTTATCACAGGCCATTGCTTCCATGTGTTAGGCCTGGGTGAAGGCAAGACAGTGCATACTGCCTATCATGATCTGGCCTGGGGTTTTGACACAATTCCCCATCCAGGTATGATTGATATACCCTCCCGTCTGGGATTAGCCTTTACATCAGTAGATGGAGAACCGACTGGCTCACTGACAGAACACATTATTGTGAAATCTGGTGAATCAACCAGTACCAGTAGAGTTGTCACCAGTGGCAAACCCCAGGGATTTGTGCTTGACCCTTCACAGTTTGGACTCTATTTTTTTCTATTTTTCAACAGTTCAGGCTAAAGGATATGGCCTTTTCCTTACCAAGTTTGCAGATTCTTGCACATTGGGTGGGATCATTGAGTCCACTAATGATGATAACATAGTACAGGAGGAGCTAACAGAGACAAGTGAATGGGGGCAAAGGCACGTGATCTACAACTAAATGCAGAAAGGTGCCTTTTTTATGTTGTCCATCTGAAAAGTGGAATTCCATGTTAATCACAGCATTGGCAACAGTCCTGCTATGGTGACACCCCGTGAGGCCAGCACTGGGAACACCTGTAGATAGCAGTTTGAACTTCTACCACCAAGTGTCTACACTGGTATTAAGCCTATGTTGTGGACATCACACATCACATCATCAAATGCAGATGTTAGGATTGCATGACAGCACTGTAGTCAAACCTCATCCACACAGTAAAAGAGTATAATGCTCTCTTTGGCATGTACCTCAACAAGCACATGCAGCAGCTAGACAGACCACAGGGCTTTCTCAACAAGACAACACAGGGCCTGCTAACCATGCCATAAGGTATGTGGATAGTGTTAAAGCCATGTCACTGTACTCTGTGTTATAGGGTGAGGTGATGTTTGCCTGGCCTCCAGGCCAATGTCTGACCCTGGCCTGGTGGACTGCATATCCAAAAATCTGATATAGTTGATGACATCAGGAGTGACTGTTCAGGAGAATTTGGTAATAACAGTGTCCCACATGCTGGTGTAAAAGGCACTCTGTAATGTCAAGCAAGAGCTCTCAAACACACACACACACACACACACACACACACATGCACAGGTAACTGCAGTGAGAATAGAGTCCCTACATATCTAAGAACACAGACTACAGAACACAGAACTTTATGTAACAGCTCAAGTCTGACATTTATAAGACTGCAGGTGAATTTATAGTAGATGAAATCAGCAGGCCATGTGAGGGACAAGAAGTTGGGTAGACTTTATGAAATGGATGCGACAGCATCTGCAAGAAACAAAATACTGTCAATCCTAATTATTGGCGCAGTAACTGTGGGATACACACTTCTGCTGTTCTGTCTAGAGGAGTCCCTATTAGTTGATTGAATTTTCAGAAACTTCAACTCTATATGGTTGAGTTTTTGAAAATTCAAAGCTTTTGCATGGAGATTGTGGTAATGCAAGGATTGGGAAAATTACTCTTTTCCTCACTGTAGTGTGATCTAGGAATTGGTATATATAATTTGAAGGGGTTGGGGAATGCAGGGGGCTTGCCCTCTGCAAACATGTAAAAAAGGTAGACTTTTTTCCTGTTCGAGTTTTTGGAAAATCAATCATATGATCTCTTTGATATTTTTTCGAGTTTCTCTGACATAGACCCATCTAGAAATACACACACACAGACACACACACACACACACACACACACACACACACACACACACACACACACACGCACACACACGCACACACACGCACACGCACACACGCACACACACGCACACACACACACACACACACACACACACACACACACACACACACACACACACACGCACACACGCGCATACACGCACACTCCTAGCTGACTATAGTGATAACAGAACCTATACCTAAGTAGACAGATTACAGAACACAGTACTTTACACAAGCACCATGACACAAGTCAGATTTTTATGAAACTGCAGATGAACGTATAGGAGATGACATCAGCAGGCCATGTGAGGGACAAGAAGTTGGGTGGGCTGCATGAAATGGATGTGCAGGCATCTGCAAAAACCAAAATACTGTCAATCCTTGATAATGGAGCAGTAACTGTGGGATGCACACTTCTGCTCTTCTGTATAGAGACACGCATGCACCCAGTTGACTGCAGTGAGAACAGAACCCCTACCTATTCCTGTACACAGAATACAAAATACAGTACAGTACGCAAGCACCACAGAACAATTCTGACTTTTCTAAAAGTGCAGATGAGCTTATAGCAGATGACACCAGCAGGCCATGTGGGAGACAAAATGTTGGGAGGCCTGCATAGGCTCATAACTTCATATGTTCATAGGAGGCTACTAGCTTAATGGCCCTATAGTGTTTAAAAGCCTAGCTGTATAAAAACACAAGTACCCTTATTGAGCATAGTTGGATGGTCATTTTTTGTAGAGCAATTTTGTGAGCAGCACCAATTGGCCCTGTCCATGAGGGACATAGGTGCCACCCCAGAGGTGAAATTACAATCACCCAACCAGTGCTCAAGGTTCTGCTTTAACAGGGTCATTGAGGAGTACTGCTTCACATGCAGTGGCAGCCTATTACAGAGGAGTGTGAGTCATTGGAGGATATATCTGTCTCCCCAGCATGTTCTGTTTATGCCACAGGCTAGGTTGAGAACCTTGGGCCAAGTTACTCTTGTCCCATTTGGTATGCAGATGTCCAGCAATTCCAGTAGGGCAGGGTTTGTGAGACTGCTCTGCAGGACAGGCATAAGTCACCTCTCAACAGTCTGCATGATACTGAGTACAATGAAAGGTCTTTCACTCTTTCCATGTATTTCATGTTTGGAGGCCCTGGGGTTTCCCAGGCACAACCCTGTGTTTTCTCCTATTGCTGCAGGTGTCTGGTGAGGTACAGACAGAAGGGAGTATTGTATTCAATTAGTGGTCTCATAATGGTAGGGTACAGCAGAGGTATGACCACCCTGGACTTTGATGTGATGTCTCATATGTATGATGTGCGCAATGCAGAATGTGTTTATCACCACTATGGACACATAGTGATGAAAGTGTAGGTTGCTATCCACATCTGTTCCCTAGTCACAACACTGTATTTCAGCTTACAGGGGTGATATGTATATCATAATTAGTAGTGGTACTTCATTGTCAAAGGGGAGAATGAGCTATTATATGCTTTAAGGTTCAGTCCTCGAGTTTGGCATAAATATATTGTGTGTAGCAGCCCCTTCTGTACTATGTTACCATCATTGTGGGACTCTATATTAGTGCATCCAGTTACCAGTCATCTGCAAATATGGTAAACCAGAGGTCAGCTATCATTGCCTGCAATTCAGGGATGTAGTTTGCAAACAATTGAGGGCCAAGCACAGATCCTTGAGGTATTCTAATGGTAAGTGGCTAGTGGTGTATGTGCAGTCCCCAACATTGAGAGTGTGTGTTCTGTCAGTGAGTCGGTTGTCTATCCCTGTACTCCTGTATGGCTTAATTCCCACATGGGAGATCTTCACTATGAGATATGAATGGGGGATAGTGTCAAAGGACTTGGATAACTCAGTATGTCCTGTTATCCTTTATCCAGGTCCTTGGGGTCAGTACCCAAGAAGTACATAAAATTCAATAAGTAATATCTACCTCTGACAAAAACAAAATGGGTCAGGTCAAGGGTGTTGAATGTCACCTATATACCTGTGGATATGGTCAATGCTGATTCCTTCCCTAGCCTTGCAGATAAGGCTTTTTAGGCATATGGGTCAATAGATGTAGTTTTACATGTTATCAAATTGATGTGCATTGTAATGCACACAACATTTTATATTACACGTTGTACTGTGGTTGACATATTTATGGAAAAAGTACCGAGAAACTAGAGTTACAGTACTTGGAGGGGGGGGGGTAGCAACATATGGATGTATTGTAAATCTGTGACATGTTGTTTAATAGGGCCCTCATTTTGTAATGTTTCCACATGTAATTTCATGTCATACACAGGGAATGGACAGTAAACAGCAGTAATTCAGCATAATATGTACAATTCCATAGAATAGCGAGCAAAGGGGTTGTGCGACGGTTACCAAAGTGCATGCGCATGCATGATACCATGTTTGCACATAGCTAAGCAGTGCACAAATGCAAGCTGCATTCCTAAAGTTTCACAGTTAGTATTGAGTCTATGAAATACACCTACATGGCAGCACATATTAATGCGTTGATGCTTTCATTGTTGGGGCTAGATAGTACTGGGTTTGAATACAGGTGTATATAATACTTTTAAATACAGTGCAACCATTCACCATTGCTGCACTTTGGTGTGTGATGCCCACCTTCACAGAAAAATCTGTGGTAAAATGAGGTAGATAAGACAGTAGTGAAATGGGGAGAAAGCAGAGGAAAGAACAATGGGAAAGCAAGGCAGGGCACGGATGTGCAGGAGGAAGGAAGGAAAGAACCACAGTTATCCATTTCTTTAACAGTGTAAAGCAAACATATGTAGAAAATATTAACTGAATGTGGACTGCACTTCCAGAGAGAGGGGTGACCACAACACAATCATGTTGTATAGCCAATTGGACCAAATCAAGTGTGTCATGAAGACACATGTGTGAAATGAAGAATTTTGTAGCGGATGAGTTTTTTGTTGTTGTTTTGTTTTTTTTGTTTTTGTGGGACAGGTGCCCATTTATTTATTTACTTATTTATTTTTGAGAGAGAGAGAGAGAGAGAGAGAGAGAGAGAGAGAATGTTGAGGAAGGGACATAAGTATGTTTAGGTCAGGTAAGTTGAGTGAGGAAGCAATTGCCAACAGAAAAGACAAACAAGAAGAGACAGGGACATTGATGGACACAAAAGGTTGGGGAACACCATGATTGGGGTGAGGGTGGGGACCTCTTGAACCCATGGTTGTCAAGCTGGTTGACAGTGAGAATTGAGTCTTCACTATCGAGACTGTCATCACTGTCACCTCACTCCACCACTGGCTGGAGTGCTTGACATCTCCTTCTCCTCCTCCTAGTACTACACCAAAGGTGTGCACCAATCATGAGGAGCACAACCCAATGCACCATCCCTGGCAAATCTGTGCAGGTGATAAAATCACCACCTCTGCCACTGCACCCAGAGGGTACCACTGGACCTGCCTCTGTGACAGGACAATCTGAGGGTGCATGTAGTGCATGGGCAGCAAAAGCAGAGTTGCCAGGTTGGCTCCCAGATAGTCTGAGCATTGTTGCTGGAGCCGGTAGAAGGGGAGCAGGCGGATTCTGTGGGACAGGCCTACCCCGCTGTGCTGAGGAGCATTTAGTGATGTGGCACATATGGATAATATGGACACATGTTGCTGAAAAAATAAAATAAAATAAAAAATAATCTTTTACAATAAAATAAAATAACATAAAATAAAAAAATATTCATAAAATAAAATAAAAAAATGACACAAACATATTTTATTATAAAAAAATGTGAAATAAAATAAAAATACAATAAAAAGGGATAAGGGTTGGGGTGAGAGAAAAAAAGAAAAGATTAGTACCTTCATATGTAACATACAATGCATTAATACTATTATTTGATTCTACTATCTTAACTTTTACATTCAAGACTACCACCTCCTAACAGATGCACACTATACTATAGATTGTAGCAAGTAACCCTTAACATGTGCATATATTGCACATATGCATGTTCCAATTATACAGATTACAGTTTACAGCATACCATTTGTGTCAATGGTATAGAGGTTTTACTTTAAATATTGTTGAAAAATTAACAGTATTGTATAGTTGGGAAGTGTGGTATTTGAACACACAACCTCTGACTAAAGTCTAATATTGTACTCTTGGTTTGTGCTACAGATTAATCCATGCATACTTATTTTTACAGTTGAGATATGTATGCTCAATTTGATACAACTCTAAATAATACTAAAAAAGCTATCTTTAACTTTTAATGCTACAAATAACAGTATTTTTCTGCTGCATACATAACATATGCTTCCATCTTCCTCATCAGTCTAGCACCATAGATTTGGACATTGCAGTCTCAGTTACTGGCAGCTGTGGAAAAATAGAACATGACAGAAGACCATTATGAATACCAGTCTTGCCATGCATGTCAATACTGTAATAAATAATTTCATTTATGATATCATAGTGCAACTGATTACAACAGAGTAAGACCTTCCCATCATTCCTGGATGTGGTAAAGGTGTATAGACTGCAAAATCATTACTGTTTATTTCAACTTTCAACCTTCTGGTTTAAAAGTCCACATTTGCACTTGCTTCCTTCCTTTTCTGTAACTAGTCTAGTCCTGGTACAGATTTTCTATATCCAAGACTGTTTGTAAGCTTCTGAGCCCCCCCAAGCCTTTCTGTGTTGGAAGGAAGCATTCTAACTTATCAGTGGGAGTGGTAAGAAGTAGGTAGCCTATCTACCACAAGAGGAGTGGTTTCTGGCCCAGAAATTGTAGTTTATTGGCCGTTTGGGTAGTTTTTCCATCCCGGTCATATTTCTGGTTTAAAAGCCTGCATTTGCATGGGTTTGCACTTGTTTAAGCTCCTCTCAGTGGCGCTGAGCTGAGGTAAACTATTACTGGTGCCAGAAAGTCTGCCCTTCAGTTTTTCCCTAGTTCTTTCTTTCTTGCACTTCAAATAGCCTAATCACTTTGCACTTCAACAAGTTTTTGTAGCAACTCCAGACTGCTGTGTCAGCAGTTCAGATATGGGGAAAGGCATCTCTGTCCAGAAGTCTGTGTGGTGATGACCACACAGGATGGAAGAGCTCTGGACTGCATCATCTGCAGGCTACTCTCATGGGGAAACAGCCATTAGCTTGCGCAGAACAGGACTGAGGATACTAGAACACTTAATTGGACGACCGCACAGAACGGAAGAACTCTGGACTGCATCATCTGCAGGCTACTCTTGCAGGGAAACAACCATTAGCTTGTGCGGAACAGGACTGAGGATACTGGAACACTGAATGGGACTGAGACCATTCAGATACAGTGTGTGTGTGTGTGTGTGTGTGTGTGTGTGTGTGTGTGTGTGTGTGTGTGTGTGTGTGTGTGTGTGCGTGAAATGCCTCAGTTGCTATATACTGGTGGCTAGACAGAACACATGGTGGTGGGTAGAGAGTATCTCAGGCTTGAACCCTGTACCTTGGGTGCAGGTGGCAAGGGCCTGAATTCACTACCTGCCACCATTTGTATAAAATGTGCAGATTTTTGCCTCATATTTATTTTTGTTCTGTTCCTCATAAAATCTGTGGTTTCTGTATTTTTGTTTTCTTACACAGTCAATAGTGCAGTGGTGCAGTGGTAGCATTGTTGCCTGACGGCGACAAGTTCTCTGTTTTGATTCTTGGATGAGGTGCCTTCTGTATGGAATCTGCATGTCCTCCCATCTTACAAAGACATGTGTCTGGACTGTTTCTCCCTGGGCCTCTGCTGACAATTGGCTTCTGTTCCAAGTCATAATTTCCTGGTTAACAAATAATAAATAAAAATGACAGGCATTTGAATTTCATACTTCATATACTCCAGAAAGTACTCAGTAACACAAAACCTTTTATTCTAGCAATTTTCTAAGTTTATAAGATGGATATTTAAAATGTGCCCTATTTTTGGGACTGTATCCCCACATTATTGGCTTTGTTCAGGTGTTTTGTGCTAAGAGGTTGACAGCTATGGTGAGAACTGAATTCACTAAATGGTAGCCATTTAAGTTTCAGTCTTCCTCTCTTTCATAAAACAGCTGATTTGGCATAATGGTATGTTGCACTGACTGTTTTGTACAGGGTCCTGGGTTCAAGACTTGGCAGTAAAATGTATGGTGATAATACAGCATTTTATTCTAGCAACTTTTCAACATTATACAAACAATGTTTAAAATGTATCCCTGTTTTTTGGTCCCCCCAATAAATGTTGTATTTTTCCGGGTTTCTTGTGCTGCAATGTTCAGAGATGCAGCTGAGTGTTGAGTAGATTTTACAAGGAGCTGAGAGCTGCAGGGGAACAAAAGTTTAGTGCTGCTTATGGTGAGTCAGCTTGCATTGCTAATAACACACCAGGTAGTGTACTTGCTTTTGATGCAGAAGGCTGTGGGTCCTACTCCCACAGTAGGTAGATGCATTGCTGATACTGTACTGTGTTGTAAAGGGGGTGGATGCTGCAGTCCTTCTTGGTGAAGATACCTAGTAACTATGAACATGTTATCAGTTTGCCATCCACTCCCTATTGCAATATTACTAGCTTATCATTTTTTTAATGCAACATAGGCAATTTATTCCTCAAGGGCAACAGGCACTTTATTTGTAGATGAAACAATGAAATATAAAGTTGTTTGCTAGCAGCAACCTCTTCATTAGTTACAGATTTCTTTAATGTGGAATTATTTTGATGACTTTTACTTCTTCAGAGATTGTACATATATACTGATACTTGTAGACTGTAGAAGTTTGAGTAGGCTTTTATGATGGAAATGTTCTGAATTGGGCAGTTATGTCATTATTGGTGAATGCATTTTGTTTCATTGTTTACTGGAAAAATGTTCAAAACAATACATTTAAAATGCCCTCTAACAACTGTACTGTATTGTACAAGGAATATAATTTAATACAATCAGGAAGGTGTATCAAAGAGCATGTGTATGTTTCTTGTGCAATGGGCCTATGATTTGAAAACAGCCCAAAGTTAATATTTATCTGCCACTGGCAACATGTATTTTCTTTGAATGTGGGTTTCAATGCTGTTTCACTGAATGTGAGTTTCAAGGGCAGAGAAGTTTTAATGCTAAGTCCGTTTTCATTGTGAGACTGCATTGCTTTGTTTAACAGATATCTATTAGTGTTTGTGCTGTAAAAAGCAAAATTTAACTTTCAAATGAAATCCAAATCATCGCAGAAATAAAGCAGTATGCATATTACAGTGATTATGGTAAATAGGACGAAATAACCAAGGAATGGGACATTGGAATGGCTGCAGGGGGGAGGCTCCAGGAGGGAAGGGCAGCAAACTCAAAGACAACCCCGGCTGAACTATTCTTCTCAACTGTCCAGATTTTTGCAGAATTAATAGATTTTTGCTTCTTATTTTTTGGTTTCTTCCTCATAAAATATGTGGTTTTCTGGCAAATCATTTAGGAATGAAGTCACTAAATGATGACAGACATTGAGTTTCAGACATCATAACCTTTAAAAAAATGCATGCTAAAGCAAGGCCCATTATTCTATCAACTGTCTTAAGTTTATACAAGAGCAATTTTTAGTACTGTTTGTATGTTCCCACAATATATTTGGCCTTGTCCAGATTTTCTGCATTAAGAGGTTGAGAGGTACATGCAAATAAATCGCTTTATAGAATTAGGAATATCCAAACCTCTCAACTGTTTCCAATTTTGGCTCAAAATGTTGCTCTCCCCCTAATAATCCCTCCACAAAATGACAATTTTGGAAGAAAACGTGGAGGGTTTACAATCATAAATAACTGTAATAATCAGAGTTATAGATTACTTTTATTTCAGAAATGCATGTAGATTCTCTTATTTTGTCAGCTGCTCAAGTTTACAGTACTATTATAGGTTCATAGGTTCATAGGTTTGTAGTAGGCTATCAGCCCTAGGGCCTATACAAGCCTAGCCATAACAATTCCCTGGCTATTTCTTCCCACACTATTTACTTCCCTGGACCACTGTCTAGCAGGGCAACTGACGTGATCCCCAGGGTGAATTTCCTTTCTCCCATCCAATTGTCAAGGTTCCTTTTGAAGAGGGCCAAAGAGGCACTCTGCTTGACATGTATGAGCAATCTATTTCAGAGTCTGGGGAGTCTCTGGGTCAGGAACCTATCCCTCCAGCATGTTTTGTTTATTGTGATGACAAGGATTAGATCCCTGGAGCATGTGGCTCTGAGGGATTGTGATTTCTTTAAGTGTAGCATGTCCAGCAGCTCTGGGTTTGACATGGCCTTGTATGTTAAGCAGAGATCGCCTCTGAGTAGACGATATGTGACAGAGTATAGCTGGAGTTTTTTAAGGCGGTCAGCGTATGGCATCTGCTTTAGGCCTGTGATTCTTGTAGTGAGATATTTCTGCAGCCTTTCCAGTTGTTGCAGATGTCTTGAGAGGTACATACCTGTGCCTCATCCTAGAGCTGATTACTGAATTTCCTGCCTGCACTTATTTTTAAAATTGTTTTTTTCTTAAAACTTGCATTTTATCTGTCTCTGGCCTAGTACTCAAGTGTGGGGTCATTTACTGCACTGTTCTAACTTGTTGATACTTGTGAACCTCTGCTTTCCTTAAAAAAACAAACAAAAAAAATCTTGCTTTTTTCCCACTTTTCTGAGATTTAAAAAAGTTCAGTTACAGATTTGCTGTTCTGAACTGTTTGTAAGTTTCTTGGAGGCCATTGTTTGCTTGGGCTAAAGGGAAGTCTCTGTGTTCATCAGTGGCAGTGATAAACATTGAGCAGCCTGCCTGCCCCTGTGGGAGTGGTTACTGCCTTGAAACTGTAGTTTTATTGGCCATTTTGGGTCAATTCCTAACTCCTTGATCTCCCTCTCTTAAAACCCGATTGCCTCGTGGTTTTGGCGTCTTTTTTGGCGTCTTTTTGTACTTGTTGGCTGTTGGTGAAGCATCCACCAAGAGGAGAAAACGCTAAGAGAAGAAAGGAGCCACTTTTGAGATTTTAAGTATTTTGCTTCAGATTATTTGTTAAGTTTTTCTGCATTGCCGCCTACTTTTGAGCATTTTCTGGCTTGTGAAACTTGATTTCCTTGTAGGTAACTGTATTTAGAACACAACCTACAGCTGATTACTGAATTTCCTGCCTGCACTTATTTTTAAAATCTTTTTTTCTTAAAACTTGCATTTTATCTGTCTCTGGCCTAGCACTCAAGTGTGGGGTCATTTACTGCACTGTTCTAACTTGTTGATACTTGTGAACCTCTGCTTTCCTTAAAAAAAAAAACAAAAAAATCTTGCTTTTTTCCCACTTTTCTGAGATTTAAAAAAGTTCAGTTACAGATTTGCTGTTCTGAACTGTTTGTAAGTTTCTTGGCAGCCATTGTTTGCTTGGGCTAAAGGGAAGTCTCTATGTTCATCAGTGGCAGTGATAAACATTGAGCAGCCTGCCTGCCCCTGTGGGAGTGGTTACTGCCTTGAAACTGTAGTTTTATTGGCCATTTTGGGTCAATTCCTAACTCCTTGATCTCCCTCTCTTAAAACCCTCTTTTGCGCAGTTTTGTGCGTTTTTGCGCATAGCGCAACATCGGGCAGCACCGCCTAATTGGGTTTAAACTATTCCTGGCTCCACAAAGTCTGCTCTTCACTTTTTCCCTTAGAACTGCTCTATCTCTCAAATTAAACACCATATTCTCATTCTAAGGCCCCTCACTGGTCCAAATAAGTAATTTTACAAGTTAGCACTAATAAACCATAAGCACTACTTACTCTTATACTCTCTACGATTACCTTGTCCCCTATTGGTCTGTTTTAATTCAGTTTCCTATATTACTCTAGCATGTCCAAAGGTCAGTCAATTGTTTCCTCTCCAGTCCAGCTGCTGAATCTGGGAATTTTGAGGCAATGTTACAACTGTCTCATGTACACGGACAACTGTCTCCTCCTCCAAACAAGTTCAAATATATGTCAGAGATGCAACCATATAGCCAAACTGGAGGCTGAGCTCTCTCATCTCAAAACTGGTGTAACCAGTCAGGAGGAGAAGGTAACTTCACACAACACAATTCCAGTATTACATAGTCCCACCACAACAGTGAACCAAACAAATAAAAACACAAAAACATACTCGGAGGCTCTAAATAAAAATCTACCTAAGCAACAGAGACCTCCAAAGCAGACATCCAAGCAAACGCTACCCCAAAACAAAACACGTACAACACATAGCACACAAAGTCATTGTGCCAAGCAGTCACAGCCCTTAAGGCTGAATAACACACCTGCTACTCTTGTAATAGGTGACTCTATTGTCAGACACACTGACGTCCCGCTCACCAGGCTGAATAAAGAGAAGGTCACAGTGAGCTGCTTGTCGGGTGCTAGGATCCGCCACATAATGCAAGCACTCAGGTCACTCCAAAGCAAATACAAATATGACTCAGTCATTGTACATGCTGGCGTGAATGACCTGAGATGTACCTCCTTCGACTACATGAAAAGAGACATAGAGGAGCTCTCTGATCATGTAGTCAGGCCGGTATGACCCTGACCTTGAGCAGCATCTTACCCTCACCTAGAATGATGCCACAGTATAAAGACAAAATGATCAATTTTAACAATTGGCTAAAATTTTGGTGTCATTCAAAGGGGATCCAGTGTCTGTCAGCCTGGGATGACATGCTCGACAAGCCACGTTGCTTCGCTAGGGACGGCTTGCACCTGTCACCCCTGGGCTTTTGGATATTTGCAAAGGCTCTTGCTACTCCCATAGTGTATTTTTTAGGCAAGGCTCAAAAGTCAAACCCACCTCCATAGACAGCACAAGGAACAAGAAACTAAGGGTAATGCTGCTAAATGCCAGAAGTCTTAACCTCAAGATGCATGCACTCGAAGCTCTCCTCAGTATGGAGAACATCGATATCTGTGCAGTGACAGAAACCTGGTTCAAGGCTCCAGAGAGCACCCCAGCACTACCGGGTTATACCTCATTTCATGCTTTTCGGCCCCAAAACCCAGACCAAACCACAAAAGGAGGGGGAGTTTCCATATTTATCAAGGATATCCACACCTCCAGGTTGGTGGCATTCCACGAAGTATCAGAGACCATCCATGTGCAACTGACAGTGGGCAAGACTGCTGTTCAGTTTATAGTATCCTACAGACCACCCTCTCAAAGTCAGGAATCCCACTCGGCTTTCCTGAAAACACTGGAGAACATGAAGATCTCTCCGAACACCATTATATTGGGCGATTTCAACTACCCAAACATAGACTGGGAACATTACTCAAGCCCCAGCACCTTAGCCCAAAGGTTCCTGGAATTTATAAACTCAAATGCTATGGAACAACCAGTCACCACTCCCACAAGAGGGGAAAACATACTAGACCTGATCATTACCAACATGGGGACTCTATGCTCCATACCAGAAGTATATCCCTCATTGGTAAGATCAGACCATAAATTAATTTCACTGGATATCCACATCCCGACCCCACCCCCAGTGCAGAAAACCACAGTGAAAAACTTCTCAAAAGTGAACTTCACACTTCTCAAAACCGAAGTGGAATCCTTCAAGACCCCAGGGCCAGTGGAAACTACGGCCCAAACTGCAGAATCCTATATAAAAGCATTCTATGGACATCTCCAGGAATGCATGGATCATGCTATCCCAAACAAAATCAAGACCCAATCATCCAAAGGCAGGTGTCCAGTCTGGTGGACACCAGCGATAAATAAACTGTACAACAGAAGGAGGAAGCTACTACATGATAGAGCAAAATCCCTAAAAGGGAAGGCATCTCTGATCAGTACTAGCAAAAAATTACGATCCCTCATAAAATCCTGCAAGGCCAGCTTCGAGAGAAAAATTGCACAGGACACTAAAGACAATCATAAGGCTTTTTCAGTTATGTTAGGAACCTGGGATGCAACTCCCAGACTTGTTCTGAGTTGATTCTAAGTGACAAAGAATACACTGAACCCACAGACATCGCCAATATCCTGGCAGACAGGTTCAGTGCAAACTTCTCCACCCCCTCCCCCCCAAAAGAGCAAGTATCTATCCTGGCAGAGAGAAGCCTTCCAAACATCTCTGATGCTCAGGTGAATGCCGCCCTCTCCAAAGCAAAAAAACACTGCTTCCATGGGACCAGATGGCATCCTGGGTTGCGTCCTACATGAACTCCAAGAAGAACTAATCCTTCAAGTAAAACTACTGTACAATCTCAGCCTCACTACAGGATATGTGCCCAAAGAATGGCGTACAGCAACAGTGGTCCCACTCCACAAAGGTGGTGCCTCTGCGGACCCTGGAAACTATTGCCCCATAAGCCTGACTAGCCTAGTCTGCAAGGCTATGGAGAGGATTATCATGGAACTCATAAACAAAGACATTGGGGACTTACAGATACTAGATCCTACCCAATTTGACTTCGTCAAGGGCAGATCCTGCCTTTTGAACCTGGTCGACTTCTTTAAAACAGTCACCAAGGCCATAGATGAAGGGAAGGTAGTCCACACAGCCTATCTGGACCTCGCAAAGGCATTTGACACAATACCGCACTCGGGCATCATAGATAAGCTATCCAGCCTAAATATAAACCCCTATGTTACAAGATGTGTTGCAAACTGGCTCAAAGACAGAACCCACAGAGTCAGAGTTGCTGGAGCCATGTCAGACTCGAAACTGGTCACAAGTGGCATCACACAAGGTTCTGTCCTGGGGCCTCTCTTGTTCAGTATTTACTTTTCTGAGGTACAGGCCAACATGGGAGGACTATGGCTCACCAAGTTCGCAGATGACTGCAAACTGGGCGCCATAATCGACTCTCCAGCTGACACAAACAGCATTCAAAAAGGTCTTGCAGAGACGGATAACTGGTGCCACAGCCATGGTCTAAAGCTAAATGCCAAAAAGTGTATAGTCATACCCTTTGGCAAAAACAATGTGCCCTCAAATTACCACATAGGTGGTAACCCATTAAGTACAGAGAAAGTAATTAGAGATCTGGGGACCCAAGTTGATAGCAATCTCTCCTTTGACAACCACATTGCCAAAGTGGTTAGAAAGACCTTCTACATAGCCCACCTCATCATGAAAGGATTCACATCTAGATCAAGAGAGGTAATCGTGCCCCTTTATTCATCCCTCATCAGGCCCATCATAGAATACAATGCCCCCTTTGGGATGTACCTTACCCGACACCTGCAGCAATTAGAAAGACCCCAAAAGTACCTCACCAGGAGGATCAAGGGACTCAAACAGATGCCATATGCTGCTCGGGTAAAAAAACTCCAGCTCTACTCAGTTGCATACCACCTACTTCGAGGCGATCTATGCCTGACATATAAAGCTATGTCCAACCCAGAATTAATGGACATGCTCCACCTCAGTAAATCTAAATCCCATAGAGCCACGCGCTCAAGGGACTTGAACCTCAGCACAGAAATAAATAGAACATGCTGGAGGGACAGATTCATAACCCAGAGGCTCCCTTCACTCTGGAATAGAATTCCAATTCATGTTAGGCAGAGCACCTCACTGACTCTCTTCAAGAAGAATCTTGATGAGTGGATGGGGGATCGTAGGTTTGTCCCGGGGATTACTTCCGTGTCACTATTAGACAGAGGCACAGTAAACTAAACTTTAAAAAGGGCACAATATACTCGAATCAAGGGGTGGCGTAAGCCAAACACAATCGGGCTAGGCTTATAAAGGCCCCAGGGCAGATAGCCTAGTATGAATCTATGAACCTATGAACCTATGAACCTATTCTATAATGGGTCTAATGAGGGATGCGTACAGTGAGACAATGACCTCCTTTTTTCTGGATGAAAAGCCCTTAGTGATGAGGTGTGCCGCATAGAAGGATTTCCTGACTGTTGTGGTGATGTGGTTGTCGAAGGGACACCCTTCTTTGACAGGTTCCCAGCTGTATTGTGTGGTGATTTTATATATTTTTATCAGATTTTTGGTCTGTTTTTCATAAAATTGTGTTTTTCTGGCAAATTAGTGGCAAATCATTAAAAATTGAAGTTAGAAAATAATGGCAGACATTTGAGTTTCAGATTTTATACCCTTCAGAAAATTCATACTAATGCAAGACTTACTACTATTCAATTATTTTCTAAGTTTATAAGAGCAATATTTAAAAATTGTCCTTATTTTTGGGCCTGTGTCCCACTTCTATGTATGGCTTTGTCCAGATTTCTTGCTCAGAGGTTGAGAGGTGTCAGCCAGAGACATTTCAAATTGTGACATACTTGTTGCACCCCACTCTCCCATGTAGTGACTCTGGATGTGTCCAAGCAAGGCAAGGAGCAGTTATGCAGGGTAAGTGTGCAGAGTATTCCCCCATTCAAGGTAGAAACAAGTACTACAGTGGCTTTTCATCTGTCCTTGATTTTGCAGAATGTTCTGGTTTTCTGTCATATTTTTATACTGTTGATTTATTCTTATTATTATTCAGAAAATGCATGCTGTCACAGTGCCCTGTTGTGCTGTGTTTAAGTAGCAATGCTTTAATGACCATCAGATAAGCTTGTCGGAGATTGCAAGATGCAAGTAAGCTTTAATAAGCATACTGTTAAAGAATGACCAGGTCAAGGCATTTGACACAAATCCACACTGAGGTATTCACTCAGCACTGTCATATGTGGCATAAACTGCTATATCACCAAATGGTTAGACCAGTGTATCACATACATCTGACTATGTTGAAATGTGTGAAGTGACCTATATCTCAGGTCCAGTGGTCAGGTCTGTATATCAAGGCTGTCTGCTAGGCCCATTCATGTCCATTTGCTAAGTGATGGACATCAAAGGTGACATACACATGCTGTGTCCGCACAGCTGCCTGAAGGACTACAGAATGTGGGCAATCATTGACTCCAACTGTGACATTGCTATAATATAGACAGTAGCAGCACATAACAAACACTGCTGCAACAGACATGACAACACCAGCATTGACAAGACACATGGGGGATTTGTAATTCAGGAAACAAACACACCACCCAAGTATAATGTGGACATTACACCCCATAATCAGAACAATAGGTATGTGACCCATGTGCTGGGGTAGATGGTAAGTGGTACATCTACCAGTATGTGGTCACAGTGTTGACTACTCCCTTGAATGCAACACAAGTACTGGGTATGTGAAGGACATCCACATCAGAGGCCATAATACATTCATGGCTCCCAGCCTTCATCACCCCAAAAACTGTGTAAAATTCACACTTGTTAATGTACCTCCTGACACATCTTCCAGTAATGTGTAACAGAAGTATACCAGCTTTGTCAAGGTGAGCTGTCACACAGCTTATTGGCCATACCTAGGTATTATTTCTGTGGAGAATACATGACTGTCTGATGGTGCGGAGCACCAGTCAAGTTCTTACAGCAGATGCACATGTGCTACCTGCTCTGTTTATACACATATTACATTCATAGGTGTTTGACAACATTAATGGCATGTATATCATTCAGGACAGTGTGGATTGTGCCATATAAATATGTCATGCACACAAGGCAACTAGCATGTTTTGCCCATTGCCCATACTGTTGCATACAGGTAAGCAGTGTCCCTCCTAATACCTCCAGCAGATGTTACAGTGCCAGGACATTGTGCGTGGTTACCCTCATAGATTGTGGATGTATCATAATAGTTGTTCAAGTGTGTGTGTGTGTGTGTGTGTGTGTGTGTATGTGTGTGTGTGTGTGTGTGTGTGTGTGCGTGCGTGTGTGTGTGTGTGTGTGTGTGTGTGTGTGTGTGTGTGTGTGTGTGTGTGTGTGTGTGCAGACTCATCTCTTATAACTGTAAATTACATATGTTATGTCAGAGGCATGAGATTACTGGTGGTATTATTCTGATATTGTCCATGATTGTGTCTGGTTCTTGTAATGTTCTACATGAGCCTTTACCTGTGCCCACCTTGCCGGAGACCTCTGCTAAGAGTGCTCTCATATTCAGGCATATCAGTTTGCACAGCTTTGCAAAATTCACCCTACCTCAATTGTATGTGATATCCCTGATTAATGGCTTCTGCATTATTCATGTAAGGATGCTTATCTCACCGAAGCATTATCCCCATTGTTATGTCACCTTGTGTGACAGTCACATAAAACACATTTTCAGTGTAGAATCCCTACTGTACCATATAGATATATGATTGGTGTTGCTGCTACAACAATCTTCCATTGACATGCCCTCCTCTGCTGTACATTAGATAGTTTCACCTGTCCCTTTTCCCTGTTTTCATTCCTACAATTCATTTGTGTTTCCTTATTCAACACATGCATTTCCTGAGTGTTTGTTTTACATGGCTGTCCATGTCCTATTACCGATTATTTATACAGCTTCAGTACAAAATGCCAGGAATGGGATATCCCAGTACTCTGCACTGTAGGTACACTGTCCTGTACTGTGTTTGGACCATATACTTCACATTCATACTTCTTAACTATCCAGATGTTCCCAGGATGCCCATGTTTTCCTTATCAAATCTGTGGCTTTCTGCCATATCACTGGGATGAATTCAGGACCAGTGTGTGTCAATATTACATATATTTTTGGGGTCATACCTCTCAACTGTCCTGTTTCTGCATAATGTCCACTTTTTATTTCATATTTCTGATCTATCTTCTCCTCATAACATATTGATTTTCTGGCAAATCATTGGAGTTTCATTGCAGATAGAAGTCAGAAACTGATGACAGACATTTGAGTTTCAAACTTATGCTCTTCAGATAGTTCATGGTACCGTACAACCTATTATTCCGCCAACTTTCTAAGTTTGGAAGACCAATATTAAAAATCTGTCCCTATTTTTGGGCCTTTGTCCCCCCATTATTTACGGCTTTGTCCAGATTTCTTGCTCTAAGAAGTTGAGAGAGTTTCATTCTAACACATTTCTATGTGACAGCTATGTCAAATATGTCCCTATTTCTGGTTATTTTTTCCCCTCATTATGTTGGCCTTTGTGTGAATGTATTGCACTAACACACTGACAGCTATCTGTGAAGTTCTGATGATCATTGTGGCATTCTGAGCAAGTCTGCTGACTGTAGCTGCATTGCTTTACACAGAACTGATATCCACATTTACTTACATGGTTTCCTGGCCAGCAACACTGTTGCCAGCTATGAAACCTGGCTTAGATAGGCCACACATAATTAATATGCATTGCTTGCTACCACTCTCCACACACCACTGCCCAAACATGTAAACTCTGTGTAGGATTCTCGCTGAGCCTGCACTGAGTTTATTGAATCCCAGGGTGTATCTAATTCAGCATACACTTCTTCCACTGCTGCATCACATCTAATTCTTCATGTATTTCTATCACTACAGTACTCCAGCTAATTCAGCATGTATTTCTGCCATAACTGCACCTCACCTAATGCAGCATACATTTCTACCACTACAATACTCTATCTAATTCAGCATGCATTTCTAGCAATCAGCAATCCATTGAATTCAGAATGCATTTCTATCATAACTCCACTCCTTCTAACTCGGCATGCATTTCTGCTATGACTGCACTCCATCTAATTCAACATGCATTTCTGCCACTACTGTATTCTACATACTCCAGTATGCATTTCTACAATAATCATACCCCATCTAATTCGGTATACCTTTCAACTACAACTGCACTCCATGCAATTCAGCAGGCATTTCTGCCACTACTGCACTACATCTAGTTCAAGATGCATTTCTACCGAAGCTGCACTCCATTTAATTCAGCAAACTTTTCTACTACTACTACTACTACTGCACGTTATCGAATTCAGCATGCATCTCTCCCACTTCTGCATCACATCTAAGTCAGCATGCTTTTTTACCTCTACATTACCAGTACTTCATCTAATTCAGCAACCATTTCCGGCATTGCTGCATTCAGTCTAATACAGCATGCATTTTTACCGTTACTGCACTTCTAATTCAATAAGGATTTGTAATATAACTACACTCCATCTAATTCAGCATACATTTCTTTCAGTACTGCAGTCCATCTAATTTAACGTGCATTTCTTCCACTACTGCACTCCATCTAATTCAGTATATACTTCTCCCACTGTTGCACCACATCTAATTCAGCATGCATTTATACCACTACAGTACTCCATCAAATTCAGCATGCATTTCTGCCATAACTGCACCTCATCTAATGCAGCATGCATTTCTACTACTAGTGCACTGTATCTAATTTAGCATTTATTTCTACCATAACCATGCATGTATACCACTACAGTACTCCATCAATTTCAACATGCATTTTTACCATTACTGCACTCCATCTAATTCAAAATGCATTTCTGCCATAGCCACATGCCATCTAACACAGCATGCATTTTTACCATAATCACACTCCATTTATTTCAGCATGCATTTCTACCATAACTGCAGCATCAAATTTGGTATGCATTTCTACCACTACTACACTCTATGTAATTCAGCGTGCATTTCTACCTTTACTGTACTCCATATAATTCAGCATGCATCGAGCATGCATTTCATTCATAACTGCACTCAATCAAATTCAGCATGCATTTCTACAAGAACAGTACTCCATCTCATTCAGCAAGCATTTCTACCACAACTGCACTCTTTATAACTCAGCATGCCTTTCTACCATTTACTGCACTTTTTCTATTTCAGCACTCATTTCTACCATAATTGCACTCCATCTAATTCAGTATGCATTTCAACCATTACTGCACTCTGTCTAATTTAGTTTGCATTCCAACCATAATTTCACTCATCTAGTTCAGCATGCATTTCTACAATAACCTCATTCAATCTAACTCAGTGTGCATTTTTACAATTTCTGCACTCAATCTAATTCAGATTGTACTGCTAAGCTAATTGTACCCCATCTAAATCAGCATACATTTCTATTGCACTGCATTTAATTCAGCATGCATTTCTACCATACCTTCACTCCATCTAATTCCGTGTACATTTCTGTCATAAGTGCACTCCATCTAATTCAGCATGCATTTGAACCACAACTAACTTCAACTAATTCAGTATTCACTTCTACCATTTACTGCACTCCATCTAATTTGGCATTTATTTATACCACTACTGCACTACAAGTAATTCAGCCTGCATTTTTGCCTTTACTGAACTCCATCTAATTCAGCATGCATTTCTGCCATAACTGCACTCCATGTAATTTAGCATTTATTTCTACCATAACTGCACTCAATCTAGTTCTGCATGCATGTCTACCATAACCGGAGTCCATCTAATTCAGCATGGACTTCTATCATAACTGAACTCCATGTAATTCAGCATGCATTTCTACTGCTCAGTATGCATTTTTACCATTACTGAATTCAATCTAATTGAGCATGTATTTCAACCATAACTGTACTCCATTTAATTCAGTATGCATTTGTGCATTTCTTCCAGTTCTGCACCCCAGCTAATTCTGCATGCATTACTACCACTGCTGTACTCCATCTAGTTCTGCGTGCATTTCTGCCATAACTGCACACCATCTAATTCAACAAGCATTTCAACCATAATTGCACTCTGTCTAATTCAGCTTTCATTTCTGCCATTACTACATTTCATGTAATTCTTTTGGGAATGGAAACGCTAGTATTTTTTTATGCTGAAAGTAACACTCTGTTTACCAAACAGAAACTTCAATTCTTACCTTAAACATAACCTTTTTATGATGATGACTCAACTACATTGGTTAAATATAGTAATGATGATGGAAAGAAAAACTCAGTACTTCCAGCTCTCACTGGTTCCACCTCTGGATCATTTTATTGAATATAACTAAAAACAAACTGGAACCAGGAATACTCGACAAACAAATACTGTTAGGGCTGCTGAAGTTGCAGTTCTGGTGCCTAGAGACATCTGAGGGAGCCCTGCAGTACAATCCATAGACGTGTAATGGAATATTCACACAATGTGCCATGCTACACAACATCATCCTGAGAAAACAGCTTCACCAGTATCCACAAGGGCAAGGAGCACACATCCCACTACCAATGCCAGGGTCACCACAGCTACAGGCAGATGAGGAGTCAGAAGGGAACCACCAGCTGCTGTAGGTGTAGGCAGATGTAGCCATGTCATATATGCCATTGTATTAGCTAAGAAATAATGCATAACACACTCACTCATCACCTAAGGGCCTAAAATTTCTTCCTATGCATATACATATATCAACATTGATGACAAGCAACTATCACAACCTTTGCCTTCCCATTTATTGGCTATGTACCACTTGCATTAGACAGAGTCAGCCCTGAACTGAAACTGTGGCAACTGCTGCATTTACAAGGTAAGTCCTGAACCTGGTGTGCATTGTGTAATAATATGAATGAGTGGCATATTCTTGTATTTTATTATCTGGTACTGTAAGCAAGTAAAAGGTGGGAGATTTGTGCAGAAATGACCTTAACATTAGACAGCGGGGACTTATCTGACATATTATTAAGCAGTAGGCCTCAGGCATCAAAGATTCACATACTCATTTCCTTCAAGAGTACTGATTATCACTGCATGCCCTCAGTTTAACACCATATGTTTGTACTGGAAAATCATTAACGAGAGAAGTTAGAAAGTAATGATACACATTGCAGTTTCAGAGTTCACAACCCTCACAAGATCATTCACAATAAAGTTGTGAAATTGTGATCTTATTAACTGTCTAATATTCTAAGGCCAATGCAAGTCAAAGGTACAATTACCAGATCAACACCACAAATGCAGATATACTAAGCACTAAGACAGCTATGCACCCTGAGCATCAGACACAAAGCTTATTTATCCCTGAATCCAAAAGATAGAAAACAGGGATATGGCATAGTTATCCCTTGCACAGGGTGTTGTGTGTGGGGGCAGGAAGCCTAGGCTGACACAAAAGGTCAGTGAGTGTGTCTGAGTAAGAAACAGAAGCAGGCAGACATTTGGATAAACCAACAAAGAGACAGTGAGTCAAAATGAGTTTTAAGCTGCACAGCTGAACCATGGAACTGTTGCGTGTGGGTCAGTAGGGTTCCTGCAGGTGAAATTGGTGTGAGTGTCTGCATGAATACAGACGATCTTTGTGCTAGCTCTACATCTTGGTATGTTGGACAGGTGCAAGCCATGCATGATAGAGGTGGCAGTTCATCATTGTCATACCCAACCCCAAGAACTGGCTCTGCTGTGAGTTGCAGTGGCACATCCACATCACGATCAGACACACTGCTACTACCTGAATGTGATTGATCTCTGCTAGATGAACTCCCTTCATGGGGACAGCCAAGACCACAACCCCATGGCCTGCCATGTCTGGTTGTGGACAGCTCACCTGCTGATGGAGATGTGGAAGTACTGCCACTATGGGAGCATGATCAGGCATGGCCACATTGGCTAACAGCAGATGATGTGGCTGACCTATGCCCATGAGGATGCCATTCCCCTCTCAGCAGATGTTTCATCACAGATAATGCTCATTGCATGACAGACACCCCTCATTCCAATGTGTCATTCATCTGATCCATTGAATAGGCAATACAGTGGAGATAGTCACACATGTCAGTATGTGCCACATGTACAAGCAACCCTAAACACTTGTTTGGAGCACATATGGGAATGTGTCTTTGCCCCCATGATGACCCTAAACATATGTTGATTGACATGGAAAGAGACACTTGGATCAGGTGGAGGAGGTGCAGCATGACTCCTTTGAGCACCCCCTAACAACCCTCTTGTGTGACACCTCAACCACACTTTGGCTATGGCCAGAGGTCAACAGACACTGAAGCCACAGTAACCACACTTCCATGATCAAATGCCTCACCCTAAACCTATCCAATACATGAGTACTCACTGGAATGGGTAGGCATAGGCCTATTAGCTGTGTCAGATGGAATTGCAGAGTATGGCCATATGTCAACCTTAGAGTCAGATTCAACCTCTGCACCCCTCAACTGTGCCTTTGTTTGGCCATCTTCATCATCAGTGTCTGCTGACGCACTGACATCAGGTGGTAGAAGACCCACACTTTCACTGTGAGCATCACCTGTGATAAACAGCAACAAACACAGGAAAACATTAATACCCACACTGTTAGAGTCCAGTATATGCTAACAAACTAACAGTGGTGCCACTATTACAGACAGTACAGCAATACACACAACAGTCCTGACATCAACATCAGACAATAAAATATTTCTTTAAATTGCTCAGCAGTACCTACATAAAAATGTTTGGCTTACCATCTGCAGATGAGGTTCTCCTCTGCAAGCCAGACAATTCTGGAAGAAGTTAAGCAAAGGGTAACGGCAACACCATCACAATTAACAGTAAAAGTAAAAAGTATACTTTCAACAAGAACTTGGATGACAACTCCAACCTAAGCTAATCAATAAAAATGTGTTGCTAACTGCAGCAATTTTCAATACTCCCCAAAAAAAAGATTCTTGTGACACACAAGTAACATATTAATTTAATTGTTTTACTATACAACAGTATTTAACAGTTGAGATACCAAAGCCTACTTGGAAACTCCTCCTGGGACATGCTTGCTCTCCCTGAAACTGTTGCACTGACATCCAGTACATGATGTTCAGCACTGTCCTGGGAGCTGTCTGTATCCCTGATAGTAGACAGGAACTCTTCATTTGGTGTTAGCGGTGGCTCCATACTCTCTGGAGGTACCCATCCAATCACTGCCCACTGCAGCTGCTCTCTTCTGTACATATGTGATCATGTCAGTAGCCCTGTGGCACACCTGCTCATACAGTATGTCTTGTTGTGGCCACCCACAACTTTCACATCATCCACAATATGCCACCAAATTGACATTCTGCATGCCATATCTCCCCATACCCTTTCAAGCAGGAAGGTACCATGTTGCCTAAAAGCATTCACTATCACTTGATTTTTCTGCATCAGTGACGGGGGTCTTCGAGGATTGACATATACATATAAGTATCACATAACTACAAAATAACTGTTACCAGATAAAATAAAAATGGTAGCATTTCAGTATTACCCACTGGAGAAACAAAAAACACTCTAAAGATGTGAAATATGATCAATAGGCTAGATGCAGAAAACGGAGAGCAACAATAGCAACATATCCTTGTTTGTGTCACAACAAAAACACAGCTTTGCTCCCCACCAAAAAAGAACAAGCAAATGACACATTTTGCTAACAAAACATCTTTGAAATGGTAAAAGTGCTATCAAATGAACTGTCCCTGAAATTTGTTCATTCCATTTCAAGGTATTGGCAATAATCTATACCTGTGAAATGCCTTGACAAACATGCCCATGACATCATTACACTTCCAAATAATGCATGCAGATAAAAATGTAAAAGCCTTTGCTTCAGATGTTTCTTAATTATATTCCAGCATATGCAGTTTATAGCTGACAAATGAAAGCATACCTTCTGAAGTTCAATAATCCTCTGTGCAAATATATCACAAAGTAATAGCGTATCTTCAGTCTTCTCCACATAAACAAGTCTCCTTACCTTCAGTTTGCCTAGCTACACAGTTGTCTTTTTATATGGTGTAGATTCAGGGCTGTTAGCATGCTGAAGATGTATATGAGGTGTGACCTGATTAGAATTGCTGAATCCCAAATACTTGAATGCATGTACGAGATGTAAACATAGTGGAGGCACTCCCTCAGTGTTTGTTTTTGATGGATTGCAACTGTGAATGGTTACTGGTTGGGGAAAGGAAAATAAAACAACATTACAGGCTGCCTTACATCCAGTGAGTAAGTCAGGTTAGACTTACAAAATGTTAGATGTAAGTTTGGATATATAATTTTGCAGCACACAATTCACAGGTTGTGTCCATTAACATCCAACCTCCCCTTCATTTGTTGGTAACTGCATATGATATTATTTCTATTTAATATCCACACACATTTTAAGAATGGCTTACTGACTGCATGTCTCAGATTATTGGTCAGATAAGTGAAGAATGACCAACAAACACAGACAGGTAAATCAGAGCTGTATACTTGCAAGCAATATTCATAACTGGTTGTGTGATCACTTAGTGCACTATATCCAAAAATAATAAATGTACAAATAACAGTTGTATGGTGTCATATTACTGTAAATGATGTTGCAGTTGGTTGTGTGTGGAATGATTTCAGTTCCTTGCTGCAAAGCTGTTTGTGTGCGAAACAGGGAAAAGGCACACTTCCTGTGTTCTGAAGGTTTATTGGAGTGAGAATCCAGATCTATGTAGACATATCTCGTAAACCAACATTTTCTAGTGCGTATGTCATAAACTGATTTTCATAATTTCAACTACTTGTCCATTTTTTTTTCTTTTTTTCATTGTCCATCTTGATTAATTATTTTTTATTTTATTTTACTTTTTGGGTCAGTGTTGGTGCGATGCGGTGGTTAGGCCAGTGTTTGTGCAATGTGGTGGTTAGTGCAACTAAAGGAACATAGGAAAAGCATGGCAGGTGTGGCTGTTCTTAACTCATTTGCACAACGTGTGGAAGTGCACAAACTGGACAACTGGACCACCCAAAAAGCAGACAGAACCCATCTAGCCAAAATAGAAACCGGATACATTCAATAAATTTAATTGGGTACCATGCAAAGCTGCTAAGCGGTGTTGCATGGTGGTTAACACATAGACCTTAAGAATGATTAATAAATTAGGCAATATCATATAACTGATCCTGTGGTGGCATTTGTAAGTGTAGGGCTGGGGTGCAGATGGTCCTGGGTTTTTGCACAGGGTATGCAACCTTTTTTACTGTTGTGACAGTGCAGTTTATAGCAATGGACTGAAGCAGACAACTGTTATTTCAACTTTCTTGCAGCAAAAGAGGTGGAAGATTACCACACACATGGTCCTGGGTTCTAATGCAGGATATTTCATACACTTTTACTGTTGTTCCACTTCCCATTATATTTACTCTCGCTTATAACACTTTAGATAGTTTCACATTAATTTATGTATGATTCCTAAGTATGTCTAAGCAGTACTTCTTCTGTGACAAAGATGGAAAATCAGTGCTGTGGAAGAACATATTTTGCCCTTTATGCCTAGGTTTGAATCCTACGGTGTAAAAATCAATTTTCTCAGTGTATAGCAGTAAAAACAAATGTGTCAGGTCATTACATTTATGCCTCCAGCGCATGTCTGCAAACTTAACTCACCTAATACTTACCTGCCAATTTCAAATATATATTTCCAGGCTACATCATTAGACACCCCTTGAAATAAGACCAAGTGTCAGATTAACTTTCCAATTGCAATTATTTAATTCCTCACTACTTGGCACTGATGTTCTCTGCTTACCATTGCACAAATGTGTTGCTTGGGTGTGTTCACTCCCAGTAAAAGTGATAACTTGAATTGGCGGGAAAGCATCAGTCTCCATTGCTCAAGGTCTGTTGGTAAACATGGCTGGCATTAGTGGGGAAGGTGGAAGGTTTAGGACACAGAGCTGTGGTGTCCAGGATATTTACTGAACTGGTAAAGCACCATAGCCAAAGGCTTCTGCAGGAGGACTATTCTGACTCCTAAAACAAGTCTACAAGTCTGAGGTGTGGAATAGTTTAGCCCAAGCTATATCCAGTGCCACTCATATCCCACACACTGGAGAGCAATGTAAGCATCATTTTAATGACCTACAGTGGAGAAAGAGGGATAATCTCAACCACTGGTTGGAGGAATTTAGGACTGCAGACATCCCAGATATCCCAAAGCTGCATAAGTATCAAGTAAAGAGAGCACTTGCAAGACTTAGAAAGCTTAATATAGGCAAGACTGGTATGTGCAATGCTCTTCTGTTCTTTTTTTTCCCAGCTGCCAGAGATCAGGAGTTCAATGTCCAGGGCCATGATGGTAAATGGGAGAGACTGAGGGAAGCAAGTGTTATGCATGCAGCAGAAGAGAAGAGTTATTGTGGCATTAAAATTTAAAAATAGCTTTTTTTGGTATTTTATACAGTTGTATCAAATCGAGCATGCATATTCCAACTGTAAAAGCAAGTATGCATGCATTAGTCTGTAGCACAGTCAATTGTAAGAGTCCAATATTAGACTTTAGTCAGAGGTTGTAGGTTCAAATACTGCAATTACAATTATACAATACTGTTATTTCTTAAATAATATTTACATTAAATTAAAAACTCTATACCGGGGCACAAATGTCCTGCTGTAAACGGTAATCTGTATAATTAGAACATGCATATGTAATATATACACATTTCAAGAATTACTTGCAGCAATCTGTAGTATAGTGTGTATCTGTTAGGAGGTATGCTTAATTGTAAAACTTAAGATAAATGTTATATAATTTTATTACTGTATTGTATGTCACGTATGATGGCATTAATTTTATCTCTTTTTTGTCTCACCCCAACCCTTATCTCTCTTTTTTATTTTCTTCATTTTTAATTTATTTTATTTTTAAAAATATTTTTTATTTTATTTTTATTTTATTGTATTTTTAAATATATTTTTTATTTTATTTTTATTTTATTTTATTTTTACTTTTAAAAATAACTTCTTTTTTAATTTTCTTATTTTATTTATTTTATTTTATTTTTTCTTTTTCTTTTTATGTATTATCAAAATGCATCCATGTCATCCATGTCTCCCACATCACTAAATGCTAAACAGCATAGCGGGGTAGGCTGGCCCCATTGGATCATCCTGCCCCATTCTACCAACTCCAGCACTGATGGTCAGCATGTCTTGGAGCCAACCTGGCAGCACTGCTTCTGCTGCCCCTGCAATACCTGCATCCTCAGGTAGTCATGCCCCAGAGGCTGGCCCAGTGGTACTCTCTGTGAGTAGTGACAGAGGTAATAATTTCATCACCTTTAGTGATTTGCCAGGGATGTGTTGCAGTGCATCATTGGTGCACACCTACACCAGATGGAGAGGTTGCTTTTCCTCATTTTTTATAGAATGAGCAGGATGAGATGTCAAGCACTCTAGCCACCAGTGGAGTAAGGTGACAATGATAACAGTCCAGTGGGTGTGAATTTGATTCTCACTGTCTCCAAGCTTGATGGCCATGGGCTTGAGTTGTCCCCACCTTCACCCCAATCGTGGTGTCCCCCAACCTTTTGTGTCTATCACCATCCCTGTATTTTGTCTTTTTTGTCTTGTTGGTCTACAATTGCTTCTTCACCTACCCAACTTACCTGACCTAGATATACCTACATCCCTTCTCCAACATTCCTCTCTCTCTCTCAAATAAAAAATAAATGGGTAACTGTCCCACAAAGAAAAAAAATCATCACATACATTGCTCTCCATTTCACAGACATATAATTTTGACACACTCAATTTGGTCAATAGGCTGTACAACATTATTGCATTGTGTTCACTCCTCTTTGTGGAGGTCACAGTCCAAATTCAGTTAATATTCTGCACATATTTTCAGTTTACACTATTAAAAAAATGATAGATATTATTTCCTACCTTCTTCCTGCACATTCTTGTACTGCTTTCCCTTTGTTCTTTCCCTTGATTGCTCCCCATTTCACCACTTTCCTATCTACCCCATTTTCACCACCTTAATCTGGTCAAAAATAGAATCACACACGTACCTGTAAGTAACAGAAAAAGCAATGGATACTTCACTTTTTGGGCTCCATGTTTGAGCGGAGGTGTGCATTGCACACCAGTGCACAACAACAGCGAACGGCAGCAAACTGCTGTGGTTACCTCCATGGAATGCTACTTAACACTGCTGCACTATGCCAAGACAAAGGTACACACATACTATCAAGAATTAATGTCATTGCATTATTAATGTTTAATGAAAAGTATTTACAAGTATTAGATATACCTGAATTCAAACCCAGTATCTTCTGGACTCAAAAAGACATGTATCAGTGCATTAGGTTCATGGGGTCATAGGTAGGTACTAGGCTATCTGCCCGAAGGCATTTATAAGCCTAGCCAGAATGTGTTGGCTTTCGCCACCCCCTTAGATTAGTTCCCTGTGCCTCTGTCCAGCAGAGCCACTGAAGTGATCCCCGGGGTTAACTTTCTGTTTCCCATCCACTCATCAAGGTTTCTCTTGAAGAGTGCTAGCAAGGAGCTCTGCCTAATGTAGATTGGAATCTTGTTGCAATGCATGGGAAGTCTCTGGGACTGGAATCTATCCCTCCAGCACGTCCTATTTAATGTTGTGGTGAGGTTTAGATCCCTAGAGTGTGTGGCTTGAGGGGATAAGGTTTTCTTTAGGTAAAGCATGTCCATCGGTTCTGGGTTAAACATGGCCTTGTATGTCAGGCAGAGATCACCTCTGAGCAGGTGGTATGCAACTGAGCACAGCTGGAGTATCTTCAGTCGAGCTGCTTAAGGCATCTGTTTGAGGCCAGTGATCCTCTTGGTGAGGTACTTCTGTAGTCTTTCCAGCTGTTTCAGGTGTCTTGTAAGGTACATCCCAAATGGGGCATTGTACTTTATGATGGGTCTGATGAGTGATGAGTAGAGGGGCACAATGACCTCTTTTGATCTGGATGCAAACCCTTTTGTGATTAGGTGGGCCACACAGAAGGATTTTCTAACCACTTTGGCAATGTGATTATCAAAGGAGAGATTACTATCTACTTGGGTCCCCAGATCCCTTATTACAGTTTCCGTATTTAGGGGACTACCACCTATGTGGCAGTTTGTAGGTACTTTGTTAGCTCCAAAAGGAATAACTATGCACTTTTTGGCATTTAGCTTGAGGCCATGATTTTGACACCAGGTATCTGTCTCAGTGGGACCCTTTTGGAGAATGTCTGTGTCAGTCAGTGAGTCAATTATAGCCCCTAGTTTGCAGTCGTCTGCAAACTTGGTCAGCCATAGCCCTCCAATGCTTGTCTGTACCTCTGAGAAGTATATGCCGAACACAAGGGGTCCTAGGACTGAGCCCTGGGGAACGCCACTTGTAACTGGTTTAGAGTCATACCTAGCTCCCAAAACTCTCACCATGTGGGTACTCTCCATGAGCCAATTGGCAACCCATCTTGTGACATAGGGCTTTATGTTCAGGCTGGTGAGCTTATCTATAATACCAGAATGGGGAATGGTGTCTAAGGCCTTTGCGAGGTCTAGGTAGGCTGCCTCTTCTATAGCCTTGGTAACTATCTCAAAGAAGTCCACCAGGCTTAGGAGGCATGATATGCCCTCAACAAAGCTGAACTGGGTAGGCTGCGGTGTTTGGAGGTTCCCAATGTCTCTGTTAATGAGTTCCACGATGATGCGCTCCATAGCCTTGCAGACCAAGCTAGTTAGGTGTATAGGGCGATAGTTCAGGGGTCTGTTGTGGCTCCACATTTGTGGAGCAGAATAACTGTTGCCGTGCACCACTCTAAGGGTATGTAGCCTGTGGAGAGGCTGAGTTTGAACAATGTGTTTAGGTGAGGGGTTAGTTCATCTTTGAGCTCATGTAGGACGCAGCCTGGGACACTGTCCAGTCCCATTGATGCTGTGTTTTTGAAGAGGGCTATTGTAACCTGAGTGTCTGTGATTTCAGGGGCTCTACATTCTTCTGGTATGGTTATGGGCCCTTTTGGCGTGAGAGAGGGGTGAAGTTTGCACTGAACCTGTCTGCCAGGATGTTGGCAATATCGGTTGGTTCAGTGTATTTTGTGCCATTCTGCACTAACTCCGAGCAGATCTGAGCATTGTCACTTTGATTCTTGACATAGCTAAAGAATGCCTTCTGGTTATCTTTGGAGTCCTTGGCAAGTTTTCTTTCAAAGCTCATCTTGGACGATTTTATGAGGGATTGTAGTTTCTTGCTGATACAGATAAGGGATTTCTTCCCGTCTTGGGATTTTACTGTTTTCTGTACTAGTTTCCTCCTTCTATTGTATAGCTTGTTTATGACAGGGGTCCACCAGGCTGGTTTCCTTTTCTTGGGGGAGTGAGTCTTGGTTTTGCTTGCGACAGCACGATCCATGCATTCTTGTAGGTGCCCATAGAATGCATTAGTAAAGAATTTTGCAGCTTGGACAGCATTATCCTTTAGCATGGGGGCTTTGAAACGTTCCACCTCTGACTTAAGTAACATGAAGTTTGCTTTTGAAAAGTTTTTCATGATGGTTTCCTTGTCCATGGGTAGGGGTAGAATGTGGATATCCAAAGTGATTTGTTTATGGTCATATCTAAACAGCAAGGATTTGACCTCCGGTGTAGAACACTGGTCACCCATGTTGGTGATGACCAGGTCCAATATGTTGTCACCTCTGATGGGATTGTTGACCAGTTGTTCCAGGGTGTTTGAGTTTATAAATTCTAGGAAATGTTGGGCAAGGGAGTTAGCACTTGAGTAGCTCTCACAGTTAATGTTTGGATAGTTGAAATCACCCAATATTAGGGTGTTTGTTAGGACCTTTATGCTACCCAGTGTTTCCAAAAATGCAGAATAGGGGTCTTGGGACATTGTGGGTGATCTGTAGCAAGCTGCAATTTGAATTGCAGTTTTCCCCATTGTTAGTTGCACATGGATAATTTCTGAAGCATTGTGCTGTGCCACTAACGGGAGGTGTGGGTATCCTTGATGAATATGGATACTCCCCACCTTTTGTATTTTGGTCCGGGTTCTGTGGCTGAAATGTATGGCATGAGTTGTAGCCTGGTAGTGTTGGGGTGCTCTTTGGATCCTTAAACCAGGTTTCTTTTACTGTACATATATCGATTTTCTCCATACTAAGGAGTACCCCGAGTGTGTGCATTTTGAGGTTTAGACTTCTGGCATTGAGTGGTATTACCCGCAGATTTTTGTTACTTGTGCTATTTACGGCAGTGGGTTTGTCTTTTGAGCCTTTCCTAAAAAAGGAACTATGGGGTGGCAAGTGCCTTGGCCAGTATTCGAAAGTCTAAGGTTGACAGGTGCAAGCCATCTCTAGTGAAGCAGCGTGACTTGTTGAGCATGTCATCCCAGGTAGACAGACACTGGATCCCCTTTGAATGACACCAGAAACATAGCCAATTTTTGAAATTGATAATTTTTTCTTTATACCGTGGTATAATTCTTGGTGAGGGAAGGATGCTACTCAGGGTCAGTGTCATACCGGCCTGGTCTACGTGATCAGAGAGCTCTTCCATGTCTCTTTTCATGTAGTCCAGGGAGGTACGGCTCAGGTCATTCACACCAACATGGACAATGACAGAGTCATATTTGTACTTGTTCTGGAGTGAACTGAGTGCTTGGGTTATGTAGCAGATCCTAGCACCCGACAGGCAGCTAACAGTAACCTTCTCCTTATTCAGCCTAGTGAGTGGGACGTCAGTGTGCCTGACTATAGAGTCACCTACTACTAGTATGTTGGGTATGTTATTTTGCCTTGAGGGCTGTGATTGTGTGGCACACTGGTTTCGTGAAGTATGTGTTTCATGGTTTGTGTTGGGGAGGGTGAAGGTTGCTTGGATGACTGCTTTGGAGGGCTCAGTTGCTTTTGCAGATTTTTATTTAGAGCCTCCGAGTATGTTTTCATGTATTTACATGTGTATTTTGCCAGTGCTGGTTTAATGGGTCTATGTGAGACTGATGGTGTGATGCCAGTATTTCCCTTCTCCTCTTGACTGTCTAATCCAGTCTTCGGTTGAGAAAGCTTAGCCTCCAGTTTGGCTGTATAATTGCATCTCTCACATGTATTAGTGTTTGGTGGTAGGAGGAGAAGGTTGTCTGTGTACATGAGGCAGTTGTAACATTGCCTCAAAATGCTCAGATTCACCAGTTGGACTGGAGAGTACACCTGAAACTGCCTTTTGGACATACCTGGATAGGTACAGTAAACTGTTTTACTGAATGGCTGGTAAGGTCGAGTAGCGAGCCTTGTCCTTCTGTAGTGCTAGTGTTTATAAGTGCTTGCTATGAGTTTTGGCTTGAGGGCTTAAGTTGAAAGTTTGTCTAGGTCTAAGGGAAAAATTGAAGAGGAGACTTTGTGGAGCCGGGAATAGTTATACCCTAGCTAACTGGCACTGCCCTGAGTGCAAAACCGGGCAAATTTTTCATAGCAGGAAAATGAAAGAGATAGAAATTAGCCCTAAATGGCCAATAAAGTACTACTTTCTGGGCTGAAACCACTCCTCCAGGGACAGGAAGGCTGCTCAAAGCTCCCCTCTCTCACAGGTGAACAGAGAAACTTCCTTCTATTCAAGTTAGGTATGGGCAAACATAGAGATTTGTAACACAGACCTGAATTCAGCACTAACTTGAAAACTGGACTATACTAGCTTAGAAAGGTGAGAAACAAGTATATATATATATATATATATATATATATATATATATATATATATATATATATATATATATATATATATATATATATATATATATATATATATATAATACATATATATATATATATATATATATATATATATATATATATATATATATATATATATATATATATATATATATATATATATATATATATATATATATATATATATATATATATATATATATATATATATATATATATATATATATATATATATGTATATGTATATATATATATATATATATATATATATAGAGAGAGAGAGAGAGTTCAGAAAATAAAGTGGATACAATCGAAACAAAACACTTTAAATGTGCATAAAAAGATGTTTATTGTTATATATCTCAGTTCAGAGTTGTAGTTAATGCCCCTAAGAAGAAACACAAATACAGTAAAAGCAAATGAATAAAGTGCAATTTATATATATATATATATATATATATATATATATATATATATATATATATATATATATAGATATATATATATATATATATATATATATATATATATATATATAAAACAATAGAAAATGAAAATTCTGATTTAAACAAGTTACCCAATTAACCAGAAAAAAACCTTAAAACTGAGCCCTGTTCCAGCAGTCTTCAATCAGACAAGTTCTAACTGCACACTCCCGCTATTAGGGTGGAGGGGAACCTTCTCCAAAAAAGATGGCCTGGATCAGTGCTCAAGTTATACAAACAAAGCACTCCTAAATCTGGTCCTATGCTACAGAAACAAGGCGCAACAATTTCAGAAAGAAATAGCTCAAATAAGCAGGCACAATAAGCCTGTGACCAGAAATTCCCAGCTCAGAAGGGCAGAATCCAGCCTCTCCTCCCACAAGAGTGCAGACCACAAACCTTCTTGATGTAGAATAACTGGCCTGAAGCCCAAGTGCTTAAACCCAAACTAATATGCTTTTAGAATAGCAGACACTGAGCTTTCAATCAGCAACTCCCAGCTTAGAAGGATGTAAGCTACCTGTCCTGCCACAACAGTGCAGACCACAAGCTTTAATGTAAAACAACCAGTATGAAGCCCAAGTGCTTAAACCAAAAGACATAGAATAACAGTTACAATTAAATCAGGCTGCTACCAAGCAGCAATAAGTGCAGCAGAATAAATAAAATTGAGTACTTTTAAGAAAAGGCAAAAGCAAAATAAAGTAGGAGGAAACACAAATAAAGTAAAAGCAGATGAATTATTTATTTATTTTTTGTTAGTAAAGTGCAAGGAGAGAGTTAGAAAAAAATTAAGTGGGTTGGCCTTCTCAAATTATCTCTCTGTATTATGTAGAGTGAACACTAGACTCAGAATATTATCTCACTGCATTCAGTTAAGTGAGCAAATGAGTTGGACTCAGGAGGAGTGTTCAAATACAGACTTACAGGAAGGGCGGGCAATTCCAGAGCTACAAACACTAACACCAAAACAAGAACAGGGAAGGTGGGTGGGGACAAACAAGAAGAATAAGTACAGTTGTACAGATTACAGAGATATTAAACCAAAATGGAAACAAAAATGAGAATAAACACTTATCTTTTCTCAATATCACAGATGGCAGTAGGCCAATCTCTCTGCAGCAGCCTAAGCAACAGGAATATCTGATTTAAAACACAGGACAGAAACCAAACAATACAGATGCAGGAATACTTTGGCCAGATTAAACTAGTTCTGAAAAATTACAGCCACTAAGAAAACAGACAAGGCCTCCAGACAAAGGATTTTAATACACCTGAAGTCAACACTATGATATACAGCTATAACACAAAAGAAGAAGAAGAAGTACAGTTGTACAGATTACAGATATATTAAATCAAAATGCAGACAAAAAATAAGAATAAACACTTATCTTTTTTCAATATCACAGCTGGCAGTAGGTCAATTTCTGTGCAGCAGCCTGAGCAACAAGTATATATGATTTAAAACACAGGACAGAAACCAAACAATACAGATGCAGGAATACTTTGGCCGAATAAAACTACTTCTGAAAACTTACTGCCACTATGAAAACAGACAAGGCCTCCAGTAAAAGGATTTCACTATAACTGAAGTCAACACTACGATATACAGCTATAACACACAAGAAAAAGTACAGTTGTACAGATTACAGAGATATTAAATCAAAATGCAGACAAAAAAATGAGAATAAACACTTATATTTTCTCAATATCACAACTGGCAGTAGGTCAATTTCTCTGCAGCAGCCTGAGCAACAGGTATATCTGATTTAAAACACAGGACAGAAACCAAACAATACAGATGCAGGAATACTTTGGCTGAATAAAACTACTTCTGAAAACTTACTGCCCCTAAGAAAACAGACAAGACCTCCACACAAAAGATTTCACTACAACTGAGTTCAACACTAAGATATACAGCTATAACACACAAGAAGAAGAATAAGTACAGTTGTACAGATTACAGAAATATTAAATCAAAATGCAGACAAAAATAAGAATAAACACTTTTCGTTTCTCAGTATCACAGCTGGCAGTAGGTCAATCTCTCTGCAGCAGCCTGAACAACAGGTATATCTGATTTAAAACAAAGGACAGAAACCAAACAATACAAATGCAGGAATTCTTTGGCCAGATAAAACTAGTTCTGAAAACTTACTGCCACTAAGAAAACAGACAGGGCCTCCAGACAAAGGATTTCACTACAACTGAGGTCAGCATAAAGATATACAGCTATAACGCACAAGAAGAAGATGTACAGTTGTACAGATTAGAGAGATATTAAATCAAACTGCAGATAAAAATATGAGACTAAACACATAACTTTTCTCAATATCACAGCTGGCAGAAGGTCAATCTCTATGCAGCAGCCTGAGCAACAGGTATAGCTGATTTAAAACACAAAACAGAAACCAAACAGTACAGATGCAGGAATTTTGGCCAGATGAAACTAGCTCTGAAAACCTACTGCCACTAAAAAAACAGACAAGGCCTCCAGACAAAGGATTTCACTACAACTGAGGTCAACACTAAGATATACAGCTATAACACACAAGAACAAGAAGTACAGTTGTACAGATTACAGAGATATTAAATCAAAATGCAGAGAAAAAAATGAGAATAAACACTTATCTTTTCTCAATATCTCAGCTGGCAGTAAGTCAATCCCTCTGAAGCAGCTGGAGCAACAGGTATATTTGATTTGAAACACAGGACAGAAACCAAACAATACAGATGCAGGAATACTGTGACCTGATGAAACTAGTTATAAAAACTTACTGCCACTAAGAAAACAGACAAGGCCTCCAGACAAAGGATTTCATGACAACTGAGGTCAACACTAAGATATGCAGCTATAACAGACAAGAAGAAGAATAAGTGCAGTTGTACAAGTTACAAAGACATTAAATCAAAATGCAGGCAAAAATGAGAATAAACACTTATCTTTTCTCAATATCACAGCTGGCAGTACGCTAATCTCTCTGCAGCAGCCAGCACAACAGGTATAGCTGATTTAAAACACAAAACAGAAACCAAACAGTACAGATGCAGGAATTTTTGGCCAGATGAAACTAGCTCTGAAAACCTACTGCCACTAAAATAACAGACAAGGCCTCCAGACAAAGGATTTCACTACAACTGAGGTCAACACTAAGATATACAGCTATAACACACAAGAACAAGAAGTACAGTTGTACAGATTACAGAGATATTAAATCAAAATGCAGACAAAAAAATGAGAATTAACACTTATCTTTTCTCAAAATCACAGCAGGCAGTAGGTCAATCTCTCTGCAGCAGCAAGACCAACAGGTATATCTGATTTAAAACACAGGACAGAAACCAAACAGTACAGATGCAGGAATAATTTGGCCAGGGTAAACAAGTTCAGAAAACTTACTGCCACTAAGCAAACAGACAAGGCCTCCAGACAAAGGATTTCACTACAACTGAGGTCAACACTAAGATATACAGCTATAACACACAAGAAGAAGAAGAAGTACAGTTGTATAGATTACAGAGATATTAAATCAAAATACAGACAAAAATGAGAATAAACACGTATCTTTTCTCAATATCACAGCTGGCAGAAGGTCAATCTCTCTGCAGCAGCCTGAGCAACAGGTATAGCTGATTTAAAACACAAAACAGAAACCAAACAGTACAGATGCAGGAATTTTTGGCCAGATGAAACTAGCTCTGAAAACCTACTGCCACCAAAAAAACAGACAAGGCCTCCAGACAAAGGATTTCACTACAACTGAGGTCAACACTAAGATATACAGCTATAACACACAAGAACAAGAAGTACAGTTGTACAGATTACAGAGATATTAAATCAAAATGCAGACAAAAAAATGAGAATAAACACTTATCTTTTCTCAATATCTCAGCTGGCAGTAAGTCAATCCCTCTGAAGCAGCTGGAGCAACAGGTATATTTGATTTAAAACACAGGACAGAAACCAAACAATACAGTTGCAGGAATACTGTGACCTGATGAAACTAGTTCTAAAAACTTACTGCCACTAAGAAAACAGACAAGGCCTCCAGACAAAGGATTTCATGACAACTGAGGTCAACACTAAGATATGCAGCTATAACAGACAAGAAGAAGAATAAGTACAGTTGTACAAGTTACAAAGACATTAAATCAAAATGCAGGCAAAAACGAGAATAAACACTTATCTTTTCTCAATATCACAGCTGGCAGTACGCTAATCTCTCTGCAGCAGTCTGAGCAACAGGTATGTCTGATTTAAAATACAGGACAAAAACCAAACAATACAGATGCAGGAATACTTTGGCCGGTAAAGACTAGTTCTGAAAACATACTGCCACTAAGAAAACAGACAAGGCTTCCAGACAAAGGGTTTCAATACAACTGAGGTCAACACTAAGAGAATATACAGCTATAACACACAAGAAGAAGAAGAAGTACAGTTGTACAGATTTCAGAGATATTAAATCAAAATGCAGACAAAAAATGAGAATAAACACTTAACTTTTCTCAATATCTCAGCTGGCAGTAAGTCAGTCTGTCTGAAGCAGCCGGAGCAACAGGTATATATGATTTAAAACACAGGACAGAAACCAAACAATACAGATACAGGAATACTGTGGCCTGATGAAACTAGATCTAAAAAACGTATTGTCATTAAGAAAACAGACAAGGCCTCCAGACAAAGGATTTCACTACAACTGAGGTCAACACTAAAATATACAGCTATAACAGACAAGAAGAAGAATAAGTACAGTTGTACAAGTTACAAAGATATTAAATCAAAATGCAGGCAAAAATGAGAATAAACACTTATCTTTTCTCAATATCTCAGCTGGCAGTAAGTCAATCCCTCTGAAGCAGCTGGAGCAACAGGTATATTTGATTTAAAACACAGGACAGAAACCAAACAATACAGTTGCAGGAATACTGTGACCTGATGAAACTAGTTCTAAAAACTTACTGCCACTAAGAAAACAGACAAGGCCTCCAGACAAAGGATTTCATGACAACTGAGGTCAACACTAAGATATGCAGCTATAACAGACAAGAAGAAGAATAAGTACAGTTGTACAAGTTACAAAGACATTAAATCAAAATGCAGGCAAAAACGAGAATAAACACTTATCTTTTCTCAATATCACAGCTGGCAGTACGCTAATCTCTCTGCAGCAGCCAGCGCAACAGGTATATCTGATTTAAAACACAGGACAGAAACCAAACAATACAGATGCAGGAATACTTTGGCCGGGGTAAACTAGTTCTGAAAACATACTGCCAGTAAGAAAACAGACAAGGCCTCCAGACAAAGGATTTTACTACAACTGAGGTCAACACTACGATATACAGCTATAACACACAAGAAGAAGAAGAAGTACAGTTGTACAGATTTCAGAGATATTAAATCAAAATGCAGACAAAAAATGAGAATAAACACTTAACTTTTCTCAATATCTCAGCTGGCAGTAAGTCAGTCTGTCTGAAGCAGCCGGAGCAACAGGTATATATGATTTAAAACACAGGACAGAAACCAAACAATACAGATACAGGAATACTGTGGCCTGATGAAACTAGATCTAAAAAAACGTATTGTCATTAAGAAAACAGACAAGGCCTCCAGACAAAGGATTTCACTACAACTGAGGTCAACACTAAAATATACAGCTATAACAGACAAGAAGAAGAATAAGTACAGTTGTACAAGTTACAAAGATATTAAATCAAAATGCAGGCAAAAACGAGAATAAACACTTATCTTTTCTCAATATCACAGCTGGCAGTACGCCAATCTCTCTGCAGCAGCCAGCGCAACAGGTATATCTGATTTAAAACACAGGACAGAAAACAAACAATACAGATGCAGGAATACTTTGGCCAGATGACACCAGCTCTGAAAACATACTGCCAATAAGAAAACAGACAAGGCCTCCAGACAAAGGATTTCACAGTAGCCGAGGTCAACACTAAGATATACAGATATAACACACAAGAAGAAGATTAAGTACAGTTGTACAGATTATAGAGATATTAAATCAAAATGCAGGCAAAAATGAGATTAAACACTTATCTTTTCTCATTATCACAGCTGCCAGTACATCAATCTCTCTGCAGCAGCCAGAGCAACAGGTATACCTGAATTAAAACACAGGACAGAAACCAAACAATACAGATGCAGGAATACTTTGGCACGATGAAACCAGCTCTGAAAACTTACTGCCAGTAAGAAAACAGACAAGGCCTCCAGACAAAGTATTTCACTGCAACTGAGGTCAACACTAACATATACTGCTATAACACACAAGGAGAAGAACAAGTACAGTTGTACAGATTTCAGAAATATTAAATCAAAATACAGACAACAAATCAGAATAAACACTTATCTTTTCTCAATATCACAGCTGGCAGTAGGTCAATCTCTCTGCAGCAGCCTGAGCAACAGGTGTATCTGATTTAAAACACAGGACAGAAACCAAACAATACAGATGTAAGAATACTTTGGCCGGATGAAACTAGTTTTGAAAACGTACTGCCACTAAGAAAACAGACACGGCCTCCAGACAAACAATTTCACTACAACTGAGGTCAACGCTAAGATATATAGCTATAACACACAAGAAGAAGAAGATGTACAGTTGTACAGATTACAGAGATATTAAATCAAAATGCAGACAAAAAATGAGAATAAACACTTATCTTTTCTCAATATCACAGCTAGCAGTAGGTCATTTTCTCTGCAACAGCCTGAGCAACAGGTATATCTGATTTGATCTGATCACATTAACATGTGCTGTCACATAGTCGGTTTAGCAGCGGTGGCATTTCATAGAGTCATTTCTAACTCTTTGACTTTAGCAATGTGGTTCACATTTGTGCACTGCTTAGTTTCATGCAAACATGAATAGTTTTGGAAATGTGCATCTCCCATGCGCGAACACTTTGCCATCCATCGTGCAAACCCACTGCTCATTGCCCTATTTAAAAAGTAAATATTATTATGTGCTACTGCTGCTTGCTGTCCACTTTCTGTCGATGATATGAAATTACATGTGGAAGCATAACAAACTGAAGGTACTATCTAAAAATATGTCACATATTTCCAATACATCCATGTATTGTCCACCCCACCCAATGCTGCAAATCTGGTGTCTCAGTACTTTTTCCACACATATATCACCTACACTACAGAAAGTAGTATCCAGTATTGTGTGGTATACAATGCACATCAATCTGGTAGCACACAGAATTACAGCTATTAACCCATAAGACTAAAAAACCTTATCTGCAAGGCTAGGTAAGGAATCAGAGTGGACCTTATCCACAGGGACATAGATGACCTTCAACACACTTGACCCAACCCGTTTTGTTTTTGTCAAGGGTGGATCTTGCTTATTAAACCTAGTGGTCTTTTTTGATACTGAAACCAAAGATCTGGGTGTAGGATAACAGGGCATACCACTTATGTTGAGCTATTCAAGACTTTGACACTATCCCCATTCATGCCTCAAAGTGAAAAACTCCCATATGGGAAATAAGCTGTGCATTATTAGATGGATAGGCAAGTGGTTTACTGACAGAATGCACACTGTCAAAGTTGGCAACTGCACATCCATCACTAGCCCACTTACCAGAGGAATGCCACAAGTATCTGTGCTGGGCCTTAACTGTGTGGAAAATACTTCACTGAAGCCCAGGCATTGGTGGATGTCCTGTGCTTTATCAAGTTTGGAGATGACTGTTACATGGAAGCGTTCATAAAGAGTCCCTCAAAAATGGTAACATATTACAGAAGGGGCTGACACAGACAAATGATATGTGCCATACTCATGGACTGAAGCTTAAAGCAAACAGTGCCTCATTGTCCCCTTTGGCGATGAAGTACCCCTGCTAATCATGATATATGTTGCACCCCCTTTAAATTCAAACACAGTATTATGTGACTTGGGAACACATGTGTATAGCAATCTACACTTTAATCACTTTGTGTCCATAGTTATAAGACACACATTTTGCATTGCACACCTCATACATATGAACGTCACATCCAGGACCTGGGAGGTCATAGCTCTGCTGTACTCTACGCTTATCAGGCCACTAATTGAGTACAATGCTTCCTTCTGTCTGTACCTCACCAGACACCTGCAGCAATTGGAGAAAACACAGAGGTTTGTGACTGGAAGAATCCAAGGCCTTCAAGTCATGGCATAAATGGAAAGACTGATAGACTTGTCACTATACTCAGTATCATGCAGGCTGCTGAGCCATGACCTATTTCTAGCCTACAGTGTAAACTCAGACCATGACCTACTGGAAATGTTGGACATCTGCAAATCAAATGGGACAAGAATAACTTGCTCCAGAGTTCTCAAACTAGCCTGTGACATAAATAGAACATGCTGGGGAGATAGATATATCCCCACAGCAAATAACAATACTCTGTAATAGGCTCCCACTGTGTGTAAAGCAGTGCTGCTCAATGACCCTGTTCAAGGGCAACCTTGACAACATGATGGGTGATTGTAGACTCACCCTTGGGGGGGCTCCTGTGTCACTCAAGGACAGGGTCAGTTGGTGCTGTTCAAAAAAATCACTCTGCTAACAATGTCAATGTAACTATGCTCAATAAGGGTGCTTGCGTTTTTACACAACTAGGCTTGTAAACACCCTAGGTCCATTAGGCTAGTAACCTCCTATGACCTTTGAAGCTATGAATCTATGCAGCCCTCCCAAGATCTGGTCTCCCACATGGCCTGATGATGTCATCCACTATAAGTTGACCTGCACTCTTGTAAAAGTCAGATTTGTGCTGTGGTGCTTGCATAAAGTACTGAGCTCTATAGTCTGTGTACTTATGGTAGGTAGGTAGGGGTACTGCTCTCACTCCAGTCAGGAGGATGTGTGTGTATGTGTGTGTGTGTGTGTGTGTGTGTGTGTGTGTGTGTGTGTGTGTGTGTGTGTCTAGATAGAAGAGCATAAGTGCATATCCTGCAGTTACTGCTCCAGTGATATGTATTGACAGTGTATTGATACTTGCGCATCCCTACATATCCATTTCATGCATGCCTCCCAACATCTGCTCTCCCACATGGCCTGCTGATGTCATCCAGTATAAGTTGACCTGCACTCTTGTAAAAGTCAGACTTGTGGTTTGGCACTTGCATAAAGTACAAAATCCTGTAGTCTGTGTACCTAGATAGGTAGGGGTTTGTTCTCACTGCAGTCACCTGAGTGTGTGTGCATGCTCATGCTTGACATTACAGAGAACATTTTACAACAGAATGTGGAACACTGTTATTACCATATTCTCCTTAACAGACACTGCTGATGTCATCAGCTATAAAGTGTTGTCTTTGACACTCCAAGTCAGACCTGTGCTGTGGCGCTTGTGTACAGTACTGAGTTCTGTAGTCTGTGTAATTAGATAGGTAGGGATTCTAGTCTCACTGCAGTCAACTAGGTATGTGTGTGTGTGTGTGTGTGTGTGTGTGTGTGTGTGTGTGTGTGTGTGTGTGTGTGTGTGTGTGTGTGTGTGTGTGTGTGTGTGTGTGTGTGTGTGTGTGTGTGTGTGTGCGCGCGCATGTGTGTGTTTTCTTGCATGTCATTACAGACAGCATTTTATACCAGCATGCAGGACACTGTTATTACCATATTCTGCTCAACAGCCCCTGATGATGTCATTAGCTATAATGTGTTGTCTGAGATATTCCAAGTCAGACTTGTGCTATGGCACTTGTGTACAGTACTGAGTTTTGTAGTCTGTGTACCTCAACTAGGTGGGAGTTATATTCTTACTGCAATCAACTGTGCATATGTATGTGTGTTCTCTTGCTTGACATTACATAGAGCTTTTTACACCAGCATGTGGGACACTGTTATTGCCATATTCTCCTCAACAGACAACATTGATGTCATCAGCCATATCAGTTTTCTAGATGTGCATTATTCCCATCAGGGCAGGGTCAGAGACTGGCATGGAGGCCAGGCTGAAGTCACCTCATCCTATATGATGCAGATTACAATGGCATGGATTTTAGTCTATTTACATACATCATGCCATGGTATGTAGGCCTTGTTTTCTTGATGAGAAAGCCCTGTGTTCTGTCCTGCTGCTGCATGTGTCTGGTGAAGTACATGCAAAAGAGAGCATTATTAGTATTCTGATGAGGTTTGAGTACAATATAGAATGCCAGTGTGTACACTTGCTGGTCAAAGTTTTGATTGCTATATACATGTGTTTCTGGTGCCTGCATCTCTTGGTTTCAACATAGCAGGACTGTTGTCAGTGTTTCCACTTTTCAGAGGGACAACAGAAAGACACATTTGTGCATTTATTTGTAGATCATCTGGATTCTCACTAATCATTTGTCTGTGTTAGCTCCTCCTATAGTATGTTATCATCATTGCTGGACTCTATGATTGTACCCAATATGCAAGAATCAGTAAACATGGTAAGCCAAAGACCATATACTTTAGCTGGAACTGTCAAGAAATACAGCCCAAACAGTAAAGGGACAAGCACAAATCCTTGAGGGTTTGCCACAGATGACAGCTCTACTTATACAGGTTGCTTCACCAACTTTCACAGTATGTGTTCTGTCAGTGAGGCAACTGGTTACCCATCTAGTGTCGTAAGGGTAACTCCCCAGCTGGGAGAGTTTCTCAATGATACTTGCATGAGGGATTTTGTTCTTACCCTAGGCCAGATCATGATAGGCAGTATGCACTTTCTTACCTTCCTCCAGGCCGGTCACACAGAATCAATGTGCTGTGACAACATCATGGATCAACAATGGTGTGATTCAGCACATACACCTTCCTGATATGGTTAAATACACACTTCAAAACACCCTCCATATAGGCTATGTTCCCATAGAAGGGTGTACATCAACAAGCATCCATCTGATGTTGTGGGGGCAGTACCTGATGCATTCATGTATGTAGATATCCTGACTCTCCACAACTTTGATGTAGACCAATGTGTCGTCATGGACCTCTTCTAAATGGACACTAATTATCTTCCAGCTGTGTGCAACAGACACATCACAATTATTAATGCTACATCCTGTCTGTTACATCTGATGGATGTCATCAAAGAGGTCATAGAGGACATGAATAAGGATAACAGTATCATCTTGTGGAACTTGACTAGGGTAAGGCATTTGACACAAATCCACACTGAGGTATTCAATCTACACTGTCATATGTGGCCATAAACAGCTATATCACAAAATAGGTAGACCAGTGTATCACAGATGTGGCTGTATATCAGGGCTGTCTACTAGGTCCTTTCCTGTCCATTATTTAAGTGATGGACACAGATGACATACACATCCTGTGTCCAAACAGTTGCCTGAAGTGTTACAGATTGTGGGCAATCATTAACTCCAACTTTTAAATTAATATATTACAGACAGTATCAACACACACCAAAGATTGCTGCCATAGCTATGACAACACTTGCAATGACAAGAAAACATCGGGGTTTGTTAATACACAATACAGGTATAATATGGACATCACACCCTATAATCAGTCCAGGTATGTGACCTGTGTCCTGCAGTAGAAGGTAAGTGGAATATCTACCAGCATGTGGTCACAGTGATGACTATTCCCTTGTATGTAATGCAAGTACTGAGTATGGGAAGATCATCCACCTCAGACGCCATAATACTTCCATAGTTCCCAGTCTTCATCGCACCAATAAATGCACCCTTCTTCATGTACTTATATATATATATATATATATATATATATATATATATATATATATATATATATATATACATATATATCTATACATATATATATATATATATATATATATATGTATATATATATATATATATATATATATATGTATATATATATATATATGTATATATATATATATATATATATATATATATATTTATACAGATGCCCTGCCCACCAGTCAACTAGCCTGTATTGCTTATAATGTCACATAACACCTGCAGAAGATGTTACAGTGCCAGGACAGTGTGCATGGTTGCCCTCATAGAGTGTGGATGTATCATAATAGTTGTTCAAGTGCGTTTGTGCAGAATAATCTCTTATCACCCTAAATCACATATGTTATGTCAGAGGCATAGGATTACTGATGGTATTATTATGATATTGTCCACGATTGTGGTTACCTTTTTAAATGTTTTGCATGAGCCTTTTTCTGTGCCTCACTTGCTGAAGACCTCTGCTGAGATTACACTCATATTCAGGCAAATCAGTTTGCACAACTTTAGAATGTGCAGCCTACCCCGATTGTATGTCAGATCCCTAGTAGATGTCCTCTGCATTATTCATGTATGGATGCTTATCTCACACTGACATCCTCCCCATTGTTATATCTATCACCTTGTGTGACAGTCACATCAAACACATTTTTACTGTACAGTCCCTACTGTACCATATAGATATATGACTGGTGTTGCTGCTATATCTATCTGCCATTGACATACCCTCATCTCCTGTACATTAGGTTGTTTCACCTGTCCTTGTTCCCTGTGTTCATTCTTAAAATTTATCTCTGTGTCCCTATTTGATACACACACTTCCCCTGACTGTTTATTGTACATGACAATCCATGTACCATTACAGATCATTTACACAGCTTCAGTACAGCATGCCAGGAATGGGATATCACAATACTTTGTCCTGTACTGGTTATGGACCATATAGGTTCATAGGTTCATAGGTAGGTACTAGGCTATCTGCCCGAGGGCATTTTTAAGCCTAGCCAGAGTGTGTCGGCTTTCACCACCCCATTGATTAATTCTGTCAAGCAGAGCCAATGAAGTGATCCCAGGGGTGTATTTTCTGTAACCCATCCACTCGTCAAGGCTTCTCTTGATGAGTGTTAGTGAAGAGCACTGCCTAATATAATTATGAATTTTGTTCCAAAGCATGGGGAGTCTCTGTGACAGGAATCTATCCCTCCAGTATGTTCTATTTATTGTTGTGGCGAGGTTTAGCTCACTAGAGTGAGTGGCTTGCAGTGACTTGGATTTCTTTAGGTGGAGCATGTCCATCAATTCTGAGGACATGGCTTTGTAAGTCAGGCAGAGATCACCTCTGAGTAAGCGATATGCCACTGAGTACAGCTGGAGTTTTTTCAGTTGGGCTGCATAAGACATATTTGAGGCCAGTAATCCTCTTGGTGAGGTGCTTTTGTGGTCTTTGCAGCTGTTGGAAGTGTCTTGTGAGGTACATCCCAAATGGGGCATTGTACTCTATGATGGGTCTGATGAGTGACGAGTAGAGGGGCACTATAACCTCTTTATTTCTAGATGTGAACCCCTTAGTAATTAGATGGGCCACATAGAAGGATTTCCTAACTACTTTGGCAATATGATTGTCAAAGGAGAGATTACTATCTGCCTGGGTTCCCAGATCTCTTATTACCTCTTCTGTATTAAGGGTGCTGCCGCCTATGTGGTAATTCATGGGTGCTTTTTTTTCTCCCAAATGGGATGACTATGCATTTTTTGGCATTTAGCTTGAGGCCATGACTTTGACACCAGGTGTTTGTCTCAGTAAGGCCTTTTTGAAAGATGTCCATGTCAGCCGAAGAGTCAATTATGGCTCCCAGTTTGCAGTCATCGGCGAACTTGGTTAGCCATAGTCCTCCTGTGTTTGCCTGTACTTCTGAGAAATATATGCCAAACAGTAGGGGTCCCAGAACCGAGCCTTGTGGGACACCACTTGTGACTGGTTTAGAGTCGGACCTGGAGCCCACTATTCTTACCGTGTGAGTTCTGTCTGTAAGCCAGTTGGCAACCCATCTTGTGACGTAGGGGTTTATTGTCAGGCTGGTGAGTTTTTCTATAATACCCGAGTGAGGAATGGTGTTGAACACCTTGGCGAGATCAAGGAAGGCTGTGTGAACCACCTTTCCCTCGTCTATGGCCTTGGTGACTGTCTCGAAGAAGTCAACCAGGTTTAGTCGGCATAATCTGCCCTTAACAAAGCCGAACTGGGTTGGGTCAAGTGCTTGGAGGTTCCCAATGTCTTTGTTAATGAGTTCCATGACGATGCACGCTGTAGCCTTGCAGACCAGGCTAGTCAGGCTTATGGGGCGATAGTTACCAGGGTCAGTTGTGGCCCCTCCTTTGTGGAGCAGAATAACCGTTGCTGAGTGCCATTCTATGGGCATGTAGCCTGTGGAGAGGCTGAGGTTGAACAGCATGTTTAGGTGGGGGGTTAGTTAATTCTGTAGTTCGTGCACTACACAGCCTGGGACACCATCTGGCCCCACTGATACTGTGTTTTTGGCTTTTGAAAGGGCTGGTTCACCTGTGCTTCTGTGAATTCTGGGACACTACACTTTTCTGGTATTGCTGTGGGGCCTTTTAAAGGTGAGAGGGAGGTGAAGTTTGCACTGAATCTGTCTGCCAGGATGTTGGCAATATCAGTAAGTTCAGTATATTTTGTGCTATTTTGCACTAGCTCAGAGCATATCTGCGAGTTGCCACTTAGATTCTTGATATAGCTAAATAAGGCTTTGTGGTTATCTTTTGAATCCTTGGCTATTTTTCTTTCGAAGTTAGCCTTGGATGAATTTATGAGGGACCTTAGTTTCTTACTGATACTGATCAGGGATGTCTTTCCTTCTTGGGATTTGGTTTTTTTCTGAACTAGTTTCCTCCTTCTGTTGTATAACTTGTTTATGGCAGGGGTCCACCAGACTGATTTCCTTGCCTTAGGGGAGTGAGTCTTGGTCTTGCTAGCGATGGTATGATCCATGCATCCTTGTAGGTGCTCATAGAGTGCAATTGTAAAGGATTCTGCATCTTGGGCAGTGTTATCCTTTAGCGTGGGGGCTGTGAAACTTACCACCTCTGCCTTAAGTAAGGTGAAGTTTGTTTTAGAAAAGTTTTTCACTGTGGTTTCCTTGGTTGGGTGTGGTGGTGGGGTGTGGACATCCAGGGTGATTAGTTTATGGTCTGATCTAACCAGTGATGGGTTGACCTCCGGTACGGAACACCTGTCGCCCATGTTGGTGATGATCAGGTCCAATATGTTGTGGCTTTTGGTAGGGGAGTTTACCAGCTGATCCAGGGCATTTGAGTTGATAAATTCCAAGAAGCGCTGACCTGGGAGTTTGTACTCAAGTAGTTTTCCCAGTTAATGGTAGGGTAATTGAAATCGCCCAATATCAGGGTGTTCAGTAGGACCTTCATGTTTTCCAGTGTCTCCAGAAAGGCAGAGTGGTGGTCCTTGGTCATGGAGGGTGATCTGTAGCAGGCCACATTTTGCATTGCAGATTTGCCCAATGTTAGTTGCACGTGGATGATCTCAGAGGTATCATGCTGCGCCACTAACCTGAAGGTGTGAGTATCCTTGATAAATATGGATACACCCCCCTCCTTTTGTGTTTCGGTCCATGTTCTGTGGCCGAAATGTGTGGTATGACTTGTAGCCCAGTAGTGCTGGAGTGCTCTCTGGAGCCTTGAACCAGGTTTCAGTTACTGCACAGATATCGACATTCGCCATACTTAGGAGTGCTTCGAGCGCATGCATTTTGAGATTTGAACTCCTGGCATTGAGTGGCATAAGCCTCATTTTTTTACTTGTGCTGTTTACGGTGGTGGGTTTGAATTTTGAGCCTTGCCTAAAAAAGGCACTATGGGGGCAGCAAGAGCCTTGGCTAGTATTCAAAAGCCAAGGGGTGACAGGTGCAAGCGGTCTCTTGCGAAGCAACGTGGCTTGTCGAGCATGTCATCCCAGGCTGACAGACATTGGATCCCCTTTGAATGACACCAGAGCTTAGCCAATTGTTGAAATTGATATTTTTTTTCTTTATACTGAGGTATCATTCTTGGTGAGGGCAGGATGCTACTCAGGGTCAGGGTCATACCCGCCTGGGCTACATGATCTTCCATATCTCTTTTCATGTAGTCCAGGGAGGTACATTTTAGGTCATTTACACCAACATGAACAATGACAGAGTCATATTTGCACTTGTTCTGGAGTGACCTGAGTTCTTGTGTTATATGGTGGATTCTGGCTCCCGATAGGCAGCTAGCAGTAACCTTCTCCTTGTCCAGCCTAGTGAGTGGGGCATCAGTGTGGCTGACTATTGAGTCGCCTATTACTAGTGTATTAGGTATGTTATTTCACCTTAAGGGCTGTGATTGCGTGGCACATTGATTTTGTGTTTTATGTGTTGTCTGGTTTGTGACGGGAGGTGCAGGTTTTGTGGGTGTCTGCTTTGGAGCTCTCTGATGCTTTTGCAGGTTTTTATTTAGAGCATCCGAGTATGATTTTGTCTATTTATGTGTATTTTTTGCCAGTGCTGGTTTAGTAGGTCTAAGTGAGGCTGGAGGTGTGGTGCAAGTGTTAACCTTCTCCTCATGACTGTCTGTTCCAGTCTTGGGTGGAGAGACCTTAGCCTCCAGTTTAACTGTATAATTGCATCTCTCGCATATGTTAGTGTTTTGTGGTAGTAGGAGATGGATCTCTGTGTACATGAGGCAGTTGTAACATTGTCTCAGGATAACCAGATTCACCAGCTGGACTGGAGAGTACTTTGCATTCATACCTCTCAACTGTCCAGATATTCACAGGATGTCCAGATGTGTTCTTTATCAATTTTGTGACTTTCTGCCATATCACTGGGATGATCTCAGGACTGATATGACTCACTATCACATACATTTGAGTTCATACTTCTCAAATGTAAAGATTTTTTCAGAATGTTCAGATTTTTGTCTCATTTATAATCTTTTCCTCATACAATTTTGGATTTCTGGCAAATCATCCGCATGTCATTGTGGACTGAAGTCAGAAAATAATGACAGACATTTGAGTTTCAAACTTCATGCTCATCAGAAAATTCAGACAAATGTAAAACCTATTGTTATATCAACTTTCTCAGTTTGTAAGAACAATATTAAAAATCTGCCCCTATTTTTGGGCTTTTGTCCCCCCATTATTTATGGCTTTGTCTAGATTTCTTGCTCTAAGAGGTTGAGAGGTATGCTTGAGAATCACACTTCAAATCCTTCTGAACATGTACTGCTACCACATTTCTATAAGGCATCTATGTCAAATATGTCCCTATTTCTGGGTCATTGTCTCGGCATTATGCTGGCCTTTGTGCAGATGTGTTGAACAAAGAGATTGAGAGCTATCTGTGAAGCCCTGGTGATCATTGTGGCATTCTGCATAAAACCTCAGACCATATGTCAGGGCTAGAATGCCATCCACATTTTGACCAGCTTCTACTTTAAACAGGATTGCTATCTATGTTCACTTATAGGGTTGCCTGGTCAGCAACACTGTTGCCAGCCCTGGAACCTTGCTTAGATGTTGCTTATTGCATGAATATGCATTGTGTGGTGCTGCAGGCAACTGCTCGCCTCACACCACCATGCATACATGTAAACAGTGTAGGCTTCGCACACAGCCCATTGCATGCATTGAATCCCGGGAATGTTTTAACAGCTACCAGATAGATCACAGTGTTATTAATTCTTGCTAGCTGAAAATTGAAATAAAAGTTAGTAAAAAAGTGAACAAACTTTAAATGCAGCTTGATATTATCCATTAGACAATCCAAGCAAATGTTTCATTCATTAATGATGGATGTGAATTTTGGTTTTAGGTAATGTAGATTTTTCTTTATTGAATTTTGGGCAATCTAATTAGGCTGCTTTGATGTTAATGGTGTTTTTTCCTTTCAGATACAGTTACTGTAGTTTGCATATTCATATTTCATATACTTTATATATCTGAAATATATGACATATGTTGATATTTAATGCTAAAATAATAAACATAACAACCATTTGTTGCAATGACCTTTCCTACATACTTTTAAACTAGCCCCATTACATTTCCTACAATAAACTTTATAAATATGCAGTAGATGGATTAGCACAAAATAATCTGTATGAGGAATAATATGTTATTTTGTGCATAAAATATCAACTTGCTTATGAGACATTTATGACAGCAAGGCATATCAGTATGCAATCCCTAAAAAAGAACCTTATAAAGCTGTTAATATCATTCCTAGTCACAGATTTATACATACGTATTTGTTTTTACTTAACGTTTTCTATATTGCAGTGATGTATGTAATATACTGACTTAAATGCAAAAATAATAGTAATTTCCAGATTAAATTTTTAACATATATCTGAATTTAAGAAGTAACCAATGGCTGAACCAATAACTCATTTTACTAATCAGAAATTCCACAAATTTTCATTAAAAATTGCATAATTTAGTTCACAACATTAAGGGCCAGATAATCACCAATTACCCAAAATTATTTCTTCATTGTTATGTATTCAGTGATTTAGTGGAGATAGGTGGTGTACCTGCTAAAATGCTAGTACATAAAAAAGTCAAACTGAAATTCTTAAATTTTTGTACTTGCATAGTTGTAATTAATAGAACTATCAAGCTTTCCAGAATGGAAGATATGTGATCTTCCTCCTTAGAAAAGAATACAAGATGCATGATCCTCCTTCCTAAAAAAGAATATGTCTGGCTACTTCTAGATACATTGTTGCATAGTGATTGAACCAGGTGCTGTTCCACAGAAATGCACTGCTTTTGATCAACACAAACCTGCCAGCTACATAAAAGAGGGTGTGCTAGAGATGATGATTGACAAGTGAATTATTCTCTTGAAAATTAGTAGGAAACAGCTATTTATATGGCTATATCAGGGACACAGCTGCTAAAGAAGTCCAATATTTGTCAACCTGGGAGGATATGATCAGCAGACCACACTGCTTTGCAGAGGTGGCCTGAATCTGTCCCCTGTAGGGTTTTGATGACTAGAAATTACATTGTCCACACACACACACACACACACTCACACACACACACACACACACACACACACACACACACACACACACACACACACACGCACACACACACACACACACACACACTACTTTTTCTTAGGCAATGCCAACCTGGTAACCCAGCCAACATAATGAAGCAAGCAAAGGAAAACGAATTGTCACTGACCAAGCATCGGAGCCTAAATAGGAACTCCACTCCCTATGAGCTCTACTCATCCTGCAGGATCTAGATGTTCATATAATAACTGAGACAGGGCTTAAAAAGTGGACAGCACTTCAGCTCTATAGAGCTATAATGCTGTCCATATTTTGATCACTTTCTATGCGGGGGGGGGGGGCAGAGGTGTCAGAGTCTTCATCCAGAAGAGACTCACATCAAGGCTGGTAAAGCAGCAGGATGCTCTAGAGATTCTACACATACAAACAAGCATCAGAAAGGTCCCATACCATATATTAGCTAGTTATAGAACTCCTTCTGTGACCCAGCAAAGTCACAATGCCCATCTACAGGAGCTGCAGTCAGTATTAAACCCAATACTATTTTCCTCGGTGGACTAAGCTATTCAACTACAAACTGGAAAAGCTACACCACAACTAGTGCACATGCACCGAGATTTCTGGACTTTGTCAACAGAAATGTCCCGGTCAAAGTCAGAGTACCCACTACATGGAACAGCATCTTTCGTCTTATCCTAACTAATATGGGAACATCCTGCATCATCCTTTGCATAGTTTTGCCACATGTTAGGTCTCAAATCATCAAACATGCAGGCAATAGAAGTACCTCCCAAAGCCCTGTCACTATATTCAGCATCCTACAGATTGCTAAGAAGTAACTTGTGTCTGGCAAAAAAGACATCCTCCAACCCAAGAGTGATGGACATACTGTACATATCACATCAGAAATACTTACTTCAGGATTGTAAATCTCTTCTGCAACATCATTACCATTTCTACTGTGTATTTCATATGCTTGGAGGAAATATGATTCAGCTACTTTTCATTTGTCTTTGCTTCTTCTTGGTGGGTTCATCAGGAATACAGCATCTGCTGCTTTATTTCAGTGCCTTTAGCAACTGCAAATGTTGCCTGATTGTCTGTTTGTAAATTTTGCCCCAGATGAATATGTCTACATATTTTTCAAAAGTGCATGTTAGCCCACAGTTTCTCAAAAAAAAGTTCACAAATTATTGTTGCACAGATTGTCCACACAAAGTTGATTAGTGCCTGTACTGTAACCCTGCTGTTGTATGGTCTCAGAGTCAGTATATATTGTTATCGAGGGGCACCCTATAAAAAAATAATTTTAGTTTTTCATATTTTCAGCTGCTTTAGATTCACTCTAAAGTGATAGGCATTCACTCTTTTGAATGTTCAATATATTTCATCTATCTATCTATCTATCTATCTATCTATCTATCTATCTATCTGTCTGTCTGTCTGTCTGTCTGTCTGTCTGTCTATCTATCTATCTATCTATCTATCTATCTATCTATCTATCTATCTATCTATCTATCTATCTATCTATCTATCTATCTATCTATCTATCTATCTATCTATCTATCTATCTATCTATCTATCTATCTACCCCCTAAATGAATACTCCAGCAACCTAATTCTACTGGTTAGTTATTCCAAATCCCTTGTCCTGGCCTACTTTCCATATTTGCTTGGGCCTGCATCATGTTACTATATCTATATAAGTATTTATTGAGTTTGGATCTGGATTATCAATCATACTCTAGTTAATTTCAACTCAGTAAAGTCTGGGAATGGGTTTTATAGGCCTTGAAGGACAGTAAATCTGAGACTAGATGAAATCCAGCTAAATGATAGCTACCACATCTATATATGCCTATGGGTGTATAGCATTATGTCCACAATACAAACATTGAACACAAAAATGAATATATATATATATATATATATATATATATATATATATATATATATATATATATATATATATATATATATATGTGTGTGTGTGTGTGTGTGTGTGTATATCAACTCTGAGATCATACTGTTTTGGGAAAAAAGTAAATTTCCAATGCCAACAAATATTGGCAACTGACAAACTGACATAAAAACTGGTTCGATGTCCCATATGTTCGACCAAAGACCATTCTATATTCTGAACAGTTGACCTAATAAATTTCTCCCATGTGAATATATTTCCACATGCATACACTTGCTATATCTATATCTGGGTCCACTTCTAAATCTGGAAAGCTCAAAATCTCGAATTTCAAAACACTGAGTCCAAATTCTCAAAAGCTCAAAGTACTGAAAATCCAAAATACTGAATCTTATAATATCGAAAAACACAGGACACCAACACTTACTATATTCCAGCACAACTACATACAGAAACATATTACTCTTCTCCAACTATAAGCAGGGAGGCAAGCCCCACTGCAACCCCCATTTGGGGAGCTGCGCCACTCACACCCCATGCTACTTAAATATATCAACTCCGAGATCGCACTCCACAGAAGAAAATGACAAACATGCCATTAAGTGCTTCATGACTGCCTGTTGTAACCTTAGTCATGTTCCCTTTTAATTTGCTATACTACAACATAACTCATCTTAGTGTAGTGAAGTGCAATCTCAGAGTTGATATATTTAAGTAGCAGGGGGTGTGCGGGGTGTAGGGGGGACTTGTCCCCCTGCTTATAGTTGGAGTAGAGTAATATAGTTGTCTGTCATTTGTTTCTGTATGTACTTGTGCTGGAGTATAGTAAGTGTTGGTGTCCTGTATTTTTTTTTCGATATTATGAGATACAGTATTTTGAGTTTTCAGTATTTTGAGCTTTCGAGATTTTGGACTCAGTCTTTTAAAATTCGAGATTTTGAGCTTTTGAGATTTAGACGTAGATCCCTATATCTATATCTATGTATAAACAACACACAAACATGCGCTCGCATGCACGCACACACACACACACACACACACACACACACACACACACACACACACACACACACACACACACACACACACATAGCTAGACAGATATAAACTGTAAAAAAAACAGCCAAGTTAGAGTTTTCACTGTGTGATACCTTAAACCTCATGTAATAGAGGACCATGGGATAAATGCAAATGACCCCTTATGGACATCAAGTGGCTCAGCTACATGGTTTCTGAATGTCCATGACTTTAGAAGGTATTTTTCTTTTTTGAAAAATTTGTGGTTAGAAAGAACTGACCCAAGCCAATTGAGCAAGAATTCTGCCATCTCATTTAACCAGGTATCTAGTGAAAGTTTGTATGGACCTTGAAGATGCTAAAATAACAACTACCAGTAAATGAAACAAGAGATTTTGACAAGAGCTGGGGCTCCACCTCAGTAACAGGTTTATGTTTCTCCTTTAGCATTCAGTATGGATAGACTGGTGAGGTCATAGATGGCTGATTTAATGTTTATTTTAAAAGTGTGGCTGCAATCTCATGTAAATAATGTAAGCAAAATTCTAATTCTTGTCTGTAGGTAAATGTAAATGAATGTAAAAGTGCATTCCCTACCAAGTTAATAAAAATGGGCATGCCAGTCTAACATTAAGTATTCTGAACAGCTAGTTGCTTTAGGCAAATGCATGTTGCGAAGTGAAGCTAGAAAACCTGTCATATTGGTATGTACTAAAGCTAATAGTGCATCTTCATCTGCGTTCCTTTGCTTACAAGTAAGCAAAAAGTTACCATCTGAGCTTGTTTTCACTATTTCAAAAAATGCTACATAGCAAATTACTGCACAGTCACTGACAACAATATCATGGCAGCAAAAAGTGTCAACATTACCCAACAAAGTGCACCTGACTGTGTACCTGTGGACTGTTATAACACAGAACATTAACCAACAGAGCCATAGAATCTTATTTCTGTTATCCATAGTCAGACACACTGACGTCCCGCTCACCAGACTGAGTAAAGAGAAGGTCACAGTAAGCTGCCTGTCAGGCGCTAGAATCCGCCACATAACGCAAGCACTCAGGTCTCTCAACAGCAGGTACAAGTACGACTCAGTCATTGTCCACGCTGGTGTCAACGACCTGAGACGTACCTCCTTGGACTACATGAAAAGGGACATCGAGGAGCTCTCTGATTATGTAGCCCAGGCAGGTATGACCCTGACCTTGAGCAGTATCCTACCTTCACCTAGAATGATGCCACAATACAGTGATAAGATGATCAGCTTTAATAATTGGCTTAAATTCTGGTGTCATTCAAAGGGGATCCAATGTCTGTCTGCCTGGGATGACATGCTGGACAAGCCACGCTGCTTCGCAAGGGACGGCTTGCACCTGTCACCCTGGGCTTCCGGATATTGGCAAAGGCTCTTGCCACCCCATAGTGCCTTTTTTAGGCAAGGCTCAAATTCTAAACCTACCACCCTAGAACACCAAAAAGGAAAAAAACTAAGGGTAATGCTGCTCAATGCCAGAAGTCTCAATCTCAAGATGCACGCACTCGAGGCCCTTCTCAATATGGAGAACATCGATGTCTGTGCTGTGACAGAAACCTGGTTCAAGGCTCCTGAGAGCACCCCAGCACTAACAGGTTTCACCTCATATCATGCGTTCGGCCCCAAAATCCGGACAACACCAAGAAAGGAGGGGGGGTGTCCATATTCATAAAGGACACCCACACCTCAAGGTTGGTGGCAACGCATGATGCATCGGAGACCATCCAGGTGCAATTAACCATAGGCAAGACTGCTCTGCAATTTGTAGCATGTTACAGGCCACCCTCTCAAACTCAGGAACCTCACATGGCCTTCCTGAAAACATTGGAGGATAAATGTATCTCCAAACACCATCATACTAGGTGACTTTAACTACCCTAATATAGACTGGGAACACTACTCAAGCCCGAACACTCTAACCCAAAGATTCCTGGAGTTCATAAACTCAAATGCCATGGAACAACTAGTCACCATCCCCACAAGAGGAGAAAACATACTTGATCTCATCATCACGAACATGGGATCAAAATGTTTAACACCGGAAGTATACCCCTCACTGGTGAGATCAGATCATAAACTAATCTCGCTGGAGGTCCTCATCCCGCCCCCACCTGAAACAAAAATGACCACAGTGAAAAACTTCTCAAAAGCCGATTTCACACTTCTAAAAACTAGTGTGGTCTCCTTTAAGGCCCCTGAGCCAGTGGTAAACATTACTCAAACCGCTGAATCACTTACAAATGCCTTCTACCAGCACCTACAGGACTGCATGGATCAGGCAATCCCAAACAAAACTAAGACTCTCTGTACCAAAGGCAAGCGTCCAGTCTGGTGGACCCCAGCCATAAACAAGCTCTACAACAAAAGGAGGAAGCTACTACAAGATAGAGCGAAATCCTTGAAAGGTAAGACACCTTTGATCATTATAAGTAAAAAACTAAGAGCTCTCATAAAATCATCCAAGGCAAATTTTGAGAGAAAAATCGCCAAGGACTCTAAAGAGAATCATAAGGCCTTCTTTAGCTATGTTAGAAACCTAGGAGGAAACTCCCAGATATGCTCAGAATTAGTTCAAAATGATGTGAAAATTACTGAACCTACACACATTGCCAACATACTGGCTGACAGGTTCAGTGCAAACTCCCCCTCCCCAAAAGGAGAGATATCTATTCCAGAGGATTGTAGCCCCCAAACATCTCCAACGCCCAGGTGAGAACTGCCCTCACTAAGGCAAAAACACAGCATCCATGGGACCGGATGGTGTCCCCGGCTGTGTGCTTCATGAACTCAACGAGGAATTAAACCCACAGTTAGGACAGCTGTTTAATCTTAGCCTCACCTCAGGATACGTGCCCAAGGAGTGGCGCCTGGCGACTGTGGTCCCACTTCATAAGGGCGGTGCCTCCACAGACCCTGGAAATTACCGCCCCATTAGCTTGACAAGCCTTATCTGCAAAGCCATGGAGAGGATCATAATGGAACTCATAAATAAAGACATAGGGAACTTGCAGACTTTGGATCCAACTCAGTTTGGCTTTGTCAAAGGCAGATCCTGCCTCTTAAACTTGGTTGACTTTTTCGAGACAGTCACCAAGGCCATTGATGAGGGAAAGGCAGTCCATACAGCCTACCTCGACCTGGCAAAGGCCTTGACACAATACCCCACTCAGGTATCATCGAAAAACTCATCAGCTTGAATGTAAACCCATACATCACAAGATGGGTTGCAAACTGGCTAAGTGACAGAACCCACAGGGTCAGAGTTGCTGGAGCCATGTCAGACTCAAAGCCTGTCACAAGTGGTGTCCCACAGGGCTCAGTCCTGGGTCCACTCTTGTTCGGCATCTACTTTTCTGAAGTACAAGCAAACACAGGAGGGTTATGGCTGACAAAGTTTGCAGATGACTGCAAACTGGGCCATAGTCGAAAACACATCTGACACAGATATCCTCCAGAAGGGCCTCACAGAAATGGATAACTGGTGCCAGAGCCATGGCCTGAAGTTAAACGCCAAAAATGCATAGTCATACCCTTTGGGAAAAACAAGGCTACCCCTAGCTACCATATAGGTGGCAATCCACTGAGCACAGAAAAAGTCATCAGAGATCTGGGGACCCAGGTTGACAGTAGCCTTTCGTTTGACACTCATGTTGCTAAAGTAGTTAGGAAAACCTTCTATATCACCCACCTGATCATGAAGGGATTCACATCTAGATCAAGGGAGGTCATCGTCCCCTGTACTCATCACTTATTAGACCTATGATTGAGTACAATGCCCGTTCGAATGTATCTGACCAGACACCTGCTGCAGCTTGAAAGGCCCCAAAAGTTCCTCACCAAAAGGATAAAGGGTCTCAAAAATATGTCTTATGCTGCCCGACTGAAAGAACTCCAGCTCTATTCAGTCTCATACCGCTTGCTCAGAGGTGACCTGTGCCTGACATATAAGGCCATGTCAAACCCAGATTTGATGAATATGCTTCACCTCAAAAATCTAGATCCCTCAGAACCACAAGGGCGGGAGACTTAAACCTTGACACGGTTATAAATAGAACGTGCTGGAGGGACAGATTCATCACCCAGAGACTCCCTATGCTGTGGAACAAAATCCCGGTACATGTGAGGCAGAGCACCTCTCTGGTCTTGTTCAAGAGGAATCTTGACCAATGGATGGGAGATTGCAGATATACCCCAGGGATTACTTCAGCGTCACTGCTTGACAGAGGCACAGCAAAATGATAGGCATAGTTTTTATTCAAACTAAAGGGGTGGCGAAAGCCACATAACTATGGGCTAGGCTTATAAATGCCCTTGGGCAGATAGCCTAGTATGAACCTATGAACCTATGAACCTATGAACTTATCAAGTGCAAAATTGTGATAGAAGGAAAATAAATGTAAGGATTGTTTTACTCAGAGAGTAGGATTACAGTAGTTTGAGTACAGTCAATATGTTTATAGGCATAACAAAATTACTGAACAGAAAATAAAAATATATTTGTATAAGTAGGGGAAGAAAGGTGTATCCTGTAACACAAGAAGTGCAAACCCTTTGGGTAAAGTACCATACCCAGTAGCTCTGCTGCCCAAGTTAACACACAATAATTGGCTATGCTATTCAACAATTCAAGGAGCTATGGAATAAATACAGAACATTTTTAACATGACATATTGTCAGAAATTGCTCTAAAACTAGAAGACATTGGAAGACATTAAAAGAGCTAAGATTTGGCTTTGTGTAGAATGGCTAAATAAGTCTGATACTACATCTAACAAAAAAAAAACAGGTGGTTATAGTAATAAAATAATGTGAAGACTGATTTGGAAGGTGAATGTTACCAAAGAGCTGTTAAAATAAAAAGGTCAGTATTGAAACTGAAGGGGAAGACAAAATAGTTCAGAGTGCACCATGGAAAATAGGTGTAGAAAGTAGACAATTTCATACTGAAGAAACATGGGCAGGGAACCTCAATAGAGTTTTAAGTCTGTCCTTGCTATACCAAAAAATCAGGGGGAAAAAGCATGACAATAATTGTGAAGAAAACTAGAAACTATACTGAGAAACTGAGAGGAAAATTGACATCAGTGGTGAGAGAAAATTGTTTTTGTGAGTTACCTTTTATGCAGAATGAAAGGGAGGTACCTGAACGTCCATTTCTAGGAAAAGGGGTCTCAGCCTCCTCTTCACATATGAAGATTGACTGACCACTAAATAAACCGTGTCCATTTCAACAAGGCTTAGTGGGAGCACAATGCACTAAGAAGAAGGAGTAGATGGACATGCACTAAGGAGAAGGAGTAGATGGACATGTGCTAAGGAGAAGGAGTAGATGGACATGCTCTAAGGAGAAGGAGTAGATGGACATGCACTAAGGAGAAGGAGTAGATGGACATGCACTAAGGAGAAGGAGTAGATGGACATGTGCTAAGGAGAAGGAGTAGATGGACATGCACTAAGGAGAAGGAGTAGATGGACATGCACTAAGGAGAAGGAGTAGATGGACATGTGCACTAAGGAGAAGGAGTAGATGGACATGCACTAAGGAGAAGGAGTAGATGGACATGTGCTAAGGAGAAGGAGTAGATGGACATGTGCTAAGGAGAAGGAGTAGATGGACATGCGCTAAGGAGAAGAAGTAGATGGACAAACAAAGGGACAGAGCAGCCTCACTTCATGTTCATGCTTTATACTAAGAAACAACATTAGCAGCATGGAAACCGAAGATAAAGAACAGATGCTGGGGTCACTTGTTGCATCCAAAAATTTTAGAGCAGTTTGAAAGAACTTGGTGCATAGCTACAGTTTGGTGAGCATATATGAATAGAAAAGACAGAAGCTAGGACTTTAGATGAACTTTACTTGTGTGTTAAGCATGATAGATACAGATAACTTTTTTTTAGCTTGCCGAGAATGCCAAAGAACAACACCTGTATAAGGATTTAAGAGCCCATTCATCCCCTTACCCATTTAAATGAAGAGTAATAGACACTGTTGAGTCAATTGTATATTTTGGTACCCCACTCTGGCATATCCTGGAATTCACTGATTCTGCAACCAAATTGCCTGAGGCACTATCCCCATGAAGTGTCAATATGAAGCTCATACTGTACAAGATCTTTTATAGAATAGGAATTCCCCAATAAATTCTTATTGAGAAACAAACTCCATTCACATCCACTGCAATGTATGAACTTTGCCAATTTTTTTTATGTGAAACTGCTAAGGCTGTCTGCATACTACCCTCAGACAAATGGACTAGTTAATTTATTTAACAAAACATTAAAGTCTATGGTTATAAAAGGATGGGTCAATCTCCTTAATACATTCTTTTTACTGTAACAAAAGTTTGCCAAGCCTCTAACAGATTTGTATCACTTGAGTAATTGTTCGGCAGACATCTCTAAGAATTTCTAGAAATAGCAAAAGAAAGGAGGATCCTCCCCTTTTAAAAGTATGTCAGAGTATTTTGTTCAGACCTCTATGGCAGGTTAAGGGCAATAATGCTTAAAGTAAGAGTGCTGATGCACAAAGCACAGGAGACACAAGAAAGAGTATGTAACAACGGGTCTACTTGACATTACCGAAATATTAGTAGACTGACTTTCAGATTACCGAAATGAAACAGTCAAAGTTTCAGTTAACTGAAACTTCACTTTACTGATGTTCAGATGACTGAATGTGTAAAAAGCCAACACTCTGAGCTGAGCACAACAGGAAATCCACTAATTTCCCCACTGTAGTGTGATCTCGGAGTAGGTATGCGTAAGTTGCAGGGGGTTTGGTGGCAAGCTCCCCTGCAAAACGTAAAGTTAATTTAATTTATAGTTTCTTTTTTTGGTTTACTATTAAAATTTCGAAACAAACTCTGTCAACTGTACTATTATCGAACACAGAAGTTCGAAAATAATAATATAGATGACAAAAATACAACCTAGGAATGGGTTTTAACATGGGTCGAGAAAGGTGTTCAGTGTTATTCTGGACTACAAACATCTCCCCTATCTCAACCCATGTTAAATCCCATTCCTAGTTTTTTTTTTTTTGTCATCGATATTACCGTTTTCTAACTTCCGTGTTCGACAATAGTACAGCTGACGGAGTTCGTTTCGAAATTTTAATAGTAAACCATTTTTTTTTTTAAGTTTTTGTTTTGTAATGAATATTCATGTAAGTGCTATAGCTATCATCATGAATATTCAGTGGGCGATGTTTTAGATTTGCTGTTATTGGTCGGTGGGTATGGTGTGGTTGTGGTTAGGTACATTGGTTGGATTTAATAAGGGTAGTTTACTGTTGCTATAGTGTTGTTGATGAGTGTAGTGTTTGCTTTTTCTGTAAGTCAGACTCTATGTTTTTAATTTTTTTGTTGGTTTGTAGTGGGAGGATTTAACATTGTAGGGTCATATATGCTGGAAATGTGTTCATGGTTTCTGTATTGTTTTGTAGCTGAGGTTGGTCGGTGTTTTGTAATTTTGGTTATGTGATAGTCGGGTTTTTGATGTTTCAGGACTTTGACAGTTCGTTTTTTTTGGTCTCAGTGTTTTGAGTTTCTGTTATGTGGTGGTTCAGTCTTGTGTAGTAGACACATAACAACAATGTTAGTTAAATGTAAGCTCATTCTAATGTCGTAAAGATGTTGTGAAATTCTGGAAAGATGAAGAGAAGTAAATTACTGAATGTGCCAACTGAGGAAATTAAAAGCAGTTACACCACATAAATGCTGTAAAATGCTGAAGGGAAATTGACATGTCTGTAGCAAGTATGCTTGCACAAGAAGTTAAGGTTCCTAAAACATGTTTTGATGTCAAAGTAGGAGAAAAAATATCAATATCTTAGAAAGAAGTAAAGTAGTTTGTCCAAAATACAGACTTTCATGGTTGTCTAATAGAGCCAGTTCAGTTCATCACAACAAAGAAACAATGCCTGACATGAAAGTAAATCTGAAATTACCAGAGTCCCAATATCAAACAATTAGAGAGTAGGTATAGAAAATGCTTAAACATTGAGTTACAGAAGAATCCTGAAGTGGGTGGAGTATTGTCTTTATGTTGTTCTGATGGGTCTATAAGGTTTTACAATAACACAGAAAGTTTTCTGCAAACATAATTTTGATTTACACCCAATATTCCAAGTGCTTAAATGATAAAAAGCCACTGGCAAATTCTTGTGTCCGTAAAAATTAGGTGAAATGAAAATATCCCAAACTGAGAGTATTCTTGCATTTCAAAGTACTGCTGGTTTCCATGGAGCACCTACAACATTCGAGATGTTGACAGATATAATTAAGTGATCTCCCATACCAGGTATGGAACCGCCTGCATGGATGATGTAGTAATATTTTCAAAAGACTGAGAAAACTACTTCCCCTAATTTTAATCTGTTTTAAATTCCCTGCATCAAGCACTGGATTTTCAAGTTAGGCATGGCAGGCACATGCTGTTCGGATGGTGATATAGGCCATGGGATAGTGAACTCATATGCTGCTAAAGTTGAAGTACTTTCTATCTAGCTTATACTGACCACTAAGATAGAGGTTACAGCTTCTCCCTTCCTGGTTTACCACAATATTAAATTGTTTCTGATTTTACTACCACTGCCTAACTCTTTTTTTAATTTCTCCAAATCTTTTGGGTTTCTAATACCATGAAGAGAATGGACCCCATTACTAAGTCAAAGTACAATTAAAGTTCATGAAATGAGTATTATTTCAGTCTTTGATGTTAGCCAGAATTGTGCTTCGCAGCACCCACTGTGTGCCCAGTAATGACTCCTTCTGCAATTCGTATGGAGTTGAATATATTGGTAACATAACTAAATATGATTGTAGATTCTTTTTTATAACACCCGTTGCTCCTACTACTATTGGAACTGTCGGGGTATCTTTTTTCCACATTGCTTTCATTTCTGCCTGCAAATCCTGATATTTTATGACTTTGTGTCTCTCTGTATGCAAGACACTGTAGTCACTGGGTGCAGCAATTTTCAGTGATCAATGCTATTTTTGTCATCTTTTCATGGACCACTATATTTGGTTTTCTCGCATGTATCTTTTGGAATGTTGGCAATGGGTGAGCCTTGTGATGTAGACTTCATCATTTTCTATGATGCTTTGTGGCTCATGTTTCCAGTGATTTTCAGCCACTTCAATACTATAATGTTTGCACAATCCCCAGTGCAACAGTCTTTATTATTATGCCTTTCAGTATACAGTCCTTCTGCCATTATGTCATAACCAGGTGTGCAACTGTTTCCAATTCTGTTTTACAAAACCAAAATTTATCTGTTTCTCCCACATGTACAATGGACTTTGTAAACCAATGTGTATGAAGCCCACTATCTTGGGCCACCAATATTAACCTTTCATCTTTTGGTTTGAATTCGCCTCTCCTTAACCATTCCTGCATTTGATCCTGATCAACATGTTTTTCCGGGAGTTTTCTAAACTTGAAACTATATTTATGCATTTTCCACATTCCTTCCCTTCTCATCTGATCCTTCACCTTATATTATTTATTTTGTTTTTTGGCGCATTCAGTTGTTACCTGATTTTATCTACTTCTGGTTTGATTTCCATTCCCACTTGAAGCCAATATGCATCTGCTAGACTAAGCAAGGAAGTCCTCTTATATTTATTCTCTACATGTTTCAAAGCTTTCACTATGTTTGGGTCTTGTGAGGTCAGCAGATATGTGTGCAGTCCCATGATTTCAGATCTAAACATGTAATCATTTTCAAGGAGGCCCACACCTCCTTCGGAACGGGAAATACATAATCTTGGTATGCAGTAATTTTTATAAATCATTTGATGAGCGTGCAAGATCCTTCCCGTTTACCTGTCTAATCTATCCAACACCTTTCAGGGCCAGTCAATCACTCCAAAACTGTAAGTTAGTACAGGAAGAGCAAAATGGTTTATAGCTTGAATTTTGTTCCTAGATGTCAGTGCTGTTTTCAAAATTAGTTTGTCTTCTAAAATATCCCTAAGTTTTATTTGCATTTGTTCATGTTTTATTGTTGATCCTTCATCAGTTCCCAAATATTTATATAATCCCTATTGCCAAAGTTCTTTTATATCACATTCTTATCCCAAAGTGATGTTTTCTTGGTGCTGTAGCTTTCCTGCTTTAAAGGTTGCTTTTGCATATTTATCAAGACCAAATGACATTCTTATATCATCTGAAAAAGTTTTGACTATTTGCAGTTGTGCTTTCAGTTTCTCATCCGATGAGCTATACAATTGTAAATCATCAACCAAGCGCAGATGCAACGTCTTTACATTTTGTTGTTTTCTAGGTGCCAAATTATAGTCATGGCCTAATCTGTTAAGTAAACAGTTTAATGGGTTAAGGGCAAGGCAGAACAGCAACAATGACAGGGAGTCACCCTGGAATATCCCCATTTGAATTTTTATCCCTGGAATAATAATTTGTCCTTTATCATGGCTTAACTGCAAAGTGGTTTGCCACTGTTTCATGGTCACTGTAACGTAATTGATCAGTATAGGGTGTATCGTGTACACTCTTTTATCCATGAGTGTGGGATACTGTCAAATGCTTTTTTGTCGTCAATCCATGCCATACTTAGACTCTTCCCCTTTTTACAGTTCTCTGCTATAACTTTATTTAACAACAAATGATCCTTTGCTCCATATAACTTTCTTTTATTGCCCTTTTGCTCTATTGCCATAATTGAGGTTTCTTCTAAATGACTACATACTCTGTCAGCATCAATTTTTGGTGTATAGTTTATACATTGTCAGAAGGCAAGTTATTGGTCTATAATTTTTAGGATAGCTTGCAGGTTCATTCTTAAGTAGGAGCATTGTTTTTTCTGTTGTTAGCCAGGTTGGTGTCTGTTTGGGGTATACATATAAATAGTTCTTACTCATAGCTATATCTTCGTGCAAAGATTTTAATGCTTTTAACCAGATGTTAAATACTGCATCTGCGCGTGGGGTTTTCCAATTAAGGTTTTTTCTTAACTTTGTTTCAATCTCTCTGGCTATTACTTCATCCCATTTCATATCCTGTACCTTTGAACTTATTATTCTTTCTTTTACTTCTTCTATCCATTTAGCATCTGTGCTATGTTTCACAGGATCTTCATAAATACTTCTGCAAAATGTATCTATTTCTTCTTTTTTGGTGGTATTTCAATTCCTTTTACCTTGTTTTCCAGTTCTCTATAAACATTTTTTGGATCATCAATAAATTGCTTATTTTGTAGTTTTCCTTTATATTTATCTGTATCTTCTAAATTTTTCTGCCTGTGCTGATAATTTTAGTTTAATATTTGCAATAGTGCATGATAAATCCTGATCCATTATAATTTTGCGCATTGCTTTTATCACATCTGTCTTTCTGAGTATTTTTGTTGATCTATTCCCTCTTCTATACTCAGAGACACTTTGTCTTAATTGTTTTATAGTTTTCTCTATTCAATACTTCCATGATGGTGTTCGATTTCTACCCTGCCTTTCCCTTACTACCTTGTGCTCTTGTGGTAAAATTTTATCTGTTATAAATTTAGCTGCACAGTAATATATCCTGTTTACTTCTGTTATATCGCATGGATCTCTAAGGACAGTCCTAATTACTGTGTTCATTTGTTTTATCAAACTTCTAACATTTGGGTTTTATTTACTTTCTGCAGTTTATTTCTTTCAATAATCTTAATATGTCTATCTATCTCTATTAAATCAAGCAACTATTCTCTTAGTTCATTTTCTTCTAAACTGGCAGCACTTTTGTTGTTCTTCATTTTTTGTGGGCGTTCTATAGAAAGTTCTATAGCATCTTCCTGTGACACATTCTCTTCAGTTTTATCCTGTGTCATCCGTTGCTCTGTCATGTGGGAACTTACTGGCCTATCACTCCTCAACATTGGTTGTGTCAGAGTTTCCACAATTTCCTGTTAATTCCCTTGTTGGCCAGCATCAGGTAAATGTTTATACTGATTTCCTGTGGAAGGCTCCAAAATATCTTCATATGGCAAATGACCAGTTGTTTCCCGTTCCACTGGTTTCTCCTTAATTTGGATGTCTATTGCTCTATCCTGATGTGGTGCTTTCTGAGTCAGATTTTCTACACTGAATCCTTCACTTTGCAGGTACTCCATAACCTCAGTTTCTATTTCTTTAACATCTCCATTATTAATCTTCTTTTCTACTTTTCCTCTTTGTCTTCTTATTGTCTTTTTCCTTTTTGTCTTCTCCTAGCTGACCTGACTAATGATAATTCAGTCCCGAAAGTAAATTGGACAGTTTAAACAAAGCAAGTCTTTATGCAATTAGAAGGTATGCTGTTCACAAAACCAATAGCAATAGATCCTAACTTTTCCAGCATTTTTTAGTAAATGCTTGTCTGCCAGCATAGGTTGAGCCTTGTCCGAAACTGCAGTTGGAGTTGAGTATCCAGTCTGTTGAAACTTATCAATTCTTAAAGATGATATTCAATGAGAGAGAGAGAGAGAGAGAGAGAGAGAGAAAGAGAGAGAGAGAGAAAGAGAGACTGCAGAGTGTCTTACCATAAAAATGGATCATCACTATTCTCCAGTAATATGCATCATGTACAGCGTTTTAAGTAATTATGGACCATGCACTAGTTTAGTATGTATTCTGACAGAAAAGACTGCAAACCTAAACACTACAGATTTTTAAATTCAAGATCTAAGATCATCCAGAATGCAGCTTTTTAAATGTGGATGGGTTGCCTCAGACCAAAATGCCAGCCATGACTGATAAGCTGATGGGCCTACATTGGAAGTGGGGTCTGTGTTATAATAAATTCTCAACTTTGGAAAAACATGTTTGCTGTTTAGTTCTTGGTAGGGTTTCCTTTAATATTAATCTTTTGAATATGGGAAAATTCATGAAGTTATTGGGAATTGGATACCTTTTGTAGTTTGTGCATCAGATCACATTTCCAGAGTAGACACTCCTGAGGGTGACAAGAATATCCAAAAGATGTCCTTGAATAGAATGGTTTGTGAGATATAATTGAATTCAGGAAGGGTGAAGGCTGTTACTATACATGTTTAAAAAAAGTTTGTGAATTTATTTGAAATACCTGCTTGATTGCATAATGAGACTGGAAGTTTAGTAACAACTATTTGTTCTGGGCCACTTTGGGATGGATCATTTTATGTTCAGTGAGGACTGTGGAAAGACTAAATTGTAATAATGATTTTTATTGTTTATGTTATTTCCAGCAATTTGGAAAAAAGCAAAGCTATTCATATTCCCTTGTAAATGAACCTGTTTAAACGTGAATTACAATTATAGACAACATTTGTGGACCTACAGCGTGCAATAATAATTATGTTTATGGTTGCAGTTCAGATTTTGTTGAGAACAGTGTTTGTCAAACACATATTTTGCTGCACATTATTTAAATACTGTTTTTATCATTGCATACTAAATTGGAGATATGTCACTGTGATTGTGGTTGTACAACTATGTAGCTAACATTTATAACTAAGGGGATGTGAGGGTAAAGCTTCATATCAGAACTTGTGAGGGACAAAACCCCAAATTGTAAAACACATTACTAAGTTTGCCAGTTTTCATTTTGCTGCTGCAAGAGTAACTGAATGTGGGTCTACTTCAGAAGACTGAAAAACCAAAAGATTGAATCTCAAAATACTAATTACTCAAAATATTGCAAACATTTTCAGTAAAGGGGGAGAGGCCGCCCTGCACCCCTCATGTGGGGCAGGCTGCCCCCCCACCCCTTGTTAATTATATATACCAACTCCAAGATCACACAACCGTGGAAAAGAGGCAAATTCCATCTTTCAGCATTTTGAGTTTTCAGTATTTTTAGATTCAGTCTTTTGTTTTTTCAGTCCTCTGAAGTAGACCCCCAAATGTACAATCTAAAAAGAAAAGTATTTAGCTTTTTTTTCTGCCAACTTTTTATATTTTATAGTGTAGCTAAAGTATTAGATTATTGGCAGAGATGTGTTTATATGATCAGAAGTCAATGATTTCTATTCTTCTGGGTGTTTGAGAGTTTCATGTCTTAATGTGTTTTTGGACATTTAGGAATAACTATCTATCTTTCTCTTTATCTATTTATCTATGTATACATACATATGAGTTAAGTACAGTTCTATGACTGACATACTCTACCAACCACAAACCAATGAAAACTTTATGACAAGAGACACTGAAAAATCCTATGTGTGTCACCCCCCAGCACACTCCTGTCTTATTCATGACCACCCACAAAGTAATGCTGACGTTCTGAGGTCAAAGGTGTTTTTGACTGCTTATACTGGCATTCAAAGCATTTCATGTTCTGAATATTTGACAGACTGCTTGCTTCCCATGGAGATAGCTAGATATAGATATAGATATAGCTATAGATATAGATATAGATATAGATATAGATATAGATATAGATATAGCTATAGATATAGATATAGATATAGATATAGATATAGATATAGATATAGATATAGCTATAGATATAGATATAGACATAGATATAGCTATAGATATAGCTATAGATATAGATATGTTTCACATTGTGTTCAGAATTAGGTTTCCATAAATAAAATCAACAAAACGCATTACATATTCACTAACCATTTTGGATAATTTTACAGTCCACTTTCCTTTTTATCATAACAACCACCATCTTAACTGGACATGAAAGGGACATTTTCATGAGCCTTGTTATAATACTATAGTGCACGGAGTGCTGCAATGACACCCTAAACTCAGAGAAAAGACAGATTTGTTAATTACTGTTCTGATGTCATAAAGTTACTTAACAAGCTTGTCTCTTGCTGGAGGCATTAACAGAGGTTAGTCGACATTTTGGAGGTTTTTTTTTTTGAAAATGTAGGAGTGAAGAAACAGAGTTTAATAGCTTCCACCCACATGTCTGTGGTGGCTGTTCTCTGTGTGGTAGCAGGAAGTGTGCCACAGCTTTCAAAGCAGTAAAACAGTTAGTTCTACTACATTGTTTTTCTCCACCTGGCTATGTGTTCTCAACATGGATTTCAAAATGGAGCTCTCAAGTGAATTTCTTGACATCCATGTTTTGAGCAGATAATATCCTGTTTATGATCAGAGTCATGATCATAAATCTTTATTTTATGTTAAGGTTTTGCTTATACATTTGTGTTCTTCTCACTGGCATCGTTTAGCACAATAAGGAAAGCAACATTTCCCCATATTTCCATATATCTTTAACGTTTTTATTTAATGTATGTTCAAACATTCATCATAAGCAACTGTACTGATAAGGTGCCACCTGACAAGCATTTAGTATGTGCTTCTGGACATTAGTAACAATGGGCAGAATATATAACATTTCTTAAGGTGTTAGCATGCTGACTTCATTACGTAGAATGAATATTCACTATACTAATATATGAAAATTTTACAAATCTCAGTGTCATTAAGTCTCACCCCAAGCCCACCACCTTTTTCAGCTCAGCCATTAAGCTAACTTACAAACAATAAATAGCAGCTGGAGAACTATGAACCGTTCCACTGAACAAATGATAAAGGCAACAAGATGATCACATGAATTCCTGGTTTATTCGATGCTCAATGCAAAATAACCAAACACACTGTTAACCTAGGTTTCGTCCACTTGATCAGGACTTCATCAGAACAATGAAACTCCCTACAAATGGGATCTTTTATTTATTTATCTTTTATTTAGCATATCCGTTGTTGTAATTCAGTACTCCTCCATAGTCTGTTTGTGCTCTTGTCTCCTTTGTGATCCATTTGTAGGGAGTTTCATTGTTCTGATGTAGTCCTGATCAAGTGGACGAAACCTAGGTTGACAGTGTATTTGGTTATTTTGCATTGAGTATTGAATAAACCAGAAATTCGTGTGATCATCTTGTTGCCTTTATCATCTGTTCAGTGGAACAGTTCGTAGCTCTCCAGCTACTATTTATTGTTTGTGAGTTGAAACTTGTTATTAGTTTTCTCATTAAGCTAACTTATTACCATTAAAATTAAGGTTCATTTTCTGTGAGGATTTCAAAAAGTAAAGCCAATTTTTTATTTTATATGATATAAAATATAAACAATAACAATTAAAAAACCTCGAAACTTATTTTAAATACTCAGACACAAAAAAATGCGCTAATTATTCGAAGAGCCTCACAGCATATAGGGTTAAAATCTGTCAACTTGAAAAACTTGAATACATGCATACATCTTGATTTCCTACAGGCTGAGCTACTAATATATTTACAAGGTGTACTAAAATAATAAACTACATTGAATCAAATAAAAAATACATAAATATATATATTAACAGCATGATTATGTAAACAATGCTCGTCACATAAAATTCAATCAATAAACCACTACCTACCCAACTATGTAAAAAGCATCACTAACAAACTGGAAGATCATAAATCATTCCAAGTTAAGTAGGAGAAAATGGAAAATGCACTAGCCAATCATAGTAAGGAGTGGCCAGACCATGAATTTAGTTTTACAGTGATAGATCAGGTTGTATCAAACAATGGGGGGGGGGGTCCTGAATCATTAACTTTGGAATTTAAGGAATTGTTGTGGCAGCTAAAATTGGAAGCTTATCATTATCCAGGTTTGAATAGTTTGTTATCCATTACCTGCATTCTGAAAGTGAGAAGTATGGTTAGGTAAATGATTTATGATCTTCCAGTTTGTTAGTGATGCTTTTTACATAGTTGAGTAGGTAGTGGTTTATTGATTGAATTTTATGTGACGAGCATTGTTTACATAATCATGCTGTTAATATATATATTTATGTATTTTTTATTTGATTCAATGTAGTTTATTATTTTAGTATGCCTTGTAAATATATAAGTAGCTCAGCCCGTAGGAAATCAAGATGTATGCATGTATTCAAGTTTTTCAAGTTGACAGATTTTTGCGCTATATGATGCGAGGCTCTTCATATAATTAGCGTATTTTTTTGTGTCTGAGTAATTAAAATAAGGTTCGAGTTTTTTTAATTTTAATTGTTATTGTTTATATTTTATATCATATAAAATAAAAAAACTGAATATGAAATGTACACTTTAATTGAAGGAGATGGTGTTGACATCATGTGGTCAGAATGTAGTTTTTAAATAAACCACGTCATTGGTGATGTATTTCAAATTTCTGATGAAGATGGTGAGGAGTCGCCGACGAAAAGCTGTATCTCCTGTGGCTTAAATGAAATAAAGTTTTGTCAGCACTTTTAAACAAGTTTGGATTTATTCATTAGTTTGTATTCTGGGTGCACCGGTCTTTTGGCTTTACTTTTTGAAGTTTGTTCGAGTTTTTGTGCTTTGAGTTGGTTTACATTATAAGCTATGTCGACCGTTACACCGGAATCACTGCAAGCCACAGAAGCGGGAGATTTGACTTTATTAATTACCCTCCTAACTCAAAAACTGGATGTTCTTTTTCAATGGATGGATGATATGATGGGATCATCGCAGCCGGCTGATGACTCTTGTTTGAATGCCAAACAGTCTCCTGATTTGGAAGCTTTTGGAATGCAACAGCAGAGGTCTGCAGCATCAGGGAGCGAAAGGACTGGTGATAGAGCTAATATTGTGTTGCAGCAGTTGAACCCAATGGGGATAGGTACTGGAGCGATGGTTAACATGCCCCAAAGTGGCCAAAACAACCAGGGAGAATTTTTTCCAAGTTCCGGACACAGTTTAAGGGAGATGGACCAGGGGCAACCACAATCCAATTTAAACCAGTGGTTGAAGTGACCTTTTTCCTTCCATAATTTTATGGGAGGTCTTGTCTCTAATCAAGGTTCATCAGGGGATGTGAATTTACCCCAGAAATTAAACATTTTCGACCAAAAACTGATCAAGCTTAGGAAATTGCAACTGGAGGTTGCCTATTTTGGAGAATGTCAGCAGTCCAAAATAGTGCCTAAGGGTCTTCTTTCTTGGCAGTACCTGACAGGATTGGATGAGGGTTCTGCTTTCCACAAAGATTTGCTCTCTCTTTTTGATAGACACAGGTTTGAACTACTCAATTTAATTTGCAAGCACTACCAAGAGGCAGCGAACAGCTTGTCTGATGAGATATTGATGCTAGATGAAGTTATTAGGAAGGATACCAATTTCTTGAGGTATAGATATGACTATGATTGGAGCTATACAAGTATTGATCAACATATATGTAAACTTACTGCCAACAAAGTTAAAAAACTCCAAAGGGACAAAGCTTATAAAGAAGGCTTGGCCTATCCCAAGCCCCCCAGATCTCAAGGTAACTATTTGGGGACATCGACCCATTTTTCTGAAGAACTGAGTGTGACTGAAGATGCTAGATCTCATTGGTCTAACCATGACCAGGATGGTACATCACATGAAGCCTATGACCAACAGAACCAGCTTTGAAGAAGTGACCGTTTAGTCTCCCATACTAAACCGTCTAATCCTTTGCATACATCTAAGGGGTCAAATTTTCAGAATCCAGCCTCACCATCCCAACCATCCCCGGGTCGGAAGCAAAGGAACAAACCCAAGACCAGGAGGAATTAGTCAGGACAATGTCTGATGTTATAACTTCGGGCGAAATTCCTTACAGGATAGAGACAAATACTGGTAGGGACTTTAAGATATATAATTATTCTGGATTTGTTTTCTCACAATCTCTGGTTGACTTCGTGGCCAAGGGTTTATCTTCTGTAACATCCCGCCGGGCACACTTGGCCAATACTTTAATTGATTTAAAGCTTTTTGTGAGAAAGTTAAATTTGCAGCTTTTATTAGGAGACCAGCTGACCTTAAAGAAGACTTTCCACATACCTAGTATATACAACCCCCCTTTGCATCCATCACTAAATCTCTTTGAACAGTTATGTGATTTGGATATTCGTTTTTTACTCGAGTCCAAACGAGTTGTAAATTATAACATCACCAAAGAAGAGAAATCATTGTTAGAATTGTTATGCAATTCTGCAGTTAGAGTGATGCAACCAGATAAAGGGGGAGGGCTAGTGGTGATGGAGATGGATGACTCTATTAATAGAATGGAATCCATCCTAGCATCTGAGACTTACAGTGAGGTATCAAGGAACGAACTGAACATCAGTATATCCCGAGTACGCTCATACTATGAAGACATGTTTATTAGTGGGGTTATAGACTTGGATGTTTCCAATTATATCTCTATATCCAACCCAAAGATACCAGTTCTTTTTGGAAACCCAAAGATCCATAAGAACATTATGGACCCCCCCTATGCGCCAATTAGTCAGTGCAAAGGGGAGCATGACTTATGCAGCGGCAAAGGTGGTGGATACAATTTTGAAAAAGTATGTATCCAGTGAGGCGTACATTTCAAAAGATTCATGGTCATTTTTGGCAAAAGTTAGTCAAGTTCCATTCAATATTGAAAGTCACTTCTTAACTATTGATGTGATTGACTTGTATTCTTCTATCCCCCATAGTGTGGTGTTGGAATGGATTCAAATGATCATGTCTCTTAAACAGGCACCAGCCGATGAAATCCTAATGGTCAGAGAACTATTAGATATTGTCTTAACATGTAACTTTTTCTCCTTTAATTATCGATGGTTTCATCAATTGATAGGAGTGCCCATGGGATCCCCATGTGGGGCTAGTGTGGCAAATTTGGTATGGCTTCTTGGGAGAGAGAGTTTGTTATTTTGTAACCCTATAATAAAAGAAAAAGTCCAATTGTACACCCGATTTTTGGACGATATTTTTATCATCCTCATGGGTGAGAAAGAAGTGGCAGATTCCCTGGTAGAAAGTATCAATGGTTCCACAGATTTCCTCAAATTTACTTCATGTTTTTCAAAGGAAATAATTGCTTATTTGGATGTGGACTTACATAAGGATATTTCCCAGGGTTGTTTTGTAGCTAAAATCCATCTAAAAACCACTTTCTTCAATACTTATTTGCATTTTGACAGTAACCACCCCCTTCACCAGACGAGATCGATAGTGAAAGGTCAGCTGGTTAGAGCGGCTAGGATGGTGTCAATACTTAGTGATTTTTTTGGAGGAATGTGCCTTTATTCCAGAGTTCTTCTTGAACAGGGGTTATCCTAGGAATTTGATTTCAGAGTTGTGCAAGGCGGTATGTTCCAAGAGGGAAAGTGTTTTTTATTTACCTATTTTGGGTAGTCCCCTTGTTGAACCATGTCCATTATCAAATGACAGCCATGCTAGTACTACCTTCTCTTGTAGTTTTATCACCACATATAACCTGGACGCAGGTGACATAATATCCATCATTAAGAAGAACTAGGGTTTTCTAATGTTAAGTAATCAATCCCCCATCCAGTTAGGATCTACCCCGAAAGTAACCTTTAGGAGGGGGCTTAATTTAAAGAATATTTTAGAAATGAAACCCAGGCCTTGTCATGGTAGATTAGGCATGTTTAAATGCAGTATGTGTAAATAGTGCAGGTTTGTCAAAGCAGGCACCCATTTTACAATTAGAGATACAAAATTTATCATTAAGGGGAGATTCAATTGTGCTAGCGCACAAGTGCTTTATTTGGCACAGTGCTCCTCATGTCCTGTGTTTTACATAGGCAAAACTGATCAGAGATTTCATGAGCGCCTATATGAACACGTTTATGCCATTAAGAAGGAGAAAATGGAAAATGCACTAGCCAAGCATAGTAAGGAGTGGCCAGAGCATGAATTTAGTTTTACAGTGATAGATCAGGTTGTATCAAACAATAGGGGGGGGGGTCCTGAATCATTAACTTTGGAATTTAAGGAATTGTTGTGGCAGCTAAAATTGGAAGCTTATCATTATCCAGGTTTGAATAGTTTGTTATCCATTACCAGCATTCTGAAAGTGAGAAGTATGGTTAGGTAAATGATTTATGATCTTCCAGTTTGTTAGTGATGCTTTTTACATAGTTGGGTAGGTAGTGGTTTATTGACTGAATTTTATGTGACGAGCATTGTTTACATAATCATGCTGTTAATATATATATTTATGTATTTTTTATTTGATTCAATGTAGTTTATTATTTTAGTACGCCTTGTAAATATATAAGTAGCTCAGCCCGTAGGAAATTAAGATGTATGCATGTATTCAAGTTTTTCAAGTTGACAGATTTTAGCGCTATATGATGCAAGGCTCTTCATATAATTAGCGTATATTTTTGTTTCTGAGTATTTAAAATAAAGTTCGAGGTTTTTTAATTATTGTTTATATTTTATATCATATAAAATAAAAAACTGAATGTGAAATGTACACTTTAATTGAAGGAGATGGTGTTGACATCATGTGGTCAGAATGTAGTTTTTAAATAAGCCACGTCAGTGGTGATGTATTTCAAATTTCTGATGAAGTTGGTGAGGAGTCGCCGACAAAAAGCTGTATCTCCTGTGGCTTAAACAAAATAAAGTGTTGTCAGTGCTTTTAAACAAGTTTGGATTTATTCATCAGTTTGTATACTGTGAGCACCGGTCTTTTGGCTTTACTTTTTGAAGTTTGTTCGAGTTTTTCTGCTTTGAGTTTCTATGAGGATTTGCCAGAGTGGTTTATCCATAACCAGTCACAGGTTTGAATCTGGGTGGTTCATAGGTTCATAGGTAGGTACTAGGCTATCGGTCCAAAGGTCTACGTAAGCCTAGCCAGCAAGGCTCCATGGCTTACGCTACCCAAGAAAGTTATTTTCCTGTGCCACTGTCAAGCAAAGACACAGAAGTGATCCGCGGGGTGTATTTCCTATTTCCCATCCACTCATCAAGATTTTTCTTGAAGAGTGCTAATGAAGAACTTTGCTTGACATAGATGGGTAGTTTGTTCCAGAGTATAGGAAGTCTCTGGGACAGGAATCTATCCCACCAGCATGTCCTGTTTATTGTGGTGACAAGGTTTAGGTCCCTAGAGTGTGTAGCTCGGAGGGATTGGGATTTCTTTAGGTGTAGCATGTTCAACAGCTCTGGGTTTGACATAGCTTTATATGTTAGGCAGAGATCACCTTGGAGTAGGCGATATGCTACGGAATAAAGCTGTAGTTTTTTGAGGTGGTCAGTGTAGGGCATTTGTTTGAGGCCAGTAATCCTCTTTGTGAGGTACTTCTGTGGCCTTTCCAGCTGCTGCAGATGTCTTGTGAGGTACATTCCAAAAGGGGCATTGTACTCTATAATGGGTCTAATAAGTGACGAGTACAGGGGAACAATGACCTCTTTTTTCCTGGATGAGAACCCTTTTATGATGAGGTGTGCCATGTAGAAGGACTTCCTGACTACTGTGGCAATGTGACTATCAAAGGAGAGACTACTGTCCACCTGGGTTCCAAGGTCTCTTATCACGCATTCAGTGTTAAGTAGATTGCTGCCTATTTTGTAGTCCATGGGTACAGAGTTTTTACCAAAGGGGATGACACTGCACTTTTTGGCATTGAACACTTTTGATCAGTATTATTATTTTATATGAAAAATAACATTATGGTATTACTTATTTGAATATTTATTTATTTTTGTGTTTTTAGTAAATGATAAGTATGCGACATTAGTTTATATTTACTTATAGTTATTAATCCATAAATGTTACTAAGGTTTAAGAACTTATCATTAATAACATTATTATCAGTGCAGATAACAAGTATCATGCATTTTAACATGCTATTTAAATAGCTTTAATCAGATTAATAATTTTATGGTAACACTCCACCACCCTTTTTTTACACCTTTGTTCACATAACAACGCTTAGGTACATAGATAAGTGCTAGGCTAGCTGCTTTTGCATGCCATTTTAAGCCTAGCCAATTACCTTTCAAATACAAGAATCAAACCCTGTACCTTGTTATGCCAACCCAAATCACACATTTATTTGCTTTTTCCTAGGATTATGGCCTTGCTGCATGTGCTAAAACAGAGATGGAGCTGTATAACAGGATATATGATTATATTGCTTGAGGAACAACCAGTTAAGGAATTGGTCAGATCCTTTACAATACAACTCAAAACAGGAGAAGTTCGCAAGTAGCTGATACAGAAACACTGGATGAAAGAACTGCTCAAAAGAGAATGAAGTGGAGAGTGTGGAAGGGGAAGGCAGCATCCAATGAAAATGAGTCACTAACTGCAGTCCACTCAGGTATGGAGACAGCTGGGGATATTCAGAGTTGTGGAGATGAACAGTTTTAACAGATACAGTAGATGAATATCTGATGTCTTTCACAAAGGCCTTAAACAAGGAGGACTGCTTGGATTGTTTGAGTTAATAGTATACAGGCAGTGCCAGTCTACCAAAATGTGGATGATGATATTTCAGATACTAGCAATTTTCCACAATTGTCTATAAGTAGATAGAACATAAATTGTAGCAACCCGCACCAGGCGGATATGACTTTTACAGATCCAACTTTAGTTATATATGTCCTTGCTGTTGGTTATCATGGGACAGCAACTTTACGCATTACTCAGTCGGTGAAAGAAAAAATATGGTAATGGAAATATATAAAACTAGTTAATCTTAGTGATTTGGATGAAGCATATAATGGGCTCAGAGGCATTAGGTGATGTATTGGCAATGTTGGGCAAATATTGGACCAAGAATCCGAGAGTCCAGTTCTGGAAAATTTGGGTTTTAAGTTTTATTTATTTCATGGTGGTAATCCTTGAGAAAGAATGTGAGCAAATACAGCCATTATTATGCTATTTTATCATTGTCAGAAAATTAGATTTTGTAAATCAGGGAGCATCATGGTTACAGTATGACCAAAAGGTTATAAAACTTAAGGCCATTCGAAATAGATTAATTAGGAAGACAGGCACCCTGACACATGGTTAGGTTTAATAGTTTATAGTTGAAGAAATGTGCTCAGACTTGTGTCCAGTGCAGACTTGGGCATAGTAGAAAAGTTAAATACACTGGGAATAAACCCCTATGTCACCCCCTGGATTGCTAAATGGCTCACAGATAGGACACATATAATCAAAATAGGAAAGCTACATCCACAAAGAGACCAGTTACTAGTGGTGTCACCCCCAGGATTCTGTGCTGGGATTTCCCCTGTCTGACATTTATTTTTCTCAAGTAAACACTAATACCAAAGGGCTCTAGCTGACTTACGTTTTGTAGATATCTGCAAGCTAGGAGCACTCATTAAATCCACAAATGACTTGGCCATCCTGAAAGAAAGTTTGCCTCAAATAAATAATAGGCATCAAAATCATTGTCTGCAACATTAGGTTGTCACAATATCTTGGCTGAGTCTCTCTTTCAATTGTGGGTGCCCAAATTCGGGCAGCTGGCCTCAGTGCAGCTCATGTTCCCACTCACATTCCACAAGAAGTTTGGCTGTTGCAATGAAAATGCAAGTTTATTGTGGTGGAATTCATGGACTACAAGTAGCAAGAAGCATTACAAACTTTAGTTAATTCTGCAGGTCTCTTCCTTGTGAAGACAGCATTCAGTCTTTCAAATTAATTTTACATTATTTAGCCTATTGTTGTTTGGAATGTGAATCCCCTCCTACTAATAGAGTACTGTACAATCAGTTGCTATAAGTTTACTTGCAAAAGGTTTTTATTCTTCAGGACATGATTAAATATTGAGGATTGGTTAGAATATTGAACTGCTGAGATAGAATAAAAGGAATTTACTCGGATTCTCATCATCCTATAGGGAACCACTTACTGAAATCTGTTTTATTAGGAGTTTATTCAGTTTCACATAACTATCATATTTATGCAATTTGGGCAAAATTATTTACTTATGTGTAGCTAGGTGCATTTCCTATCAGCAAACTACTGGAGTCTTTAGAATTGAAGAATGTTTCTTCAGTTCCTAATGTTGTTATAGTCTGGATTCATAAGTCTAAGACTGACCAGTCAGGCATTGGTCCTCAAATTATTTTAGATTTTATAATAGATGTATTACTTTGTGCAATGGGTTGGTGCTTCATTGCTTACCCTTACCAGCCATATTAATATAAAGAATTTAGCATTTGTTTTCCCTAATGGCTTTCATGCAAATCCAAAGGACCTTGATACATGCTTGCAAAATGCATTATTCTATGAAGGTCTTCCTGTGTTTTGTTACTCCTCCCACCCTTTTAGAATGTGATGACTTCAATCAGGATCAGTCTGTGGAAATTATAAAGGATCTGAGAGATGGTCATCCAAGACTCATTTGAGATTTATTTATTGCATTTTCTAACTTAGTTTTTTAAGTTTTCACATTTTTTCTTTCTTTGTTTGTTTCTTTCTTTCTAATTGCTTATCATTTTGGGGCATTCCTTTATTTACCAAGCTACTAAGAGAGAGAGAGAAACAGAGCGCAGAAATCCACAAAGGAGTGAAGAGCTTGAGTTGGATTTTCTTCGTTGCCATGACATTTTTTGGAAAGGAGTTCCAGGTTTGAAATGGAATCAATAGCTTCCAGGATTGTGCTAGATTAAAGAGGTCAAATTCAGGCCCTTATAGTTCATTGTGGGGAGGGGTGACATGGGTATTATTCCCAAGCATAAATTGCTGTACTCTTAGAAACTTTGCTATGTTACAACATTAATTACCTGGTACAAGGGTGGCTTGGGAAGCCATAGTTCTATGCTTAATTTTGAATTGTGCCATGTATCCCACAGCTTTAGACAAAACAAGATGATTTGTAAATTATAGGGTTTTCAATGCTAAGAACTAGAAATTGTTGTAATCCAGCACTTGGACATTTATGATAAAGAAATATGTTTAGTTTTCTTATAACAGGATTCATCTTCGTGTATTTGCTCTGGATTGGTATAATATTACTATTTCAGTGTGTTTCTACAAGGTTTAAAAGTTTTGGGCTTGTAAAAACATAGTATTATGACAAGCTTGGTATTTATAAATGTTGGCTGTTTACTTGTCATTATGTACTCTGTCCATAAAAAAGGAAGATACAGTACTAAGATATATCACACCAGGGAAACAGAAGGAACAGGCTTTTCACTGCAGCCTGGTGAGCAGTCATGCAATCTTTCTCCTTCCCTTCTCATTCCTGGGCCGTTACAAGAGGTAATATGGCAAAGAGGTGGGAACAGTGTAGCATTTTGTGTTCTCTGCTGGGCCCCTCTCCTGTTTGGCATTTACTTTTCTGAAGTAAAAAACAATACCAGAGAGCTCTGGCTGAATAAGTTTGCAGATGACCACAAGCTCGGAGCAGTAATTGAAAACCCCAAATGATTTAGACATTGTGCAGGTAGGTTTTTCCAACTATACAACTGGTGCCAAAATCATAAAATGAAACTAAATATGAAAAATGCATTATTGTACTTTTTGGGAAGTCATCTAACCCAGGGAACTACCAGACTGACAATATGCCCCTAAGAGCTCACCCATTTGTTCAGGATTTGGGAACTTACATGGACAGTGACCTAAATTTTGACCAGCACGTGTCTATTGTTGTAACAAAGTCCTTCTATACTGCACAGCTTTTAATTAAAGGGATTGCATCTAGATCTAGAGATGTTATTGTCCACCTTTACTCAGCCCACAGTAGGCCAATCATTGACTACAGTGACCCTTTTGTCATGCATCTATCCAGACACATGCAACATTTGGAATGCCACAGAGATACCTTACTAAATTAATATAAAGCCTTAAACAACATGTCCTACATGGACTGACTCAAAGCCCTGTCACTATACTCCATATACTACAGACTGCTAAGAGGTGGCCTGTGTCTGGCACATACGTTATCCTCCAACCCACTGCTGATGCATTTACTGCACATAAGCAAGTCAAATGGCATCAGAAATACTCAGCCTAGGGATCTAAACCTCTTCTGCAACATCAACAGAGCAGTATGGAGGGAGAGGCATATCACACAGAGGATGCTGCTGCTGTGGAACAGACTCCCCATCCACATAAAATAAACTTTATCCATGTTCATATTCAAGTGCAACTTAGATGTATGGATGGGAAACAGAAAATTTATCCCATGTCTGCCCCCTGTACTACTAATGGACAGAGGTAGCTCCTAAATGCTTTATCCCATGCATGAGTCACCTCAAATTATCTGTGGCATGATCTCAGTTATTCTCATGAGGGCTAATATATATAATTATTGACCATGGGATGAGTAAGACCAGCCTTTAACCAAATAGGATAGATTATTTCAACCACAAAAAGGGAAACTGGCTAGGCTTAAATGGCACCCAAGGGCAGCTATGCAACTGGGCCTGTGAATAAATTAGTGTATATGATGGACCAATAGTATACAATAAACTCTCAGTTAACCAGAACTCAAGCAACCGGCAAAAAATATCAAAGAAATACAGTAAAATTTTCATGTATTGCACTTTCTGTTTCCCCCCAACAGAAACATACCTTACATTTTTAGAGTTTTAAAAAGGAAGATAGGAATAAAGTCCCTCTCTCCTCAACCTGAAAACAAGTCAAACCAAACAAATAGTATAGAATATCGTATTAGTCAGGCCTATTTTTAATAGTAACTCTCAAGCAACCAAAAACCACAGTTATCTGCCACTTCTGTGAAATTGTGCAGAACTGATATAACAGAGCTATTTATCTGACTGTCTTGGATTATATAACCATCTGATTTGCCTAACTGAGATAAGTATACTTTTTTGCATTTGCTTTGCAGTGTACTGAATTAATATATTTGATTCATTGTTTATTGCTGGCCTCTTTGTGTTTGCATTGTTTGTTCCCACCATCCCTCCCAAGTGCTGTTGTACTTTTAAACTTGGTGGCTTTGGAACTTCCCGCCCCTGCTGTTAATTTGATCTTGGTCACTCCTCCCATTCCCACCTCATTTGCTCACTCTGCTGACTACAGTGAGATAATTTGGGAAGGACTACCTACTTGCATCCCCATCTCATCAGCTCAGTCTACTGAGTACAGGAGAGCATTTAGGATGGCCTTTCTTAATCTTGAACTATCTTCTATTTCCTCCCTCTCCACTAAAAAAAAAATTACATCTTTACACATTATTCAGCTGCTTTTACTGTAATTGTGTTCTTCCTACTTTATTGCCTTATTTTTGTTGCTTACTCTTAAGTGTTCAAAAGCTTTTATTCTGCTGCATTTATTATTGATTGTTAGTAGCTTGATTCATCTGTTATTCTAAGCATCTTAGTTTTGGTTTTAGCACTTGTTCTTCAGACCAGTTACTTTAAGAAGGTTTTTGTGGTCTACACACTTGAGGACAAACCCTTATCAAAACACTCTACCAATCCCCAAGGGTGCCAGTTAAATGAGACTTTACTGTATGGTCAATGATTGGAAAAACTGTGAGTTTATGCAGATGTATTATAGAAACTGAAAATGCTCATTGATGTATGTCAAAGTATTATATTCAAATAAAGCAAATGGTTGCAATGGTAAGCAGGAGTCTTTTGTTATTCTTGTGGAGCAGAGATGCAGACAATATGTGTTGCATAAACACATGCATTTTTCTGGCAAGACTGTTGCTTTCAATAGTTAGTCCAACTATTTTGTGGTCATTAACTCAAATAATACTAATATGCAGAGAGTATTCAAACATGAATGCAACAGTCATGTTATAAACCAATGTCAATACAATGAAAAGACTGCTTCTTCACTTGCTTTTCATGAAGAGGTCAGTTGGAGTAGAAAGCAGAAAGTGCAGAAAAGCTGTTATGTTGATGTTTTTCATGCTTTGGGGTAAAAATAAATGTGACTTCTGTCCAGTGAGAATACAGTAAACAACAAACACATCCATACTTAGAGCAATACATTATGAACATTTGGCCACTCCAGTGATGTAGAGGGATAATGCCCTAATTCAGCCCAGCCCACCCAATATAATTAGTGACTCAGGTGACTGATGGGTGTGACCATCCTGGGTGGCAGAGCTCTCTTTGATATTCTCCCTAAGGGGAGGTCCCTTTGGATGCAGTCAGCAACCATGGGGGGGGGGGGTCAGGGAAACAGGGTGGGTAAGGTATTAAAAAAAGTCCATAAGAAAGCAAAGACAAGCCAAGCACCCATTTTACCATTAGGATTCATGACTTTCAATACAAGAATAAGTCCAGGAAGATAGGAGGATTGCCCACTGTAGATGTGGGTCTCTGGGGTCTGCACCAATAAGCATGAGGTACAAGGGCACTGAAAAAATGAATAAATACATTATGATCATCTGGGATATACAAATTTGTAACAAGAATAAGACATTATTTTGCAGATGAAATTCATCCTTTCAAAAAGGGTATGAGAAATAATATACAACAGGTTAATGAAACAAGTTTGTGGCACTTTTGTATCATCTTTCCAAAAGCTTGATATACATTTTTCTGTCTTTACATTTGTCTGAAACCACACAACATGCATTTATTATGAAAGAAAAATCAAACCATTAATAAAAACAAGGAGTGAGGGTATTGTAAAAAACTCTGCAGGCTGTAAAACATCTGGCAGATAAGCTGACATTGCTGATTAAACTAATTTATAGCAATGTAGGCTAGGTATAAATTAATTGTTAATTGTATAAAGTGGTCACCAGCGATGGCTTTTTTTTCTGGCAACATGCTAGCAGTTTAAATGTCAGCAATCCTTCCAGACATAAATATGAAATAAAAAATATTTGTACTTTAAAAAGTCTTTAGTTTGCCCCAAGGCTAATTTCTCTGAAACATCTAAACCATATCAACATATATTTCATAAGGAGAACATTGCTGTGCTTGAAAAAGAGTGACACCATTTTTTTATGTTTCAAGATTACACACGTTCTCTCATAATGGATCATAAAGAATTCAGAGGCATAACATCTCACAGGTAGCTCAGAGGCATAAGAAGAAAAGTAAAGAGAAACCAGTTAGAACAAACATTGGACAAGACAGCTACATTGATTTAACTGCAATGTCAACAGAGTTTTCATTGAAGTTAAATTAAATCTGACACTGTTTTCCCTTAGAAAATGAAGCTTAAGAACATTGAATAAATGTTGAAATTAGATCATTACAGCAAATTGTTTACTCTTAAACAAACTCTACTGCATGACTATTCCTTTCTAGCAACTGTAAAACAAGGGGTATTCTGGTTTAATATATGCTGCATCTTAACCTAATAAGTAGTTACAGCATCTGATTTAGTTTACATTTTTTAGCAAAATATGTTTACCTGAAAATTTTGTGCAATGTACCAAACATTTTAATTTTGAAATTGTTCGCTTTCAAAATCACACCTGTATTTTTCAGATTTATTTCCTCAGCATGTAGGCTGAAAAGCCGAGTGTACAAATTATATTCTAATCCAACACACAATAATATCATTGCAATTTTCACAATGTATTACAGTCCTCATGACACATTGGATTTACTGGTCAGACATCTTATCAATGCAAAGTCAAATAACTAATAGGAACCACAGTACTAGCACTGCAAACAGGCTCCATAGATAAAGGGCAGGTCATACACAAAAAGAAGTCCAGTAGGTTTAGATTTTAATATTGCACAGTATAGCCATGGACAAAGCATAAGTGCTCTACTATCTGGAGATTTTCAGCTTTCCTGAGACAAGTTTTCCTATTAAACTCTTAATGGTCAGCCACTATAAAAAGTAGAATAATTTTGTACACTTTGACCCTAGGCAACAAACATACAGACAACAGCCATAATTAAAAAGGATATATTGTTCGTATTTTAAAAGGTTTGTACACTCTCTCCAACTTCTGCATACCCTTGGGACAGCAAATCAGGATGATGCCTCTGTAGGTCACTAGAGTAATATCTGCACTTCTCCCCAAAGAGAGTGATGCCAGTGTAACACACAGATGTCCCACTCACCAGGCAGAATAAGGAGAAAGTCATGGTCAGTTATCTGTCAGGGACCAGAATCCACCAGATGTCTCATGGACACAGGTCATTGAACCATATTCATAACAAACAGCATTAGAGCTACCTGATCCTGGGACTTAAACCTTGCTTGTGACATAAATGGGACATGTTGGGGGAACAGGTATGTGTCTCAGAAAATAGGCCTTCTTTGGAACAGGCTTCCCATTCATGTGAAACAGAGTTTTTCTTTGACCCTATTTAAACATAACCTGGACCACTGGATGGGAAATTAGAAATTCACCCCCGTCTTTCACCTACATTTCTAATGGATAGAGGCAACCTGTAAGTGTTTGACCATGAATGTCCTAGCTTACATATACCCATAAAAATATCCTCTCAGGCACCAAACTTGTTGGATAAATTTGGGAAGCATGGCCGGGCTTAAAAAGACCCTTGTGGTCTTTAGCGTAGTGTAAACCTATGACCCTTTAAGAGCAAATGGCCTTTTTTTCCATTCTTTAAGGAGTATGAGTGACATATCTGGTTTGGTCCTTAAATTAGTTGTGCTACATTAGGGAATGTGTGCCAGAATATCTAGCTACATCTCTGCTTAAGTATACCAACTTCATGGTAGCACCATAATGGAGAAAAGTGGAAAAGGGGAAAAAAAACCTAAAACGCATGCTGTGTGATCACGCAGTATAATACATTGGGATACATTTTTTAACTAAAGTCACTCATACACCAAAGCACCGATGACCTGTAGGTAAGCTGGTCACAGATGCATGCAGCAGTACAGCACAAAATATATCTAAGTAGAAGAAATGGCCCTTCAGAAGTCCAAACACATGCTTGACAAACTCCTGCATCTGCAAAGGCAAGGTATCATATGCCACCTCAGTCATAGTCTAGGGTTTTGGATGTGGGTCATCATCCATGGTTCCCAGGCATATCCATATCCTGCATTGTCTGCAACATACAACAGTGGTCAACCTATATAAGTAGCCTGCTGCCCACATAAATGGGAATCATATGTCATGGCCTTTATACATAGAAATGTATGTATCTGCCAATTATGACCATCTGAGAAGTCATCCCATATAAAACACTGGTAGAATCACACATGTACCAGCTGTGTGAATAATAGGCATTGCCCAGTTGGAATATGGACACGTTGTGTATGATACACAGTGGATTGCACATCAGTTGGCAGTTGATGGAGAGGAAGCCCTTCAGGCTGATGTACTGAATACCTTTTATAGCAGGCGGGGTCTTGATGGGTGTAACAAATGGCCTGCAAGATCTCAGGAATATCAGTTATATTGTAGGATGCCTGCATGATGTTTATTCTCTCTTCTGCAGCATCCCATCAATTAACTGGTATAGGATTCCCAATGCTGACACCTGCAAAATTCCTAATGTGCCTCCTGTTAGATGCTGAAAGATCACTGTAGCAAGGATGTTCACAGTGATACAGTCCACACATCCCTCTAGACTCCATGTGTGGGAGAGACATTTCTATTAGCTCCTGTATGGAGGATCTGCCCATGTGTTAGTGGATGACAATGCTCTGGTCATTGGATGAAATGGTGTGTTAGCCACTGAAAAACCTGTCTGAGGAGGGAGACAAAGTGTAACATTACAGGCACTGGCCCCTTGATAAGCTATTAAAACTTGCTGTTCAGCTAAGGTTGCTGCTATTGCTAACATATTAGCATGAGTGAAGCTCTTGTACAGTGATAAATTATGGCCATCAATACTTATGAGTTCTAGTGTTCTTAATAATGGATTTATGCGCCTCTGAGTAACTCTACCATGTTTGGTTTTATAATTTACATACATGGTGAGTCACACTACCATGAAAGGTCCTCACATGACTGTCATGTTGTAGTAATTTGCATGGCATAAATACCATGCTGTATGTTCTACAAAGTAATCAAACTACATGTGTCTCAGAGTCTTAAAACCCTATCATAAACTAAAAATACTTTATCAATTGGTCCTGACAATATTCCTGGATTCATCTTAAATAGTATGAATCACACAGTTTAGCCACTCCCCTAATAACACTCCTTATCTATATAGGTTTTGGAGAACAACTATAATCATTGTCCTGCATAAGGGAGGAGCTTCCACACACCCAGGCAATTACAGACCCATAAATCTGACCAGCCTCATACGCAAAGTTGGAAAGACTTATCATGGAATTAACTGATCAGGGCATAGGGAACCTCCAAACATAGGATCCATCTCAGTTTGCATTCATCAAGGGCAGGTTATACTTACTCAGCTTGGTGAACTTTTTTGAAAGGGTCACAAAAGCAATAGAAGAAGGCAAAATGGTACACATGCATACCTCAACCTGACCAAAGGTTTTGGCACAATCCTTCAATCAGGTATATTAGAAAAGCTAAATAAACTGGGAATAAACCTGCATGTCACCCACTGGATTTGCCAACTGGTTCATGGATACAATGCAGGAAAGCAAATCAGGGGAAGTTGCCTCAACAAGCAGACCAGTCACCAGTTGGTTCCCACAGGGTTCTGTGCTGGGGCATCTCCTGTTTAGCATTTAGTTCTCTGAAGTAAAAGCTAATAACAATGGGCTCTAGATGCCTAAGTAGTATACAGATGACCTCAAGCTAGGAGAAGTTATTGAATCCCGAAATGATTTAGTCATCCTGCAGGAAAGTTTGCCCCAAATAAATAAATAGTACAAAAATCATGGGCTTATAACTAAATGCTAAAGTATGAATTATCATTTCCTTTGGGAAGCCATCTACCCCAAGCAGTTATCACATTGAGAATATACCCCAAAGGCATGACCCAGTTGTTTTGGGATTTGGGAACTTTCAACTAATCTGTGTCCATTATCATAAAAAGTCCTTCCAAACCGCACGGCATATAAGCAAAGGGATTGCTTCTATATCTAGAGATGTCATTGCCCACTTTACTCAACTTTCATTGGGCTAGTCATCGAGTAATACCTCAATACTGGGTGACACAGTGGTGCAGTGGTTGCGTTGTTGCCTCACAGCAAGAGGTTCTCTGGTTCAATTCTTGGCTGGTGTGCCTTCTGTATGGAGTCTGCATGTCTTCCCTGCATTCATGTGGGTTTCCTCTGGGTGCTCCTGTTTCTTCCCATGTTAGAAAGACATGCATCTGGAGCATTTCTCCCCAGGCCTCCACTGAAAATTGGCTTTGTTCCAAGTCGGACTTTCCCAGGAAACAAATGTTAAGTAAATAAATTTGACATGTATCTTTCCAGGCACATACAAAAAAAATGGAATGCCCAGAGAGGTACCGTACTAAAGGGATACAAGGCCTAAACAATATGTCCTACATTAACTGACTGAAAGCCCTGTCACTATACTTGTTATCCCACAAACTGTTAAGAGGTGACCTATGTCTAGCATACAAGGCATCCTCTGACCCAGTATTGATGGACTTGCTGCCCATCAGCAAGTCAAATGGCATCAGAAATGCTAAGTCTTGGGATCTAAACATCTTCTACAGCATCAACAGAACATTTTAGAGGAACAGGTATATCTTGCAAAGGATACCTTTGCTCTGGAACAAATCCACATCCACATAAAACAAAGTTGATCCCTGTACATATTCAAGCACAACTTTGATTTATGGATGGGAAACAGAAAATTTGCTCCAGGACTGCCCTCTGTACTACTGAGAGACAGAGGCAGCTTAACTGCTAAATGCTTTATTTCATGTATGGGCCCACTCAAAATTGTTATGGTATGATCCCAGTTATTATTATTAGGAGTAATATATAATTATTAACCATGTGATGGGAAACGCCAATCTAACACCAAGTGGGATAGGATAATTCAACCATCAAAAGTGAACTTAACAGGGGCAGCTAGCCAAATACTTGCCCATGAACACTCCCCTTGTGCCTGTATTCATCATGGTATTTTGCTTGATGATATGTGCATAAATGTTTCTGAATACCCTATGACTTTGAATTTGATGCTCTGAATTATGAACACAAATGTCAATAACTCACTTAGGAAACCTTCCATGTGCAAACCTAAATCTAAAGGCCATGATTCTTGTTGCTCTTGTCAAGAAGGAGATTGGTCTCATAGTTTAAAACTTTAACTCATTCCCTCCAGTAAAACTCTTTTGATTGTGTACCTTTAACTCCCAGTTGGTGTGGCTTGAGCCTTTAAAAAATGAAATCACCTTACAGTTCTAACAAACATTCATAGACAGAGGTCAAATATCAGTACAACTGTGTTTGCCATCATGCATGCCTCAAGATAAGATATTCTGATACCTTGTATGTAGCATGATTTTGGAATTATTAATCAAAATATGAACAAGCAGTATTTGATGCCTAGAGGCCCAGTAGGAGATAATTGCAGAAATGCCTGGAGATGTCACTCAGTTGTAGTGAGTTCATTTCATGAGAAGTTAGCATTGAGTGAAAGCCATGCCGTATGCTGTCTTATGAAAAGTAAACATATGTAAGTTGTACAAACTGAGAGAAGGTAGTACAGTAGTGTAAGACAGGGACAAGTACTTTGAGAGCATGACAAAGTAAGATAATGAGTTATAACCCAAACCCATGTTGCAAAAAAAATATGTAGATGCAATAAAATACCAACTACTTTTCAATGGATTCAGTTCTAAAGGTGAACATGAATATTGTAAATAGGATCATACTAGATGGCCAATGTTATCTTACTTTCCTAAAATACATAAAGATGAAACATCTTCCTATGATACCTTTCACATGTTGCCAAGGGTGATCACTAAAGGTTGTTTTCATGCTACTATATACATTTTTAAAATCTACTCCTGTGTTTTTACAGGCCATTTTGCAAAATTTTCCAACCAGTTTGTACAAACCTAGCCATTTCACAGGTAACATTTTTACCACCATTGACATAACTGTTTTATACACCATTAATTGTAAGAATTTAGACATATGTTAATACAGGTGGAATTGTTAACCCTTAAGGGGTTATACACCTTGCCTCCTTCATTTTGTAATTTATTTTTCATACTATCACATTCATAGCTAATGCAAAGAGTATACAACTCATTGGTCATCCCTGTCTTACACCACTCTTCATATGTACCTCCAGGCTTAACCAGTCATTTACAAGTATTTTTACTTTATTATTACTATAAGATGAGACACATAATTTCCTAACTTTCTCACTTATATTATATGCTTTAATTATTACCCATAGGATTTCATGTCCAATTGTGTCAAATCTCTTAAAAAGGTTTCCTATCGTGATGTTCACTTCTTCTTTACTGTTCATATTATCTGTAATTTCTCTATCATTAATAATTCTTGACAGCGCTTCCTGTTTATAATACATATGCTGTCTTCCATAATATTTTCCATTTTAGTTTCAAATCTTTTTTGTATTATTTTCATGAAGATCTGTAATCATTATTATTTAGTACTATTGGTCTCCAGTTTTTTTAATTGTCTTCTATCTTCCTTCTTCCATTTGGATTTGAGTATTCTGCTACATAATTCTTTATACGTAAAACCTTAATTTAACCATTCATTCAACATTTTTTAAAAATATTTCTTTGGAAATCCCTTAATTTTTTTATATATTTCATACCCTCTTCTGTCTGGGCCTGAAGTCAAATCTATATTTACTTGCCCTTACTACTTTATCTGGCTCATTTAAAGAAATCTCCTTTTCCATTTCTTTATTCCCTTTTTCTGTTAACTTTTGTCTTTTTCCCTGTAAAAATATATTTGCTTATATAACAATTCTTGTATTTTTTCTTGATTTCTTTCATATAATTCTTTTTCTTTGTCAAAGTACATTATATTGTTATGTTCTAAATCTTCCAATCCATCATTATATGTTCTTTTATATTTTTCTTTCTCTATGTTTCTCACATCATATTGCCAATGTAAAAACACTTTTAGATTTTCCTTAAATATCATCCACCATCCAGCCCTATTTTTATAAAATGTTCTCATAGTAATATGACCTTTCTATATCTGTATTACTAATCTTTTTCCTTCTTCATTCCATGATTTCTCATTCATCCTTTCTGCTACTTTGCCTATGCTTATATATTCCTTGTTTTGCTTTATCTCTAGCCATATTGCAAGATGATCAGAAAATCCTGTTTCAGCTACCTCCCCTTCTCCTATAACTAAAACTTCTGATACTATAAATTAATCTATTTCAGTTCTATACATGCCCCTTTTGTAAGTCCATGAATTTTTATCCCAAAGTTTTAACTTACCACATCTTATAACTTCTAACAGTTTACTTATCTAATTTCATTTTGTTTATACTTGTCTCTTAAATCACAGTTAAGTCTCAGGTCTTTATAATATATAACATATAATAAATAATATATATTTATCACTGCATAGTCTAAAATCTAATGAAATAAGCTTTCTCTTTCTTTGCAGTTAGTTTAAGCATATAATGTTATAATTCTATATACTTGTTCTTTCCATTTTAAATGTACAGTGGTTAATCTTCCCACTTTTTCTAAAGTTACATTTTATACCTTTACTGTATTTCTACAGAATACAGCTATTCCAGAATATCTCTCATTTCCTAAATTCCAAATTATCTTTCCTTGCCATAGTTTCTCTGTTTAAAATCTTTTGGCGTTTGTTAAAAACCTTGTGTCTTCTAATATAATTACATCTACATCACATCTCTGCAAAATTCATGTTCTTTTTACTATATTCTTAATACTATTCACATTTACATAAACCACTTGAAAATGTTCATTTTCCCTTTTCCTTAGATTCATGGTTTTATAAGTTTATAGCTAATTACTAGTCCAGCTTTCTTAACAGGCCTTTGCAATCCTAACCAATTTCCTTCACAAAGGTGAGAATCAAATACTGTACCTTGGTTTATGAGTCCAACACTTTAACCATCATAGCAAGCCCAGATCATTAGCTGTCTATATTCTTTTGCAGCCATTTCCTTTCTTTGTTTTCTTTTGTATTTATCCCTTTAAATGTTCTTTTTTCTGTATTTTACCATTTTACCAATATAATTCTTTTTTTACCTTTTCTACCTCCCAGTTTGTCTCCTTCATCACTTATTTCAGAATATTCTTCTATATCCTCTTTTTCTCATCTATTTTTTCTATTTTGATTACTTCTAAAATTTCTTCTCTTTCTTTTTCATTTTCCTTACTGTTATTTTCAATTTTGCAATCCATCCATAAATGTCCAATTTTGTTACATTTATAACATTTCAATTCACATTTTTGCATTGTGTCTCATTTCCCCTAACATATAACATTTTCTTTTGTCACAGTTAATTATCAAATGTCTTTCTTTTCCAAAAAAAAAAAACATGTTTTGGGTTGCCAACAGTATTTTACAACACCCCTATTTCTTTCTACATTTATCAAAATTGGTATATGTATATTTTTGCTATTTCTATTTTTAACACAATATTAAAGTCAGAGTCACCAGTCCATAAACCCATTTTGTCATAAACTTTTGCATTGATTGGTACTTATTTACATAAAGCTTTCAAATGTCCTTTAAAAGTCTCTCTTTCTACCCCTTTTAGAAATTGTACATGAATCTTCTTTTTTATTTCCCTGTTAAATGTTTCATCACATAAAGACTCTATAGGTCACAGTCTTCCTTTTTTCATACTGTCCAAAAAATATAATGTCAGAAAATGCATGTTTGCCTTCTTTTAGTTTCACTGCATATGTTTTGTTTTCTATCTCACCAATATTTTTCAGGATTGTCCCTGCATCCTATTTTGTATTCTTCCATAATGTCCTCCTGGAAACATTTTCTTCATTTTCTAGCTCATTCTGCACCACCATTTCTTTAAGCAAATCACCCTGCAACCTGGAAGACTGGAGAGCTGTAATTATACATCCATCATTTACTGACTTATCTCCATCAAACAGGTTTCTTTGAAACATCTCCTCAGCATCCTGCACACATTCTCTGTTCTCAGTATTTGCTTTCTCCTTCATTTCCTTCAGTACTCCATCAACTCCTTCTCTCTCCATCTTCTCCCTGTTTCTCTGGGCCACTTCAACACCTGGAACAAAAGCAGGAAGTATTCCTTCAAAATAGTTCCCACTCACAACAATGATGAGTAGGGGTCATTTATTAAAATTCACAATATTCAATATATAGGTTCATACTAGGCTATCTGACCTAGGGCATTTACAAGCCTAGCCAGAGTGTGTTTGGCTTTCGCCACCCCTTGAAATGAGTTTACTGTGCCCTTTCTGAGGTTGTGTTTATTGAGCCTCTGTCTAGTAGTGACACAGAAGTGATCCTCGGGGTAAACCTACGATCTCCCATCCACTCGTCAAGATTTTTCTTGAAGAGATTCAGTGAGGGGCTCTGCCTAACATGGACTGGAATTCTATTCCGAGTGACGGGAGCCTCTGGGTTATGAATCTGTCCCTCCAGCATGTCCTATTTATTTCTGTGCTGAGGTTCAAGTCACTCGATTGCGTAGCTCTAAGGGATTTGGATTTTCTGAGGTGGAGCATGTCCATTAATTCTGGGTTGGACATGGCTTTGTATGTCAGGCATAGATCACCTCTGAGTAGGCGGTATGCAACTGATTAGAGCTGGAGTTTCTTTAGCCGAGCAGCATATGGCATCTGTTTGAGTCCCATGATCCTCTTAGTGTGGTACTTTTGGGGTCTTTCTAGTTGCTGCAGGTGTCGGGTAAGGTACATCCCAAATGGGGCATTGTACTCAATTATGGGCCTGATGAGGGATGAGTAAAGGGGTACAATGACCTCCCTTGATCTAGATGTGAATCCTTTCATGATAAGGTGGGCTATATAGAAGGTCTTTCTAACCACTTTGGCAATGTGGTTGTCAAAGGAGAGGTTACTATCAACTTGGGTCCCCAGGTCCCTAATTACTTCTTCTGTACTCAATGGATTACCTCCTATGTGGTAATTTGTGGGCACTTTATTTTTGCCAAAGGGTATAACTATACACTTTTTGGCATTTAGTTTAAGGCCATGGCTCTGGCACCAGTTTTCCATCTCTATGAGACCCTTTTGGAGGATGCTTGTGTCAGCTGGAGAGTCAATTATGGCGCCCAGTTTGTAGTCATCTGCGAACTTGATCAGCCACAGTCCTCCCGTGTTAGCCTGTACCTCAGAAAAATATATTCTGAATAAGAGAGGTCCCAGGACTGAGCCCTGTGGCATGCCACTTGTAACTGGTTTAGAGTCTGACATGGCTCCAGCAATTCTGACCATGTGGGTTCTGTCCTTGAGCCAGTTTGCAACCCATCTTATGACATAGGGGTTTATATTTAGGCTGGAGAGTTTGTCTACGATGCCCGAGTGGGGTATTGTGTCAAAGGCTTTTGCGAGGTCTAGGTAGGCTGTGTGGACCTCCTTACCCTCATCAATGGCCTTGTTGACTGTTTCAAAGAAATCTACCAGGTTCAGGAAGCAGGATCTGCCCTTGACAAAGCCGGATTGGGTAGGATCCAGTGTCTGTAGGTCCCCAATGTCTTTGTTTATGAGCTTCATAATGATCCTCTCCATAGCTTTGCAGACCAGGCTAGTCAGGCTTATGGGGCAGTAGTTTCCAGGGTCCATAGAGGCGCCTCCTTTGTGGAGTGGGACCACTGTTGCTGTATGCCATTCTTGGGTACACATCCTGTAGTAAGGCTAAGATTGAATAGCAGCTTTATGTGAGGGTATAGCTCTTCTTGGAGCTCATGTAGCACGCAGCCCGTGACACCGTATGGTCCCATTGATGCTGTGTTTTTTGCTTTGGAGAGGGCGGCTCTCACCTGGGCATCTAAGATGTCAGGGAGGCAAAACTCTGCTGGGATAGATATTTGTCCTTTTGGGGGGAGGGGGGTTTGCACTGAACCTGTCTGCCAGGATGTTGGCAATGTCTGAGGGTTCAGTGTATTTTTTGTTATTATGGACTAACTCTGAGCATATCGAGGAGTTGCCACCCAGGTTTCTAACATAGAAAAAGAAAGCCTTATGATTATCTTTTGTTGCTTGTGCAATTTTTCTCTCAAATGTGGCCTTGGAGGATTTTATGAGTGATCGTAGTTTTTTGCTAGTACTGATCAGAGATGCCTTCCCTTTTAGGGATTTTGCTCTATCATATAGCAGCTTCCTCCTTCTGTTCTATAGCTTATTTATGGCTGGGGATGCCTGCCTTTGGGGGAATGGGTCTTGGATTTATTTGGGATTGCATGATCCATGCATTCCTGAAGGTGTCCATAGAATGCGTTTATAAAGGATTCAGCAGATAGGGCCGTGGTTTCCACTGGCCTGGGGGCCTTGAAGGATTCCACTTTGGTTTTAAGAAGTGTGAAGTTAGCTTTTGAGAAGCTCTTCACTGTGGTCTTTTGTGCTGGGGGTGGGGGCGGGATGTGGATTTTTAGTGAGATTAATTTATGGTCCGATCTTACCAATGAGGGGTATACTTCTGGTATGGAATATTGTGTCCCCATGTTGGTGATGATCAGATCTAGTATGTTTTCCCCTCTTCTGGGAATGGTGACCAATTGTTCCATAGCATTTGAGTTTATGAATTCTAGGAACCTCTGGGCTAGGGTGTTGGGGCTTGAATAATGCTTCCAGTCTATGTTTGGATAGTTGAAGTCCCCCAATATGATGGTGTTTGGACAGAACTTCATATTCTCCAGTGTCTTCAGGAAGGCCGAGTGGGGTTCCTGAGTTTGAGAGGGTGGTCTGTAGCATACTACAAACATGAAGGCAGTTTTGCCCATTGTTAGTTGCACATGGATGGTCTCTGATGCTTCATTCAATGCCACTAACCTGGATGTGTGGGTGTCTTTGATGAATATGGATACTCCCCCTCCTTTTGTGGTTCGGTCTGAGTTTTGGGGCTGAAAAGCATGATATGAGGTATAACCTGGTAGTGCTGGGGTGCTCTCGCGAGCCTTGAACCAGGTTTCTGTCGCTGCACAGACATCAATGTTCTCCATACTGAGGAGGGCTTCGAGAGCTTGCATCTTGAGGTTTAGACTTCTGGCATTGAGCAGCATTACCCTTAGTTTATTTCTACTTGTATTGTCTAAGGAGGTGGGTTTGTCTTTTGAGCCTTGCCTAAAAAAGGCACTATGGGGGTGGCAAGAGCCTTTGCCAATATCCGAAAGGCAAGGGGTGACAGGTGCAAGCCGTCCCTTGCGAAGCAATGTGGCTTGTCGAGCATGTCATCCCAGGCAGACTGAGACTGGATTCCCTTTGAATGACACCAATACTTAAGCCAATTGTTGAAATTGATCATTTTGTCCATATACTGCGGCATCATTGTTGGTGAAGGTAAGATGCTGGTCAAGGTCAAGGTCATACCGGCCTGGGCTACATGATCAGAGAGCTCCTCCATGTCTCTCTTTATGTAGTCCAGGGAGGTACATTTCAGGTCATTCACACCAGCATGGACAATGACTGAGTCATATTTGTACTTGCTTTGGAGTGACCTGAGTGCTTGTGTTATGTGGCGGATTCTAGCGCCCGACAGGCAGCTCACTGTGACCTTTTCTTTGTTTAGCCTGGTGAGCAGGATGTCAGTGTGTCTGACTAAAAAGTCACCTATTACAAGTGTATCAGGTATGTTGTTAAGCCTTAAGGGCTGTGGCTGTTTGGCACACTGACTTTATGAGCTATGTGTTGCCTGTGTTTTGTTTTGAGGCAGCGGTCGCTTGGGTGTCTGCTTTGGAGGTCTCTGCTGTTTTGGCAGATTTTTATTTAGAGCCTCCGAGTATGTTTTTGTGTGTTTATGTGTTTGGTCTGCAGTTGTGGTAGGACTATGTGAGACTGGATTTGTGGTGTGTGTGGTTACCTTCCCCTCCTAACTGGTTACGCCAGTACTGAGTCGAGAGAGCTCAGCCTCCAGTTTGGCTATATGGTTGCATCTCTCACATATATTTGTACTTGTTGGGAGGAGGAGAGGGTTGTCTGTGTACATGAGGCAGTTGTAACATTGCCTCAAGATTCCCAGATTCACCAGCTGGACTGGAGAGGAATCCAGTAACTGACCTTTGGACATGCTAGAATAGTATAGGGAACTCCTTTGTAACTGAATCAGAAAGGACCAATAGGGGATAAAGTACTCAAGGGGAGTATATGAGGATGTAGTGCTTATTTAGATTATTAGTGCTTAACTTATAGAAATTGCTTATATGAGCAAGTGCAGGGTTTTAGATTTACAATAGAGTGTTTAATTTGAGAGTTAGAGCAGTTCCAAGGGAAAAAGTGAAGAGTAGACTTTGTGGAGCTGGGAATAGTTTAAACTCGATTAACCAGCACTGCCCGATGCACAAAATCGCGCAAGGCCGCGCTAAGCAATTTTTATACCAGGGAGAACAAAAGGATAGAAATTAGCCCAATATGGCCAATGAGCTACAAGTTGCTGGGTTGGGGCCACTCGTACAGGGACAGATAGGCTGCTCAGTGTTCCCTCTCTCACAGTGAACAAGGAAGCCACCTAACTTTTCAAGTATGATATGGGCAACACAGGAACCTTAACCACAGTCCTGGATTCAGCAAAGCCTGAAAACCGGACTAGACTATTACAGAAAGGCCGGAAAGCAGGGAGATTTTTTTTATGTATTTTTTCTTTTTTCACAGATAACAGAAATGCAGCAACTTAAATAACTCTAAATACACAGAGGAGGCTAGTGCACTTGAGTGTGTAGCCTACAACTATGTTACAGATATATAAGCAAAAACGACAAACAGTAACTTTTTAAAATGAAACAATAAATTTTAAGTACAGTAAGCGATGCAGATATCAGTAGGGTTCCACAGAAGCACTGAATAACTACGTTTTCGGCGGAATTAGCGTTTCAGAGATACAACAAGAAAGAATCAACACTTAAACACTTCCAAAGTCTCTCTGTCTCTTGGTCGCTTGTAGGACTCAGCAGGGCACCACGAGGAGTTTTGCTGAGCTGTATACAAGCGCAAAAAACGCGCTAAGCGATTTTTATACCATGGAGAACAAAAGGATAGAAATTAGCCCAATATGGCCAATGAGCTACAAGTTGCTGGGCTGTATATGCATTCTATATACAAACTTTTATAGCGTATTTACAATTATTTACAACTGGCTTGCATATTTTCATTTTTTTTTTACTTTTTGATTCTCCCACTTATTTTTCCACAAACAAAATATTTTTTTCTTCAAAATTTCTGACAGCATACATTTCCCATTAAATTTTATCTCATTCATTCTTTCATTCCAAACAATCCATATTATGCAAACATTTTTATCTTTTTTATCTACATCATTTTGTTTCATATTTTCATTGTTTACATATTCTATCATGTCCATGTTTATAATCTTTTATACTTTTTAATCCTTTCATACATTCTTTTCTACATATTTCTTCCCATAATTGGGTTACTCTTTTACATTTCAAAAAAGCATACTCAATAGTTTCTATTTCCCCACAATATGTACAAACTCTTTTATTTTTTATATGGCATATTTGCCTTTACTGGAAGCTCACATATGGATAATCTCCACAGAAAATCTATATAGTTTACATATTTTTCACATCTTTTCATTATTATTTTTATAACTTTTGTTTTTCTTTCTCCCAAATGCTTCCAGGGATAAATATAATAACATTTTCCATTATATTTTCATACCATTCCTTTATATTTTTTCTATATTACTTAAATCAATCTTCCATAATACTATTTTCTCTTGGCATATTTTCATTTCTGTACAAGCAATTCCTTTACTTCTTTTTAAACATTTAAGTTTTTCCCAAATTGCTTCATACTTTCCTTCTATTATTTGTATTATCAATTTCTCTTTTCCCTTTACTCATGTTAATACTTTATTTAAATTCACTGAAACTATAGGCACAATTACATTTATTAAACCCAAACCTCCTTCATTTTTTGTAACATAAAGGATTCTTCTTTTAATAGGTTTCAATCTTGATACCCATATAAATGTAAATATCACAGAAGATAATTATTTTTCACATTCCACTGGTGTCATACATACATCTTACCTAATATTACTGAATTAAGTAAACATGCTTTTTTCTTATATGTAAGTTTAAATGTTCTACAGAACAAACATTTCTTATTTTATGTATTGTATTCTTCCATTTTGTCAATCTGTGTTGCTCATTACCAAATGTTATTCCCTAATTTTCTGTTTCTTCTCTATTAAACTGAATACCATCTATTTTCTTCTGAAAATCCCAATCCTTTACTCTTTTCCTTATTAATACTCAAACCTAATACTCCTAATTATTTATCAAGTATTTTAATAACTATTCTCACCAATTCTTCATTTTTTCACAACCTCTACTAGATTGTCTGCAAAAGAAAGCATTACTGGAATCTGAACTCCCTCTGGTCTGCAATATTTAGCTTCCTCCAATGCTAAATTTATCTTGTTAACAACCGCATTCATAATTAATACAAATAAAATACTACATGCTGGGCATCCTTGCTTGATACCACTTTTTATTTCTATTTTATAACTAGCCAGCCATTAACCACTAGTTTTACTTTATTTTTATGCACTGATACCAACATGTTAATTATTTTATTACTTATATTATATTCTTTTAAAATTTTCCATAGTACTTCATGCTGTATCTTATCAAATGCTTTACATACAACCTCATTAATATTTTCAATTCTGTTTTTCTATTTATCATATCATTTACCAATTCTTTTATAATAATTTGAAGTTCTTAACTCCCCTTTCCTTTAATTCCAAAAATTGTTTAATTCAGCACTTATTAACTTTGTTTACTATTCTTTTGTCTACTAGCTTCATAAAAATCTTATAATAAACATTGTTCAACACAAATGGTCTCTAGTTTTTTATATACATTCTTTCTCCTTTTTTCATATAAATGTTCTTGCCCCCTACATATTCTTTGATCACTTACCCCTTTTTTGAACCACTCATTCAACACTTCTAAAAAAAATTTTTTACCATTTCTGCATATTTCTATTAATTAGATATTCAGTTCTGTCTAAACCTTTTGCTGGTTCCACATTTACTATTTTAAAAACTTTTTAAATTCTATCATTGTAATCTTTTCCTCCATTCTCTCATTATCTTCTTCAGTTATTTTTTAAGTTCCCTTCACATTTCCCTATAGTTTCATATTTAAAAAAGTTTTCATAATATGTCATTTAATTGTCTACATTATTTATTTTTGCATATTAATTATACTTTCCTCATCATTCCTTAGTTCTCTTATTATTCTTTTATTTTCTTTAACTACTTTACTTAGATATGGTCTACTTCTTTTTTTCTTGTAAACATATCTTTATTTAAATAACATCTTTTTAATTTTCTCTTGATTCATTTAATATAGCTTTCTTTCTTTTCCTAGAAACTGCTTTTTATTGCTTATTACTTCCTTAATTGCTTGATTACTGTTCTCCTTATATTTACAACCATTTTGTATTCTTTTTGTCTTTTTCATTCCAATACCACTTTTTTATTTTTTTCTTTTAAACTAATCCACCACCTTATTCAATCTTTATAAATCCTTCTCATGTCTATATGGCCTAACCATAATTGCTGAATTATTTTCTTTAGAGCATCATTTAAATCTGTTTCACTTATTCTTGTTGTACCTCTGCCTATTTTTATATAACCTATTTTCTCTTGAATCTCTATCCAAATTCCTACATGGTCTGAGAAACCCATTATTTAATCCATTTTGTATGTCAATGTTTGTTTCCCCATCAATACATCTTACCATTTTAATCATATCTGAAATAATCTTTACATCTGCCCCTTCTTTTCTTCTGTGTCTTAAATCACAGTTAATGTATCCTACTGCTATAACTTGCATATTCAGACTAACATAATCAAGCATTTTCCTGAATATAATCTCTCTTATCTTTTATAAAGTATAAACATAAAGAGTAGCGACCCTATATATCTGAATATTTCATCTTATGTCTATATTAATATTCTTTCTAATACTACTAATGTGTAAACCAGGCATTCTATACTTTCTTTACATAAAATTGCTATGTCTGAGCATTTTTCTTTTCCTATATTCCATGCAATCTTGCCTTCCCATAACCCATTTACTTATATTCTTTCTTCTTCTATTATTATTCTTATATCTATCATTATTATGATATCCGTATCCAACAATTTATACCACTTCAATACTCACAACCTTTGTTGTACATTCTTTATGCTATTTACATTTATGGCTAGAATTCTCACTTTGTAGAAAAGTATTCATTACTTTTATCCATTTCCTTTTTTTCTTCTATGTCTATATTTTTAAATTTGTGTTTTGTATCTTTCACACATTTCCCAATGGAATTTCTTTTACTTTGATTCTTATCCATTTATCTTCCCCTTCTTAACTTGAATTAGTTAACTCTTCTTATTTCTCTCTTCCTTTTTCTTTCTTTGTATATTCTTTTATCTCCACCTATATAGCTTCTTCATTTCTGTTTTCTTTTTGTACCTTTTCTATGTTATTTACTAAAACAATGTCTCTAAATTGGTCTACCATTCTTTCCTGTGTATATTTCTCTTTTACATTACAGTCCATCCATGAATTTTCTATGTTTTCACACTTTATAGATTTGTGTTGATTTTTTTTTTTGCTTTATGACCAGTTTTTCCACAAATGAAACATTCCTTTTTATCATAGTTATTAATTAAATGGTCATTTTTACCACAAAAAAAAAAAAGAAAAGAAAAGAAAAAAAAATCTTTCGCTGTTCCCTGTAATTTCCAACCCCCACCCCCCCATTTCCTTCCACATCGATTATGCTAGGCATATGTATTATCTTTTCATTTTGCATTTGTAAAATAACTCCACAGTCCCATCCCCAGTCCATAAGCATCTGTTATAATAAATCTTTGTAATGTCTATTACTTCTCTGCACACAGTTTTTAAATAGTCTCTAAAAGTGTCTTGTTCTACCTCTGTATGAAATTGTGCATGCATTCACTTTTTTGTCCCTCTATTAAATGCTTGTATTGCATATGAATTCCAATGACTAGCATTTCTTTTTTCTCATATTGATCTAAAACATTTTCCATTTATTGTGTTTCTTCAAATAAAATGTCATAGAAAGATTCTTTGCTAATACAAATAAATGCTCTTACCTCCCTGGGTTTGATACCCAATGGTGAAATAACATTATCCCATATTTCATACCTAACAAGTTATTTTTCTATTTTACCAGCTTACTCTTACATGATGTTTTCATTTCACATACATTTTCTTTTCTTCTTCTTTCTGTTTTACCACTCTTATGGTCTGTGCATACAATTTTTTTTCTTTTCTCTCCTGATTTCTTGTACGTCTTGTATTCTTCCCATTATTTCACCCTATGATACTGCTTTTTAGCTTTCTGGTTCACTTTGCTCTATTAAGTCTTTTAAATACACATCATGCAACAATCCTCATTGGAGGCTTGTAACAATACACAACACCTGTTATTCTCCTTCACCCTCAAGCAGCTTTTGTTGAAATAGCATCTTGGTATCCTGAGTGTAATCACCTTCCTTCTCCTGGGTTTCCATGTCTTCCATTTTTTGGTACCTTCATTTACACAACTCTCTTGCGAAGGCTTGATTGCCCTCACAATTGCTACACATTCTTCCTGTAAACTATCATTCATCTCCTTCTCCTCTATTCTTGCTTCTCACTTCTCTGAGATGCCTATGCACCCGGATCAGAAGCAGGATTTGTAACCGCAAATTGTATGCCCATATGAAACAAGTAGGAGAAGTTCCCTGTTGTTCTGGCCAAACTTTCCCCAGTTGTTTAAATATCATCTTATGTCTCCCTTGAAAAGAGGCCACTAGATGCTATCATCTTTCCCTTTTCCTTAATACAATTAAACATAAAGCACAAGATTCCAGTTAAGCCTCTTCATTAAAAAAATAATAACAACAGGGAAGCAGTCCAGATTTGTAGATTTGTTGTTTTGGAAGGAATTGGCTACCTCCACATCTCACTGACATGCTTATCAGCCTCAAATAACCCTGTTTTGGTTGTGCTATACTACTCTGAAGTTCAATGTGGTGGTGGACCATTCAAATTTCTGTTGAGATTCCTTATTTTTATAAATGTATTTACAAATCTTACTAAACATTTCTCTAATTGATATGCCATGTGAAACAATCTCTCCTTGTCCTCTCTTGATTTTCATCACTGTGTTACAGAAAGCGGTGGGTTAAGCATCCCTTGATCCTAAGGTGGTTTACAAATTATGGTCTATCCATACAAGTAATCTTTTTTGGAACATGCATAAATACTCAAGTTCTTTTGGATTCCCTTTTTTATTTAAGACTATAAGACCTGATGTCATTATAATCCAACAATGTCCATATCTATCAGTTATAACTACACTTAGTTACTTAGATGTTTACAATGCAAATATCAGATTGTCATAAAAAATGTCAAAGTAAAGTATTCCAACTTGCTTTATACAAATGCATACTAGTCAGAATAATGACTGTTTAACATTGCAATGACAGCCAGTGTCAACCATTCTCATTCACAGACAGACCCTCTACCTGGAAATTATAGCCCAGCTGTTGGCCATGTACATTTTAGCCTTCTGAATTTGGTAAAACTCGTTATGAAATTTGAAAACAATGCATTTGTTTGTTTCACACAAACATACAATAGCCCAAATATTCCAACTATTTCATACAAATGCATAGTCCTGGAAAGCCAGACTATTTAAACTGTACAGACAAGAAGCTAAGCTACTTTCATTCACAGACAGCCCCTCACTCTCACCCAGATGTTATAGCTACTTTGTCTTATAAATCTAAAGCTCAGCTTATTTTCCTATTAACATATGAAAACCCATCAATGGGATATTCTGATCAAGTGAAGATGGATAAAGCAAGTCATTGCAGGTGGTAACTATAAAAATAGTGTGGGTGCTGTTATTCTTATCAAATCTTCATTCAGGGAGAATGTAAGTATGTTTAATGCTGATCATGATGGTTGATGGTGCTATTTTACAATTAAGCATGTGCACATTAAGAAACCAGTGCTTTTCTTTAATCTATATGTTCCATGCATAGACCAGGTAAAATTTATTACTAATATATATATATATATAAACTTCTTAGTGAATTCAAATACAGTTCAGTTCTCGACCCTATGAAAGATCACTCAAATAAATCTTGTTATGTGAACCATGATGCTTCTGTTGCTATTCCTTATTTAATAACTATGATTTATTATATCATTTTGTAGCAAGAGAGTTGGAAATATGATTAAACAATTTTACCTTTTTCTCAGGAAGACATAAATCATGGTCGAGAATTGACTTTGTCTTAATATCTGATGAACTAAGTCTTGCTATTTCTGATTATAGTACTAATCCTAGATTATTTTCTTTCAGATCACTTCAAAATTTCTCTATACTTTCATAGCAACTGAGCATTAAATAAAAGAAACTTAATGTTTGACTGGGTGTTAAGCATAGGATGAGGTCAGAAATTAGTTGGAAGCATACTTAATTATTTTTATAATAATTTTCAAAATGTACCAATTAGTTTTGACATTCTATCAATTAACATTAAAAGCCTAATTCATAGGAGTCTTAATTACTAATACTACTTTTTTATAATAAAGTTTATAACCAAAAAGGGGAGGATCTCACTGACAAATTATCTAAATTGGAATATCAGCAGCTTTCATTCAATAACTCAGAACTTGAGCAACAAATTAAAAGGTTTCAAAAAAACTACATACTTTATATTTAGAACAGATTTTGCATTATGAAACAACTACTTTAGCCTTATTTTAGAACGGGCTCAATTGCCTTCAAAGCTATTGGCTAAAATCATGAAGATCCATCCCCTACTTTTCAATATTTCTGAATTATATTTTAATGATATTATAAATTCCCATGATGTAATTATAAAACTCTTTACTAACTAATATTCACAATTATATAATCTGATAGATACCAACCAGTTTTATTCTGGACCTAAGTCCATTTCTTGACCAATTTCCTTTTCCAATATTAAACAGGAATTAAGTGACCTGTTGTCTAAACCTCTTACAACTTCTGAAATCCTTTATTTCATTATTATTGTAAACATTGGTAAACCTCTGGGCTTGTTGAGTTGAATTCTGAATTGTATAAATGTTTCCCAAATATTCTTTCTAAAATCTTACTTAAGTTATGCAATTATGTTATCACTTTTAGCATTTCTAATCTTTATCTTAACCAGTCCAACATTATCATTATTCCTAAACAGGATAATGATCTATGGGATCCTTTATATTTTGACCAATTGTGCTTAACAACATTGATGTAAAAAATGTATGCTTCCATTTTGACTAACAGACAAAGTAATTCTACCCACTCTTATTTCCCCTTGCAATCTGAATAATAAGCAATGATTACACTATAACTCTTGAATCTTTACACATATTATATTACAGTTTCAAACAAGCTTTCTATGTGGTAGCTATAGATGTCTTAAAAGTTTTAGAAATAAGTGGTCATAAATATATATTTGCCATTACAGATAAGTTTGGTTTTTCATGCAAGTTTATTAATTACATTCAAAGTCTTTACAAATATCTTTCTAATGGGATGTTTATTAAGAGGATCTACTCACAACACATACAAATCAAAAAGGGGCAATACAAGATTGTCCCCTTTCTTCATATTTTTTTAATCTTTATATAAACCCCCTGTTAATTACACTTACCCATAATACTTACCATGCATTTTAAAATCAATCTTCCAGTTATTGCTTTGGAAGATAATCTAAGCATATATTTCTGCTTCCCATTATCAGATACATCAAAAAATCATATATTCTATAAATCTGTTCACTAAATATTTTAATTTAGATTGTCCTTACATTGATCTAAATCTAAAATATTCTAATTTTAAGCTACATCTTGAAAAATCTGTACTCTTCCTATTAGAAAATTCTACAAATTTAATAATCGTAAATGTATTCTGACTTGAATGTAAGAATAGATATTTCTTTTCATCATGACCCGTCCTTAATTATCTACTAAATGTTATCAAAACTTGGATTTGTATCAATGGGTAAGTTAAAAGAGATAACTTATTTTTTTCTTTCCTCATAGAAAGTTACTAAGCTAATGGTCCTAGGGCTATCACAAGCCTAAGCAAGTTTTACCCTTATTTCTATGATCAGTACCTATTGCCCCAGTCCAGGAGGGACACAGGTGGAACCCCCAGGGTGAATTTTCTCATCTAAAGTTGCTATCATTAAAATCAATGTTTTTCTATGCTCTTATTCATTATGAATTCTTCTTGTTATTAGATTCTGTAGTAATTTTCTACCTCTGTCATTGGCTCTCTAACTAAATTTCTTTGGGCTCCAAAATCTATATGTATTGCCTACAACTGCATATGAATCTCAAGGAGGACTAAGTTTTCCATATTTTATCTTGCATGATATGAGTACTAACTCAACAAGGGTGATGAAAATGATCTCCTATCATTCAAATGACATTACATTAGTGCAGACATGGGTTAGGTCGAGGGCTAGCAAAATAAAAACTTACAGTTTTAACAAGAGCGCTGCCCTATGTTTTACAAACAAAAGATGTGAAACATCTGGAAATTCATGAATTTTTAGTAATTATGGATTTTAATAAGCTCCTTAAATTACTTAAACTAGTCAATGTTTTTTTTTTCCTTATTTCAACCTAAACATTTAAATCCAAACATCACTTTAAATAATACAATGATTGATTTTGCTGATTACCTTTGTATCAAAGATACAACAGTCTATGATGCTTGTTCTAGTTTCTTTCAAAACTTAAAATAAGTCAAGAAACAGTTAAGTCTTCCCTTAGGATACACCCCTGTACTTAACCAAATTTAAAGCAGAACCTCAATCTCAAGAATCTCTATGTTTCTCAAATTGCTTGAGAAATGCCATGACCTCTTCTAATGCCTTATACAACTCTTATAAATTGATTATAAATGTTATATTTTGTCACACTTATTTGATTTCTTCCTATTTGCCTATTCAAGATCTGTTGGCTAATTGTGAGTTTCATAAACCTTCATTAATTCAAATTAATTTAAAATGCATCCCACTAAAGAAGTTATATTTTACCCAATTAATGATTCTTAACACTGTTTATTTAACTCCTTCTAAGAAAGTGATAGTCTTCCCAGATCAGCTCCAACTTGTCCTGCACTTAAGGCTAATAAGGCAGATCATTTGCATATCTTTTGTTAATGTAACTTTCAAAGACTTTTTTACAGGTATGGAGCTGGGTATATAGATTTGTCATTAACCTGGCAATTTGCTTTACTGAATATTCTACATAAGAAACTAAATTCCACTGATTTGTGTATTTTTGGGCTTTTTTATACTTTTAAATTGTACAATACCAAGAAATGGCTGGATCTTAAAGTTTTAAATTTGTCAAAATTTATAAGTCTTGTTTTAGAATATTCTAAATGTTTTAGACTCTCACCTAAAACTGTTATCAAAAAGAATTTATGGTTGATGAACATATAAGGCATTTTAGATTCAATTCTATAGCTTACTTAAATATCATTCACTTAATATGGTCATACTAAGTTGTGTTTTACCACTTGCTTGCAACCATCTTTAAGATTATTTGCTATACATAGTGCATATAGTATTTGAATTGTTATTTCTTATGAATATTGACTCTTTTGGCACTGTTATCATTGTAATATGACTTTGTTATGATTTTGGTGTTAGTAGTCAAATTGTAAATAAAGCATTACATAAAAAAAATTTACTTGGAAAAGACCTAAATATATTTTTTTCTTCATAGTATCATTTTTTTTTTGCAAGGGCTAGACCTTTGCTACATGGTTGAGCTTTTTACTTCTGACCATTATCTACTCCATTAGACTTTTTATCATTTAGTTTGAGCCCATTTTAATATGCCAAGAATTTACTAGGCAGAATTCATTCTGGAAGGTTTGGATGTCCAAGTGTGACTTAACAATGATTCCAAGTTTGCAGTCATCTGCAAATTTTGTAAACCAAATGTTTTGTCTCTCCTTTTTTGACATTGACTTTTCAGAACACCAAGCAGAGGTCTCAGCACCAAGCCTTGAGGGACATGGTGGTCACTTTCATACTCTGTGATGAGGCACCTGCAACTTGCATTGTGTGGGTTTCATCTTTTAGCCAGATTTCTATCCATCATACTGCACAGGGATCAGTTTTAAAGCATTTAGCTTCTACATGATGCCAACATGGGGAATGGTGTCATAGGTTCATAGGTAAGTACTAGGTTAGATATCCTTGAAGGCCATTTTAATTCTAGTTAATTTCACTTTTTGTGCTCAATATAACCTATCCCTTTTGGTTATAGACTGGCCTTACCCATACCATGGTCGATAATTATGTATTACCCCTAATGAGAATAACTGGGATCATATCATAGATAATTTGAGGTGACCATACATGGGATAAAGCATTAAGGAGCTCTATCTGTCCCTATGCATGTGTCAAATTCTTTAGCCAGACCAAGATATTCCATGTGTATTACATGGCCACTGTGTACAGCCTGTACAACCTCTTTAATGAAGTTTACCAGATTCATTAGACAAGATCCACCAATTACATAGAGAAACTGATGATTCATGATGTTACAGTTTATGAAGTTAGTTTTAGTATGTTTCATGGCTTGCAGATGAAGCTTGTAAGGTCGATATGTCTGTAATTACCGGGGTTTGTTCTAAGACCATCATTATGAAGGATATTACTACTGTAGGGCACAATTCATAAGGAACAATCATAAACTTAAGTTAAACATTTTAAGGCATGTGCAGACACTGTCTGTAAAGGCACTGTTAATGCACTATTAATTAAGCAACCAGGTATATATTTCCAGGTCCCACAGAGAAAGTATTTTTGATCTTGGTTAGCACTTTAACTATGTAATCTCTGAAGCAGAGCAAGGCCTTTTTTATTTTTGTTATTACTACTGACATAGTAGGGTAGGAGAATTCTGTGGTTAACTTAAAGAACATTCTTCCTTTAAAAAGTATTTGTTATCTTACTGCATGCAGCTCCTTCAAGAAATGTGCTGATAAAAGTTACTAGTATCTCCTCTGCAGAGCATCACACTACCTTCAGCTGTTTAGAATTACTCAGTTCCTCATTCTTGACAGCTGCAAAGCCATCATCACATGCCAAGTAGGATTATTGCACCTTCTGGCTGCTGCCCAATGAAGCCATTCATTCATGGGATTAAATTCTTTTGATAATTGTATATCTTTAATTATTATACATATATATATTTTGGAAAGCAGACAGGATTTCTTTATCCTGTATGTATTTTGGTACTCCCAGAACTCTCATATTGATCTGGCGAGACATATTTTCCAGGTCATCAATTTTTATCTCTGTTGCATTATGGAGGTGAAGATTATCAGTCTCTGATTTCATGGTTTTATTGGTACTTACTAAGCTATTAATTTGTGAAGATCTTATCAAGCCTGGTCATACATTTTCATACTAGTTTTTGACCTTAGACTTTGCATATTAATAAACTAGAGAT